>NC_057355.1:3106250-3416875 GCF_016509475.1 Prionailurus bengalensis | reverse complement strand
GGGGAGGGGCAGAGAGAGAGGGAGACACAGGATCAGAAGCAGGCTCCAGGCACTGAGCTGTCAGCACAGAGCCCGATGTGGGGCTCGAACCCACAGACCGTGAGATCATGACCTGAGCCGAAGTCTGACGCTCAACCAACTGAGCCACCCAGGCGCCCCTTACCTCTTTTTTTTTCCTTCCCCTCCTCCATGGGTTTCTGTTAAGTTTCTCAGGATCCACATAAGAGTGAAACCATATGGTATCTGTCTTTCTCCGTATGGCTTATTTCACTTAGTATCACACTCTCCAGTTCCATCCATGTTGCTACAAAGGGCCATATTTCATTCTTTCTCATTGCCACGTAGTACTCCATTGTGTATATAAACCACAATTTCTTTATCCATTTATCAGTTGATGGACATTTAGGCTCTTTCCATCATTTGGCTATTGTTGAGAGTGCTGCTAGAAACATTGGGTACAAGTGCCCCTATGCATCAGTACTCCTGTATCCCTTGGAAAAATTCCTAGCAGTGCTACTGCTGGGTCATAGGGTAGGTCTATTTTTAATTTTTTGAGGAACCTCCACACTGCTTTCCAGAGTGGCTGCACCAATTTGCATTCCCACCAACAGTGCAAGAGGGTTCCCGTTTCTCCACATCCTCTCCAGCATCTATAGTCTCCTGATTTGTTCATTTTGGCCACTCTGACTGGCGTGAGGTGATATCTGAGTGTAGTTTTGATTTGTATTTCCCTGATGAGGAGCAACATTGAGCGTCTTTTCATGTGCCTGTTGGCCATCTGGATGTCTTCTTTAGAGAAGTGTCTATTCATGTTTTCTGCCCATTTCTTCAGTGGATTATTTGTTTTTCGGGTGTGGAGTTTGGTGAGCTCTTTATAGATTCTGGATACTAGCCCTTTGTCCGATATGTCATTTGCGAATATCTTTTCCCATTCCGTCGGTTGCCTTTTAGTTTTGTTGATTGTTTCCTTGGCAGTGCAGAAGCTTTTTATCTTCATGAGGTCCCAATAGTTCATTTTTGCTTTTAATTCCCTTGCCTTTGGGGATGTGTCAAGTAAGAAATTGCTACGGCTAAGGTCAGAGAGGTCTTTTCCTGTTTTCTCCTCTAGGGTTTTGATGGTTTCCTGTCTCACATTCAGGTCCTTTATCCATTTTGGGTTTATTTTTGTGAATGGTGTGAGAAAGTGGTCTAGTTTCAACCTTCTGCATGTTGCTGTCCAGTTCTCCCAGTACCATTTGTTAAAGAGACTGTCTTTTTTCCATTGGATGTTCTTTCCTGCTTTGTCAAAGATGAGTTGGCCATACGTTTGTGGGTCTAGTTCTGGGGTTTCTATTCTATTCCATTGGTCTGTGTGTCTGTTTTTGTGCCAATACCATACTGTCTTGATGATGACAGTTTTGTAGTAGAGGCTAAAGTCTGGGATTGTGATGCCTCCTGCTTTGGTCTTCTTCAAAATTACTTTGCCTATTCGGGGCCTTTTGTGGTTCCATATGAATTTTAGGATTGCTTGTTCTAGCTTCGAGAAGAATGCTGGTGCAATTTTGATTGGGATTGCATTGAATGTGTAGCTTGTTTTGGGCAGTATTGACATTTTGACAATATTTATTCTTCCAACCCATGAGCATGGAATGTTTTTCCATTTCTTTATATCTTCTTCAATTTCCTTCATAAGCTTTCTATAGTTTTCAGCATACAGATCTTTTACATCTTTGGTTAGGTTTATTCCTAGGTATTTTATGCTTCTTGGTGCAATTGTGAATGGGATCAGTTCTTTATTTGTCTCTCTGTTGCTTCATTATTAGTGTATAAGAATGAAACTGATTTCTGTACATTGATTTTGTATCCTGCAACTTTGCTAAATTCATGTATCAGTTCTAGCAGACTTCTGGTGGAGTCTGTCAGATTTTCCATGTATAATATCATGTCATCTGCAAAAAGTGAAAGCTTAACTTCATCTTTGCCAGTTTTGATGCCTTTGATTTCCTTCTGTTGTCTGCTGATGCTAGAACTTCTAACACTATGTTAAACAACAGTGGTGAGAGTGGACATCCCTGTCGTGTTCCTGGTCTCAGGGAAAAAGCTCTCAGTTTTTCCCCGTTGAGGATGATGTTAGCTGTGGGCTTTTCATAAATGGCTTTTATGATCTTTAAGTATGTTCCTTCTATCCCGACTTTCTTGAGGGTTTTTATTAAGAAAGTTTGCTGAATTTTGTCAAAGGCCTTTTCTGCATCGATTGACAGGATCAGATGGTTCTTATCTTTTCTTTTATTAATGTGATATATCACATTGATTGATTTGCGAATGTTGAACCAGCCCTGCACCCAAAACGATGGTTATTTTAGAAGGGATAGGTGCTTTGGGGGGAGTGATCTTAGCTTTATTTACAGTATTCTGATACTTAAAACAATTCTTTTTAATACAACTTTTTAAAATGTTTTTATTTTTATTTTTGAGACAGAGAGAGAGAGAGAACATGAGCAGGGGAGGGGAAGAGAGAGAGGGAGACACAGAATCCGAAGCAGGCTCCGGGCCCTAAGCTGTCAGCACAGAGCCTGACGCGGGGCTCGAACCCACAGACTGCGAGATCATGACCTGAGCCGAAGTCAGATGCTCAACCGACTGAGCCACCCAGGCGCCCCTAAAACAATTCTTAACGAGAAGAACACAGTCATATATCACTTGCATAATTAAAAATTCTTTTACACCTTCTGGCCCAAATTCTGTGTTCACCCCCTAATAGAATATATTTCAGTGACATGTTGCCCCAGTCTGAATTAGTACTATTTTCTGTTTTCCTCTCTGGGTTCTGGTTTTCTCAGATTTAATAAACAATTCTGGGCTTTAACTTCAACTCCTGGAAAGCTTTTGATCTCTCTTGATGGAAAGGCTTTTAAATATATATATATATTTATATATATATATGGAGATATATATATATATATATATATATATATATATATATATATCCATCAAAGAAGGTGTTGCATACAACTGTCTGAGTCACACATAACTGGAGCCTGATTTTCGTGCCTGTGGCCATTTTCTTTCATAAATGTGGTGTGCACTTGGTGGGAGAGAATTTGGCAAAATCAGACACCGTGATGAAGCAGTATGACTCTGGTGTTGTTTTTTCCCTGACTTTATAAGCTTGTCCAAATAATGTGGGTTTCTAGGAAATATACTTTTCCATCGGTTACTTTTTCTATTCTTTTTTTCCCCCTTTTTTCTTTCTTCTTCTTCTTTTTTTTTTTTTTTCTGGGAACACTGTACTTTTACCCAGCCTGTGTTGTCGCTAAGCGGGGGGAGCTCTGGTTCCGCTCACATCTTCGCGGCTCATCATACCATCGGGTGTGGCTGCAGTTGGGGAAGTTGAAAGTGCGCATGAGGTCGCCAGCGATGGGCGGCAATGTGTTTTGCTGTATCTCTTCCCATTCCCATCAACCGAGAGCAGCTGGTCTAAAAATGGAACATCTGACTTCAACCCAGGCTGTAGAGAGGAGACCGGCTCTGCCCGCTCAGTGCCAACAGAGCACAGTCATGGGTGCGCCCGGGGATACTGAGGCACACTCTTTCATACGGGCACAGATTAGACCTTACTTCTTGGACTGGTAATAAACAGACTGTTAGAAACCATTATATTCTGACATCACGAGTAACCTCTGAAGGCCTCGGTGGGATGTCAGATTCTTCTGTGGCTCTTGTTCAGATTGTAAAGCCTAGCAATCCACTGCACCAGTGAGACCAAAAAAAAAAATAAATGTCTTTCTCCTTTTTCAGAAGCTATATTTTCATGATTGGACCATTCTTGAAAATGACACTTTTTTTTCTTTCCCAGTGGATTTATGTATTTTTGTTTTCCTGAATGACCTTTTTCTCATGGATGACCTTCATCACAGCGCTACTGGGTCACAGTATTTTGTGTTAGCGCCCCTCAAGTGTTCGTACTTCGCTTTTCGAATGTGTGTATGCTGCCACCAGGTAGCAGTAGAGAGTCCTGATCGGGTACTTCATGTCTAGGCCGTGTTGATTGGAGGGTACCGTAGGCACTATCTGTTCCGGGAGGACTTTCTGAACAGTTGCCTCTGTGAGTAGATGTTTGTGAATATCAATTTCAGGAGTATGCCCATGAGAACAAAACGAAATGGTTTTGGTAAAGACCTCTCTTTCCATGGTTCACCACTTTGTGCTGGTGGCTTCCCTCTCTTTTGCAACATATCCATCTTAAGGGAGGGGAAAAAAAAGCTCTTCTTCCTTGTGGTCTGCAACCTTCCTCTTTATTCCAGATACCTGTCATCTTTCTCCCACTCAGATATTTTGTGTGTCTGCGGGAAAAGGTTTTCTGATATCTCTTCCCACTCATGTTCAGCCAGGCAAGCCTCTGCCGTCAGTTTCCCCCAGCCTCAGCTCTAGATACATGTTGTGTTCTCTCCTTACACTGTCTCTCCTTTCTTTATGGGCAGTTATGAAAGCACCTCTGCGTGATCCAAGGATGCAAAGATTTGAAACTGTCTGTCCTCCTTTATTGCAAAGAGCAGGTATCTTCAGTGTGGTGCAGACAGTGACTGAATTTGCACATTCACAGGTATTTCAGAACACAGCAAGACACAGTTGTGAGGGTCAGTGCCTGTGCTAGGTTCCCGAGGCTCTTGTGAAAGCACCTTTGTAAACTGGGTGGCTTGAAGGACAACAGATAGTCGTTGACTCCCAGTTCTGAAGGCTACACGTCCAAGATCAGGGTGTGGGCAGGATTGATTCCTTCTAAGGGCTGAGGGAGAGTCTGTTTCATGCCTCTCCCCAGCTGCTTGTGTCCTCGAGCATTCTCCCTTGGCCTTCTCTGTCTGGGCATGTCTGCCTCTGCACCCACATTTCCCCTTTCTCTGAGGACACCAGCCATTTTGGATTGGACCCACCCTAACGACCTCACATTCACTTTACTAGATCTGCAACGACCCTACTTATTTCTAAATAAGATGTATTCTGAGGTACCATGGGTTAAAACTTACACGTATCTTTTTGTGGGGGAACCCAATTCAGCCCATACTAGTGCCCAACAGAAAAGAAAATTTACCTATTTTCATCATGTCCATCGATCAGAATTCCCTCTCGACCTGAGCATTTGCCGTTAACCACAGAGGCAGAGACTTGAAATCTCACCTGATGTTTGCCGTCATGTGATCTGTTGAGAGAAATTTCTCGGTGAAAGCAGTTCAAATACTGTTCCAGTAGTTACCAGAATTCACAGCTAAATTATATGCGTAAACTGGATACACACATTTAAGAAAGAAAGAAAGAAAGAAAGAAAGAAAGAAAGAAAGAAAGAAAAAGAAAAAGAAAGCAAGCAGAGTTTTGTATAAATAGCTAGTCTGTAAATTTTGGAAATTAATTTGAAGTGGCCAAGTAAGGTAGTTGAATCTGAGTTTATTTTTCTTACCATTGTTAGAAAATCATTTTCTTAATGAAACGCAAGTAATATACTTCTGCGCATGTTAATAGGCACTTCTTCATTGCTGTTCTGTGTGCTTGACCGTGTGCCTCGTCAGCAGAGCAATCGGCCCTGGGGGTTCGAAAGTGGCGGTTGGTGATTCGGGTTTGTTAGCAGGAATGCAGAGAACGAGCATTGATGTTCAACTTTCTATTATTAAGGTAGGATCTGGCAGGGATGTGCAAAGAGACCGGCTGGAGGAGGTGAGGCCAGGAGACATGTCATGACGGCGGTCACTGTCCAGAGCAGGGAAGCATCTTAACTGGGTTTCAAAGCAAAGGCAGAAAGGGAGCTTATGCTCCACTGTTCATCTAGAAGCCCCAGAGGAGGAGGCCCCGTAAGGTATTTACTTCTGTCAGCAACAACCTGGCGGGGGGAGAGTCCCGTTGGAACAGAATTGGCATGAGTGTGAGTTGAGCTCCCTGGAGGCTCCCTCGGCCCCCACGTGGCATGGAAGGGACCTGGGACATTCCCTGTACCCTTGACTGGGCAACCTTGGAGGGGCTGACACAAAATGGGGGCAAAATGACCCTGCGGCCGAGGGGTAAAGGTAGAGCTTCCGTGCCTCTTACTTTGTTCAGGAAAGACCCAGTTTGTGCCTGTGGCTCTGGCTTAATTCTCAGTGGTCCTTCCTTTCATTCTCAGAATCGTCCTGGCTCAGGCAGTAAAGCGTATAGTGTCCTAGGTAAGGGGCTCGAGGCCAGGCCAGGGACTGGGCGGGAGTGGCAGCCACACCACTGACAACCTGCCGCACAAGAAGGGCGTGGACCAGGCAGGTCACCAGAGGAGTCCACCGTCCCGTGGCCAGGAAACAACACAGCCGAGGCCACTGGGTCTGCAGCTCCCTGCGGTCCTCCCAGTGGCCAGAGGACCCGGCGACAGGATGAGGACCTTCACACACGGATCCAAGCTGTCCCTCCTTTCCCGACTTGGGCGTCCCAAGTGGAAAAGCACCATGGAGGCGGTCGGTCTGAAGGACAGGACAGTCGAGAGGCGGGCCACTTCCCCGCCTGACATGACAGGGCGTGGCCTAAAGAGACGCAATGTTAGGTGTCAACTTCTAAACAAATGAACCGGCTTGTAATTGCCCTGCATTCAGACTGGAAAGCCGACGTGCAGAGAAGGCCTTGTCCAGACGCTCAGGAGGGTTTTTTATTTCTTGTGAACCTACTCAGCAGGGAAAACTTTTCTCAAGAGCTCTGCAACAGACCTGTTACCCGTCTCGTTGACAAGACTTGGGTCATGTGCTCGCTCTCAGCCTTTCCCTGGGCGTTAGTCCTTCTGGGTTCATCAAGAAGCAGATGCCCTCTTGAAACCAATATTGCACTGTATGTTAAATAACTAAAATTTTTTATTAAAAATTAATATTTGTTTATTATTTTTTTATTAAAAAAATTTTTTAACGTTTATTTATTTGACACAGAGAGAGACAGAGCATGAATGGGGGAGGGTCAGAGAGAGGGAGACACAGAATCTGAAACAGGCTCCAGGTCCCGAGCTGTCAGCACAGAGCCTGATGCGGGGCTCGAACTCACGGACCGCGAGCTCATGACCTGAGCCGAAGTCGGACGCTTAACCGACTGAGCCACCCAGGCGCCCCGATGTCTATTTATTTATTTATTTATTATTTTTTTTTTTTAATTTTTTTTTCAACGTTTATTTATTTTTGGGACAGAGAGAGACAGAGCATGAACGGGGGAGGGGCAGAGAGAGAGGGAGACACAGAATCGGAAACAGGCTCCAGGCTCCGAGCCATCAGCCCAGAGCCTGATGCGGGGCTCAAACTCACAGACCGCGAGATCATGACCTGGCTGAAGTCGGACGCTTAACCGACTGCGCCACCCAGGCGCCCCTATTTATTTTTGAGAGCGAGAGAGATTGAGCAGGGGAGGAACAGAGAGAGAGAGAGAGACACAGAATCTGAAGCAGGCTCCAGGCTCCAAGCTGTCAGCCCAGCTCGAACAGGCTCCAGCTGTCAGCTGGGCTCGAACTCAGGAACTGTGAGGTCATGACCTGAGCCAAAGTCACATACTTCACGGACTGAGCCACCCAAGTGCCCGACTAACTAAAATTTAAACTAAAAAAAGAAAAGAAATGGCTTCAAAACAAATAAATAAAAAAATAAATAAAAATTAAAAAAAATGTACCAGTATTGATTCATCAATAGTAACAAATGGACCGCACCAATGCAAGATGTTAATAATAAGGAAACCGGTGTGTGTTGCGTTTATTAGAAGTGCTGTACTTTCTGCTCAGTTTTTCAGTAAATCTAAAATTGCTCAAAGAAGGAGGAGGAGGAGGAGGAGGCGGAGGGGGAGGGAGAGGGAGAGGAGGAGGAGATGCCAAGACAGGACTAGATGTGCAAGACGTTTATGAGCGGGATACCCACAAGGAAGAGGCAAGATGGCACCAAGAGAGGCCAGGAGAGCTGTCCGGTGGTAGTGAAGATCTGACTTCAGAAGCAGAGGAGAGAGGGAAGGAGAGAAAGTCGGGTGGGAGCATCTTAAACTGAAGGGTGGTCCTGGGGGATTCAGCAAGGCTACAGGGGAGGCCCTGAGCCAGAGTCCTCTATCACATGGTGCAGTGTCTCCCAGGAAATGGCCTGCTTCGGACCATGGGGTGGGAGCAGCCCACGGGGACCTTGACCTGCCACAGGCGCTGCCGAGCTGTTACAGTCTGCAGTTGTGCGAGTGAGAGGCGCATTCTCATGGGTCCCACACCTGCTAAGGCAGCTGTGACCGCCATGGTCACATGGGACAGTCAGGCGCTAAGACACATGGGGGAGGGATGAACACCGGAACAGGCGTGAGCCTTTGGCGGATGGGAAGGGGAAGTGGATATTGGTCAGCAATTAAATGCATCTGCTCCAGTAAGGGCGTCATCTCTTTATGGAGAACATCTGGGTTTAATGCCTTTTCTGTCTTTTTCTTCCTCTTTTTTTTCTTTTTCTTTTGGTGATAATGGTTGGGACTCAGAAAACTATTTTAGTCCCTCTTAGGCATATTGATTTATTTAGGGTTCTGTTTTTGAGCCAAGTTTGAAATTTATATTTTTCTAGAGAAATATCCAGTTCGTCCAAGTCTTCCAACTCTTCAAAGGTAATCATGCTGCGTTCCCTTATCATTAAAAAACATCTCCATTGTACCTATAACCATGTCTCTTTCATTCCTAAACTTGTTCACTGGTTCCTTATCTAATTTTCATTTCATTCAGATCATCCAAAGATTTGTCTCTGAGACAGCCAAGAACCAGATTTTAGTTTTCCTGATTAACTCAGAGTGTTACAAATATTCAATTTATGTAAACTTTTATTTTTCTTTCTTTTATCTTTACATTAATTTATTTTGGTATTGTATTTTTAGCTTCTGGAGCTCAATTCTTAATTCATTTTATTTTCAAACTTCTTTTTTCTCTATTACATGTATTTAGGGCATTCAGTTTTCCCGTTCAGAAGCTCTTAATTTTGTTGTAGTGCAAGCTATAGATTTTTAGCTTCATGATTGGACCATTTGTATTTTGGTTAGGAAATCTTTGCCTCGTTCAGGATCAAGGGTTATGAAACTATTCTTCTGTGTTTTTTTTCTGGAAGCCTTATTGTTTTACTTGTCATATTAAGAGCTGTAATCCACCTAAAATTGATTTTTGCACATGTTGTGAACTATAGTCATTATCTTTTAGCACATCTATCCACTGACCCAGAACCATTAGGTGAAAAGATGGTCCTTTCTCCATTTGTCTTAAATTCAAAACTATATGTGTGTGGGGGTCTGTTTCTGGAGTCTGTTGTGTTTCATTGATGTGTCTGTGAGTACCATCGTGACTTAATTACTGTAGCTTTGAAACAAGTCTTGATATTTGCTAGTGTGTGTTCTTCCACTTTGTTCTTTTAATTTTTTTTTAATGTTCATTCACTTTTTTGAGAGAGAGAGACAGAGCGTGAGCAGGGGAGAGGAAGAGAGAGAGGGAGCTGTTAGCACAGAGCCTGACGTGGGGCTTGAGCTCACGAGCTGTGAGATCATGACCTGAGCTGAAGTCGGACGCTTAACCGACTGAGTCACCCAGGTGCCTCTCCCACTTTGTTCTTAAAGATGATCTTTGATCTTCTTGACTCCTTGCACTTCCATAACAATTTTTAAGTACGCCTGTCAAATTTTATAAGATTCTTTTGGATTTCAATTAGAATTGCATTGAATCTATGTGTCAATTTGGAGAAAACAGAAAACTTTCCCATCCCAATTTTTCCAATCCATAAATATGGTATCCCCATCCATTTATTTAATTTAAAATTTTTTCTCTCAATAACATTCATAATTTTCAGTGTGTAAGTCATATATTCTAAGTTATTCCCAGTTGTTTGCTATTTTGGTGTTATTATAAATGAATTTTTAAATTTTTCTATTTATTTGTACTAAAGTTATGGAAATCTAACTGATTTTTGTATATTGGCACTGTATTCTTGCTATATTAACACTTATTAATTCTAATAGTTTATAGATTCTTTTGGATTAGGTATACGCAATTCTGATACCTGTAATGATGATAATTTTGTTTCTTCTTTTCCAACCCGTGTATATTTTATTTATTTTTCTTGCTATATTGTACCACTTAGGACATTTGGTATGATATTGAGTAGATTTAGGGACAGCAACTATTTTGTCGTGCTTCTCATTCAGAGGCAAAGGGCTCTGTAATTTTTCATCATGTTTGATGTTTGCCCTGAGGTTTTTATAGTTTATCTGATGAAAGAAATCTTTTTCTAATTTGCTTCCATTGTCACATACAAGCGTGGAATTTTTTCAAATGCATTTTCTACATCTTTTGAAGTGATCGTATATTTTTTCCTTTAAGATAGTGAACTGTTGATGTTTAAATGTTAAACCCATCTTACCTTCCTGTAATAAACTTCACTTGATTATTATCATTAGTATAATTTATTAGTAGCATTTACTTATATTTATTGTTTTATTATTAATAAAAAGGATTATCCTTTTATGTGTCACTGGGTATAATTTTAAATTATTGTATTTATGATTTTTTTGGTGGCTTTGTTCTGGAAGAGGTTTTCTTTCTAATACTGTATTCGTGTCAGGTCTTGGGTATTAATTTATACTGGCTTTACAAAACAAGTTTAGAAATATTTCCTCAGTTTTCATTCTTTGCAATGGTTTGTTTAAAATTAGTGTCATTTCTTCTTTAAATATTTGGAGATATTAAAGCAGTAAATTTTTAGAAGTATGCATTCAATGTCTTTAAAATATACACAACTATTCATACTTTTAGTTTCCTTTTGTGTCAGTTTTATTTCAAGGACTTTGTCTACGGGTGCACCGTATTTTATTGCACTTTGTAGATTTTCTTTTTTCTTTTTTTTCTTTCCTTTTCTTTTCTTCTTCTTCTTCTTTTTTTTTTTTTTACAAATTGCCACAAAGATTTATGACATTCCTGAGTTGAACAAGTGTAGAGGTGCAATTTTTCCAACATTTGCTCATTTTGTGTTTCTGTGTCACATTTTGGTACTTCTCACAGTATTTCAAACTTTTTTATTATTACTATATTTGGGATGGCGATTTATGATCAGCAATTACAAGCCGCTGAAAGCTCAGATGGTTGTTAGCATTTTTTAGCAACAAAGTATTTTTAAACTAAGGTACACACGTTGTTTTCTTAGATCTAATGGTACAGCACACTTAATAGACTACAGTGTAGTGTAAACATAACTGGGAAACCAAAAACTTCATTTGACTCACTTTGCTGTGGTATTTGCTCTGCTGGTCTGGAAGAGAACCCACAATATCTCCAAAGTTCAACTAACTTTTTTTTTTTAATTTTTTTTTTCAATGTTTATTTATTTTTGGGACAGAGAGAGACAGAGCATGAATGGGGGAGGGGCAGAGAGAGAGGGAGACACAGAATCGGAAACTGGCTCCAGGCTCTGAGCCATCAGCCCAGAGCCTGACGCGGAGCTCGAACTCCCGGACCGCGAGATCGTGACCTGGCTGAAGTCGGACGCTTAACCGACTGCGCCACCCAGGCGCCCCTATCAACTAACTTTTTAAAGGTTATTGGCAGAGATCTTTTCATATTATCTTCTTACTGTTTCTTCATTGTCTCCAGGATCTGTAGTGAGTCATTTTTTCTCATTCCTGAGACCGATTATTTGTCCCTACTTTCTTTTTAACTTGATCAGTCACTTTGGAGGGCTATCACTTTAATTAGACTTTTCACAGAAACACCTTTTCATTTACGTTATTTACATTTTAGTGTAGTTTCCTTTCCATATCATTAATATCCAGTCTCATCTTTGTTCTCTCCGTCCTTCTTCTGTCTCTGGATTTAATAAGCTGTTACCTTTTTATCTTTTCTAGTTGGATGTCAGGTCATTGATTTTCATCCTTTTTTCCCCCATAACACATGTATTTAAGGCTATGAATTTCACTCCAATCATTCCTTATGTTTTATGATGCAAATGTTGATATGAAATCTTTTCCATCATCATTCAAATTGTATTGTAGTTTTCATAGTGATATATTCCTTGACTTAAAGAATATTTAGAAGTATACTCTCCAAGTATGTAGGAATTTTGCAGTAATCTCATTCTTATTTCATTTTATTTTAGAGAGCATGAGCATGGACAAGGGAGAGGGCAAAGGGGGAGAGAGAAAGACAGAGAGAGAATCTTAAGAAGGCTCCATGCTCAGTGAAAAGCCTGACGTAGGGCTCAATCTCGTGACCCTGAGATTATGACCTGAGCCGAAATCAAGAGTTGGACTGAGCCACCGAGGCACCCCACTCATTATTACTTTACCGCTTCATTCTACTATAGTCAAAGAACATATTCTATATTATGTCAACTTTTTTGAAATCGGTTAAAACTTAATTTGTGGCTCAGAACATAGCAAATATTAGAAGGTATGATGTGTGGTCTCCTGTTGTTGGGCACAGTGTCCATACGTCAATGTGGTCATGTTTATTAATGGTTTTACTAAAAATTGTAACCTTACTGGTTTTTGTCTGCTCATTCTGTTAGTTACCACAAGACATATGGTAAAACTACCACTGTGACTGTTACCTTTATCTAATTTTTTTTCTATTCTTGTTAATTTCAAATTATTTATCTTTGAGGCTAGGTTGTTAGGTCCGTTCACATGTAGAGTCATTACCTCTTCTAGTGACTTGACCACCTTACCATCACGAAACTATTTTCTATTAGTGCACTGTCTTCTGGCTTCCACTTACTCTTAAGAAGCCAGCTGTCAGTCTTATTTTTGTGCCTTAGAAGGTAATGTGTCTTTCTCCCTGTCTGCTTTTCAGTGTTTGCTCTTTGGTTTTCATCAATTTTTTAAGATTGTTTATGTATTTATGTATGTATTTATTTATTTAGCAAGCACACACACACAAGCTGGGGAGGGGCAGAGAGAAAGGGAGAGAGAGAATCCTAAGCAGATTCCATGCTGTCAGCACAGAGCCTAATGTGGGGCTCGATCCTGTGAACCATGAGATCATGACCTGAGCTGAAATCAAGAGTCGGACGCTCAACTGACTGAGCCTCCCGGGTGCCCCTGGTTTCCGTCAGTCTGACTGTGATGTAATTGGTGACTTTCTTCTGCTTGAGGTTTGTAGAGCTTCACAGCCATGGCTTGATATCCACCATCGGTTTTGGAAGATTCTCATTGATTACCTCTGCAGATATAGTTTCTATGCCATTCTCTGCGTTCACTTTCTCTGGGACTATACTTACACCTTCCCCTGTCATGTCTACTTTCCGCTTCCTTCTTCCGTGTCTGTTTACTGATTCTCTCTTTAATTGTATGCAATCCAGGGGTCAGCAGATCCTGGCCAGCACGCAGAGTGGAGTGTTACCGGAACACAGCCACAGCCATTTGTTTACAGGTTGTCTGTGGCTGCCTTTTCCCTGTGCCAGCCAAGTCAAATCACTGTAATGGGGACTGTATGGCCTGAAAACTATGTCTGCCTTCTGATTCTTTACGAAAATATTTGCCGAGCCCCAGTCTGGTCCATTGTCAAGTCTGTCCATTGCGATACTGATTTAAGTTACCGTGCCTCGTTCTCCTAGAATTGCCATTTTATTTTTGTGGCCTCTCTGTTTCTAGTGAAATTCTCTGTCTTGTCACTTAACTTCTTAAGCATTTTCACCATCCTATCTTCGTCTAGACTTTCTAAAAAACAAGAGCCCAAGGAGGGAGCCGTGTGCTAACGCTGAGCTTTTAAGACCCTGGCACCGTATGGGGTATTGTGAAACACGACCTGAAGCCAAAGCTAGAATTTCAGGGGTTGGTAGCTGTATAACTAGGTGTTTAAGTTTCTATCTGGTGATGCCACTATTTGGATATTCTGTAATTCCATTTATAGCATATTCCACCTTTTCTGTTGGTTGTTAAATCTTATTTTTTGTGTGTGCCTGGTTATTTTTAAGTTTTTCTATATATAGTGGGTGAAAGATTATAGATACGATCTGAGACTGGATTAATTTCTGCTTCTGGAAGACAGGTTAGCAGCCAGGTACCTTCAGCCAACAAGCGATTGAAATAATTGGAACCTGGCGTTCATTCCCTTTGAAAAGTGGCCTGCTTCCAGTTCATGCTTCTTACTAGGATACAGCTTTCTGGGCCTCCCAGTTGGGCACGTGAAGCATTTACTGGTACCCCCCTCAGCTTGGTGGGCCTCGAGCTCCAGTGTTTGTTCTCAGACTCATGAGTCTGATGACAGCTCTGCTCAGCTTCTCAGCCACTCAGTCACCACTTGCACGATGGAAAATGCCGGGAGCAGAAATGCGGTGCCAGGGGTGGTGCCAATGTCACGCTCGCCTCTCTGGGCTTCCTTTGTGTCTGGGGTCTTGTCCCTGCAAACGCTCACTGGCGTGGTCGTTCTCTGATGCCTTCAGATACATCAGAAATACATTTTAGGCGGAGCTCTCACTCTCTCTGGCAGGATTCATCAGAGACCAGCCATTCTTCCACAGCCAGAGCACAACCCTTTCGAAGTGTTTCGTGCCTCTGTGACGCTGTGCATCCTGCCCTCCCTCCCCCCACCTCTCCTCCCCCCCACCTCTCCTCCCTCCCACCTCTCCCCCCCACCTCTCCTCCTCCCCCACCTCTCCTCCCCGACAGCGTCTCGTGCTAGAGTGTTTTACCGTTTTATGATCAAATACATCCAAATATTATCTTTTAGTCAACTCTTACTTATGTTTATGAATCAGCTTTACTGACTGATTTCATCATTACTGCTTCTTGCATCTACTCCCTCCTGCTTTTATATTCGCTCTTGTTCAATACCTTTTCATAGTTTTTTCCTTTTTTTTTTTTTCCAGTGAGGGTCTCAAGTGGTACCGTTTCAGTTGGTTTCCCTGGTTCTGATATCTCTGTTTCCCTGGTTCTGATAGATAATTTGATCATCGCTTGCTCACAGATTGACCATTGATCTTTGATTTTTTTTTTAATTTTTTTTTTCAACGTTTATTTATTTTTAGGACAGAGGGAGACAGAGCATGAACGGGGGAGGGGCAGAGAGAGAGGGAGACACAGACTCGGAAACAGGCTCCAGGCTCCGAGCCATCAGCCCAGAGCCTGACGCGGGGCTCGAACTCACGGGCCACGAGATCGTGACCTGGCTGAAGTCGGACGCTTAACTGACTGCGCCACCCAGGCGCCCCTGATCTTTGATTGCTGATTGACAGTTTAGTTACAAAATTCTAGACAAAAAGTTATCGTTGCTCGGCACTTTGAAGGTGTGATTTTGCTTTCTTGCATCCGGTATTGCCTATGAGAAATCGGATGCCAGTGTGATTCTCACTGTTTCATAGCTAATCATTTTTGTTTTCCTTTCTGACAACTTTTAAGATTTTTCTTTATCCTGGTTGTTGCACTTTTTAAAAATGCCTGCCCAGAACATTTTTAAACTGAGTACACCTGTCTTTCTCAAGGTCTAGGAAATTCTCCGCAATTATATCATCCAACATTGGCTTTTCGTTATGTCCTCTATTGGGTCCCCCGCTTGAAGTCCCCATGGGCTTTGGCATTTCTGGACGGATCCTGCGTGAACTCTATTTCTTTTTCTCCTCTCCTTGCATTCTGGGAGTTTCCCTTGGTTCACTCATTTGTTCAGTCGGGAGGGCAGAAAAGAAAAAAGGAGGAGAACGTGCTCATTGAGTGTCATCCCTCAACAGTATCTTCCCTCTTCCGTCCGCTGGCTCACGCACGGCGGTACCCCTTCTCTTTAGTTAGATGCTGGGACGCTCGAGTATGAACACCACGTATTTGTGTGCATTTGCGTTTCTCCAGTTGTGCTTTCCAGAAGGCCTTTTCGGAGGGATTTGCGTAAAGATGAAAGTGTAAGAATTATTGCAACTGTAAGAACTCCAGGCATGTGGCATGGTGCAAACAAACCCAGACTGTCTCAGCCCCTGCTCTCATGGAAATTAAACTCAGATGTATCAGGTAGAAAAAAAAAACAGAAGTTACGCGAACAAACAAAAAAAGGCCACCTACACGTTTGAGAACTCCCTTCCAGGCATGGAGTTGTCTGGAAAAATGACTCTGGGGAGCCTGGTTGAAGGTCTTCTGAGCCCCTCTCTGTGGCAACCCCGAGTGAAGTGTTATCACATGTTAGAATTTTTGGAAACTTCATGTGCCGGAGTTGGTTGTGAAAGATCTGAAGATCTGAGATTGCATACCTCAGTGAAGTACATTGATCTCCCTCGGAAAGCCGTGGGAAGTGTTCGACCGTTGCATGTAGATGCGTCACCATGGTTCTCTGTGTCCAGACCAGGTACACGGTGGCCAAGGACAGTGTGGCCCAATTCTTCTTCTATCAGCCGATCAGTCATCAGTGGAGACAAACCGACTTCTTCCCCTGCACTGTGACATGTGGAGGAGGTGAGGCACAGACTTCGTTCCTGAATGTTCCGAGCTCAGAGTTAGAAAAATGACGTACCTGTGTGTTTTTTTGAAGCTGACTGTAACGTTGGTGTGGTGACGGGTGATGAGTGATCACGCGGCATCCTGCCCAGCAGCCTGGACCGCAGTGGTGTGAATGGATGTGTGTTTGCCTTTATTCTTGGAGACAGGTGCAACAGTCTAGACAGACTTCTAGCAAAAAGCTGGAGACCTGTTTATGTGTGTCCTTGCGTTTCTTGTCTTAAGTGTCTGTAAAGCATGCATTATTATTTTTTTTTAATTTTTTTTTCAACGTTTTTATTTTTATTTTTGGGACAGAGAGAGACAGAGCATGAACGGGGGAGGGGCAGAGAGAGAGGGAGACACAGAATCGGAAACAGGCTCCAGGCTCCGAGCCATCAGCCCAGAGCCCGACGCGGGGCTCGAACCCACGGACCGCGAGATCGTGACCTGGCTGAAGTCGGACGCTTAACCGACTGCGCCACCCAGGCGCCCCAAGCATGCATTATTTTTAATTTTCCATGGGAAACCTGAAAAACAGACCAAGCAGCTTGGTGAAGGGGTCGCGTTGGTTCTAACATTTAGATTTCCACCCAGTCCTCCCTCAAGGTAGGTGCCTTAGCGTAAATTACCAAAAGGAGACAGGGTAGCCGCTGAGTGGTAAGGGGAAACTCCTGCCCGCTGCTCGCTTAGTTCAAGGATTTCACAGACAGTGAAGGGAGGTTCTGGGCTCCACACATGTGCTACACGTATTTACAGGCTCGGGTGGCGGGAAACCGGCTGTTTAACATGGAGAAAGCGTCTGCCTGGAGGAAAGGAGGCCGCCAGAGCCTCCATTGTAAGTCTCTTTTAATAAACTGAACTTTAAAATTGAAGAATAAATGGTTCTGAGCTCGTGCCAACACATGAACCGTGGTTCCTTGAATTGCTAGAGGGCCTTATGTGGATAACTTCCCCTAAAAGCACCAGGCAGCAGTGTTGGGCATTTCCATGTATCAAGCCACGTGGTGGGGTGTTCATCTTCACATTTATTCTTGCAAACAACCTTAAGAAAGGTCTCTTTGCGTGGCTGTATTATGTGTGAGCAAATAGAAACATATTAGATGTAAAGGACGTACCCCCGTTTGCTCAGCTGGTGAACAGCTCCCTCTGAGCCCCCAGCTGAGTGTCCCCAGTCACTTCTGCCTTTCCTCCTTTAAACTCCAGGCTTCGGGTATCAGGGCCGCCTTCGGG
Source organism: Prionailurus bengalensis (assembly GCF_016509475.1). NCBI lineage: Eukaryota > Metazoa > Chordata > Mammalia > Carnivora > Felidae > Prionailurus > Prionailurus bengalensis. The sequence continues at coordinate 3,399,247 of NC_057355.1, read as the reverse complement.
TTCCCGGGAATCTGTATCTCAGGACTCTCTCCTGTGGGATTTAGGCTCCCTGTGAAAACAGCAGGCAGGTGCTTTTGTGGGGAGCACTTAGCCCAGACCCCAGAAGGAGCTTGTGTTGCCGAGAAGGAAAGAGAAACGGTCTAAGGGTTGAATGGGGCTCTGGAGACCAGCTAGAAAGTTAGTCTTCCCAGTTACTTCTTCCTAGACTTGGCTTGAGCAATAGACCACTAGATTATGATTCTACAGCAGTGGTTCTCAAAGTGGGGTCCCCAGGCCAACAGCATCAGCATCACGTGGGAACTTGGTGGAAATGCAGATTCTTGGGCCCCACCCTGGACCTACTGAATGAGAAACTCTGGGAATGGGGCCCATTAATCCTTTTCAACAGTCCCCCCCCCCAGGAAATTAGGGTACACATTCAAGTTTAAGAATCTTTGGATATCAGCTGTAGCCATATTAATCACTGCTTTTGCCATATCTGTGTTACCCCTGCACTATTATTTACTTAAGGTTTTTTCTTTAAATGGATGTTTTAAGAAATTTAAATGGAGGCATCTGGGTGGCTCAGCTGGTTAAGTGCCCAACTTCAGCTCACGTCGTGTTCTAATGGTTTGTGGGTTCGAGCCCCGCGTTGGGCTTTGCACTGACAGTGTGGAGCCTGCTTGGGCTCTCTCTCTTTCCTCTCTCTCTCTGCCCCTCCCCCTCTTGCTCTTTCCCAAAATAAACAAAAAATAAATAAACTTTAAAAATGTTTAAATAAACATATTCACAAAAACAATTTAATTTTACCTCGCGGAGGCAAACTGATCTCCTGCCGTAAATAGAACACGATCACAAAAATAAATACGACTTAAACACAATGCCGGAGATCATCTTTAAGTCCCTGCCAGCGCTAACATTCTCTCGGTTTTCCTCGATTCCACCGAAAGTGAAAATGTATTTTGCTGAACATTACAAGCACTGTTCCGAGGCAGAAGCTCCTTCAGGGCTTTGAGTCACCGACCTTGCGTCAGTGACCGCCAAGGAAACTCTTAAAACACATTTGATCTCGTTGAAAGCTGATTGAGGGAAAACCGTGTTGGGAGTTGAGACCGTGATCTGCATAAATTCAGCGAGTCTCTCCAAACCCGGGCCTCAGACTCATTTTGGCCAAACTCGTTCTCCGAAAATGGCATGACGACATTTCCGTCAAGAGGCAGGGTGGCCACAGAGCTGAAGTTCAGGGACTTGGACTCACTTCTTGGCTTTGCCACTGCTTAGCTCTGTGCCATCTTTGAAGCTCAGTCCGCTCGTCCATAAAACAGGACGATGCCCCTTGCAGCACTGTTGGGGAACAACACGAGAGGACACAGGTCAAGGAGCCTAATACAGTGTCTGGCAGGTAGTGGGTGCTCCGGAAATACCTGTTATGTCCGATTCTAAAGAAACCTGAATTTTGTTAAAAATCCAGCATAATCTCCAGGGTTGTGGCCGCCCCCCCTCCTGGCATTCTCCGGTGGTGGGTTATGAGATACATACATGACTCAGTGCTCTCAGGGTGAGTGGGACATACCCACAGATTCCCTACCTGCATGTGTTATATCCAGAAGCAGAATCCCACCACCTTTGAGTCAAGTGGACCATGGTTCCAGAGATGACCATCTCCCATGGACCCCCAAATAAAAGCAAAGAGCGGGCAGCGGTGGGGGGGGTGGTTATTCTTACTCAGCAAGTGGACAAAGATCTCTTTCTTTTTAATGTCTCCCGTCTCCCACCTGATCACTCAGAGAGACATTCCCATTCAGGCACATGAGAAAAAAAGAGGAGGTTTTTCACTCTGGGAGGGACATTGGGAAAGGGACTCGGCTTAGTCAGTTGGTTACATTCTTGGGAGGGAAACAGATGTGCCTCATACTCAGGTGCGGAAGGAAAGACGGCCCTGCTGGAGCCATAAATGGGAGCACCTGGCAGGGAAATTGTCCTCCAGAGACAGCAGTGGCTGTAAGAACAGAAGGGAAACTTTGGGCTGCTCTTGGGGTTCCCTCTACGGCCTGCCATTTTCTGCACACAGACAGAATTTCAATACATTGGTTCATAACGTAGGAAGGCAACCTGCCTTATTTCCTTCGCTTTCGGTTATCTCTCTACCTCCCTCAAATTAAATTAATTGTCTCTCCTTAAATTGTATGCTTTTTGTCTCCTAGAGGTATGTTTCCATTTAGAACAGAGGTGTCCCTTTGCTTCGAGGAGGTATAGTCTCGTTCTGTACTTGTTTTGAAGGAAATAAACACAACACACATGAAACCCACAAGGAAAGCATTACCAGAGTGTAGTTGCATTACTAATCGAGTCGCCATGATTTGTGTAAATGCCATTTCTGAGTTGTTGGGTCACCAGGCAGGTCAGTTCTCTGCTCCCTAAGGTACTGGGATGCCGGGCTTTTCTGGCTTGCCTGTAATCATCTACGCGGGACTCTGAAGATCAGTCTGGAGAAAGTACTGGACAGATGGCCCCTGCCATCTGATATCGTAGACTTTCTGGCAGATATTGGCACCCGAGTAGCATTTTATTGACTCCATTTGGATTTTCAGTCTTGCGGTTTCAACGTTGCTTTTCATAACGCATACCAGTCTGTCCTTCCCCACGCCGTGTACGTCCAAGCCATGGCTTGCGGAATGCTGTCTAGTGGTTTATAAAATCAGATTCCTCTCGGCAATCAGGCCCTTAAATGTATTTTTAGACCTTTAGACCAACTGGCTGAGGCTGAGAGCTTAGCTTTGAGCCTTTTTTTTTTTTTTCCTGAAGAGCTCATTCTGCTTTTGAAAAATTGCCTTTTTTTTTTTTTCCTTTTAAACTTAGCATGACACTTATGTAGTGACAGGAAGCCTGGGATCAGATCTTTCAGGAAGTAGAAGCATCATTTTGTGAGTTGTTTTTTTAAATCTACGGCACTCATCCATTTGGAACGCTCACTTTCCTCAGAGACTGTGCAATTTGAAAGTCACAGAATCGAGAGTGAGTTTTCATCCCTTCTGCTCCGAAGGATTTTGAGGCAGGGGGCCGTGTAGGGGATGGGCTTTGTTCCTCCCAGTATGGACAGTGCTTACTTCTCCAGTTAGAGAAGTTCGTTGGCATCCGAGGTGCCCCAGGTGCCCCCGGACAGCAAACAAGGAAAACGCAGTGTCCCCAAGCAACAGGATATTGTGCCGTGGAAGGAGGCACCGGCCGGGGCATGTGGGTGGCTCTTAACAGTGTCGTGCTGAGTGAGAAAAGTAGACAATAGAACAAGATTTAAAGTACCTATCTAGTTACAACAGGTACACACAAGCAACATTGCATAAGGCACATGCGGATTTGAGAACATGTAAACAAGAAATAGGGGTCTCTGGGGGAGTCAGGATGGGAATAGTAAAAACAGAGTATGGGGAAACAGGGGGCCCATGGCGCAGGGCTGTGGGGACATTCGGGAGACCGGCCAGCAAGTGACCTTCCGCTCCGAGGTCTGAGCATTCCGTAAAGGAGTCCCTTGCCACTTTCTCATTAAAAGTGCTAAGACAGGGCGCCTGGGTGGTGCAGTTGGTTAAGCATCTGACTCTTGATCTCAGCTCAGGTCATGATCTCACAGTTTGTGAGTTCGAGTCCCACATCGGGCTCTGCACTGATGTTGCAGAGACTGCTTGGGATTATGTCTCTTCTTCTCTCTGACCCTCCCCCTGCTTGTGAGTGCTCGCTGTCTCTCTCTCTCTCTCTCTCTCTCTCTCTCTCTCTCTCTCTCAGCCACACATCTTCATCATCTTACAAGAACCTGAAGATCATTAGAGCACACAAACCAACCCATTTCCCGGACTGAGCCACCCAATGTTTCTGCCTCAGTTGGACCGTGTAAGGACCCGGGCACTGCTGTGTGCTAGAAGCTCCCAGCGGTTCCCCTGCACAGTCAGGGATGAGAACCACGGAGTTAAGTTTCTTCTGGGGGAGGAAGAGTCTGTGCCAAGGGATCACTGCCGCGGGAAAACGACACAGTGCGATATTCACAGGTGCCTTTTCTTTTTCCCATTAGGCTATCAGCTCAACTCGGCCGAATGTGTGGATATCCGCTTGAAGAGGGTAGTTCCTGACCATTACTGCCATTACTACCCCGAAAATGTGAAACCCAAGCCCAAACTAAAGGAGTGCAGCATGGATCCTTGCCCCTCGAGGTCTGCATCATTGCCCTTAGTGTTTACTCTAAAAAGAAATCAGCCAACCGCCACCAAGACCAGTCCATCTTTGCAGAGTGACATTTGCATTGTGCGACCTTGAACACACGCAGGTGGCAGCTACCCGCGTTCGTAGCCCCGCTCAGCGGGGACGAGGCTCGCCAGCGCACACAGCCCTGCACTCTCCTGTCTGGCTGTGCATGCATGTGCCCTGATATTCACCCCTCTGTAAGGACCCTCAGTGAGCATCTACACACACAACAGGGAAGCTCTCTCCATCCAAGTACGATGTCTTGTCCATCTGCCAGTCATAAAAATCTTGAACTCACCGTTTTCACTTTTAAACTGGGCCACCCGTCACCCCGTGCTGACTTTCGAAAGTTTGCATTAAGTTCAGTATAAATAATGCATTGCTCAAGCAAGTAAGAAGTTTCAATGCCAAGGCAGAAAAGCGATGCATAAACTATCCCGTTGCATAATTTAGTACCTGCTGACTTGGACTGCCTGGGGAAGTTTCCTGGCTTTCCTATAGTATCTTAAAATAACAGCCACAATATCAAGTCCTAGAATCCCCCAGACAGCTGCCAGCTGGCTGAGGCAGAAGTGTGCAAATGGAAAAGGAAGCATTCTCAGTGGATTTCATTTCCTGTCACTGAACTACCCATTTCCTGGAATCCCAGGTGAACATAATTATGAATAGAGACCTTTTCAAAGGACAGCTTCTATGAAACAAAATGTCTTTCTAAAGAGTCTACTAAGATGATAAAATGTTAATATCATCAACATACCAGAATAACCTTCTTAGATGATGAAAAGTAGGTTTATCTGAATGAAGAGACACTCTTCCCTTTGATTAACTCATACCACTGGTTTCTGTAGTTGCGTGTAACTGGAGATGGCGGGTGCCCCGGCTGTTCCCGAAAACCAAAAAAGATGGTGGGAAGTTTTGGGGAAGGGTTCACAGCACTTGTCATGTTTCGTCTTCAGTCTGAAAGGGCTCTGTCTTTTGGGATGTCAGATCTGTATGGGTTAAATTCATATGTCGATTGATTTAGAAATGACACTGTCACCATGATTTCATTTGTAGCGACGGATTTAAAGAGATCATGCCCTACGACCACTTCCAACCTCTCCCTCGGTGAGTTACGTGTTTCCGTTTTCCACTCTGTAATTTGCTCTAAGTAGTTTGCAAGGAACTGTAGTATCTGTAGCAACAGCCCAAAATATAAGAGGGACAGATACTAGATCCTTTACGGGGAGCTACGGGAAAACAGACTTCAACTCCGTAAGGAAGATGTGTCAAAGAATCGGATGGAATACACTGCCTCAAACGGCCACGTCTCCCGTCACTGGGGACGTCCGACCATTAGAGAGGGAGCTCAGGCCTTGCAGTTGGTCAGAAATTTGAGTCCCCCTTTTATACCTGGATGACTAGTTTCCGACTTTGAGATTCTCCGGTTCTCTAGTAATATTGTCCTTTAGTATTGATGGTCTAGAGACAGCTCAAGGAACGCTTCCGGAAGTACTTTTCGCTGTCGCGTTTGCAAGCTTGAAACAGACAAGCCAATGACAAATAAATAATGTGTTTTTATTTGTTCGCTTTTGAGCTGGGAACATAACCCTTGGACTGCGTGCTCGGTGTCCTGCGGGGGCGGGATTCAGAGGCGGAGCTTCGTGTGTGTGGAGGAGTCCATGCACGGAGAGATACTACAGGTAGAGGAGTGGAAGTGCATGTACGCGCCCAAACCCAAGGTCATGCAGACCTGCAACCTGTTCGACTGCCCCAAGTGGATTGCCATGGAGTGGTCTCAGGTAAGATTCCAGACCGGACACTTTGCTTTTCATTTTTATCTTATTTTATTTTCTTAATTTATTGAGATATAGTTTTTTTTTTTTTTAAGCAGTCTCCCTGCCCGGCGCAGAGCCCAATGCAGGGCTTGAACTCACAACCCTGAGATCAAGACCTGAGCTGAAATCAAGGGTCTGACTCGTAACCGACTAAGCCACCCAGGCACCCTAAGGACAGGACACTTTCACTGAAAGCTCAGAGTTGAACGAACATTGACTAGGGGCTATCGATCCTTTTGTCACATACCCCCTAAAAGGTGCTCGCAAAATTAAATACCCCGTCACCTCTATTTAGGTTGACACCTAAAAGTCTTGATTGTAAGTTTGAGTAAAAAGTATCAAAGAGTGTCATTTCTAACATGTGAATGCTGACATTTTAAAATAAAAGTGTTACAGCATTTAAAGAAAAAAATGTGTTCAGCAGAATGTAAATGCCATGATGATTTCTGTCTTTGCCATCTTTCCCTTAAAAAGCACACAAAGAGGTCCTTCTTGAACAGTTTGTGGATAGTTTGCATTTTTCCCCCTTGAGCTCACGTTCTGAATCCACTCTCCCCACAGAAATTTATCCCAGCATACTGTACCTTTATGCCGTAGTCTTTTATTGATTACACTATTCTACTTTTTCCAAGAATATATGTATAGCAATTGAAATCGTTATATTTTATTTGATATTAATTTATTTCAATTTCCTGTGGCCATAGGCTCTAAGTATTAGGAATGTCCCCCCTCCCCTGGATTGTTATTATCACAACGATATAAATATGTTTCAAATTTTGGTAAACACTTATTACACATAAAAAGTAAATTTTTTAAATATAAAATTTATTGTCAAATTAGTTTCCATACGATACCCAGTGCTGATCCCAACAGGTGCCTTCCTCAATGTCCGTCACCCACCCTCCCCTCCCTCCCACCCTCCATCAACCTTCAGTTTATTCTCAGTCTTTAAGAGTCTCTTATGGTTTGGCTCCCTCCCTCTCTAACTTTTTTTTTCCTTCCCCTCCCCCATGGTCTTCTGTTAAGTTTCTCAAGATCCACATAAGAGTGAAAACATAAGGTATCTGTCCTTTTCTGTGTGACTTATTTCACTTAGCATCACACTCTCCAGTTCCATCCACGTTGCTACAAGAGGCCATATTTCATTCTTTCTCATTGCCACGTAGTATTCCATTGTGTATATAAACCACATCTTCTTTATCCATTTGTCAGTGGATGGACATTTAGGCTCTTTCCATCATTTGGCTATTGTTGAGAGTGCTGCTAGAAACATTGGGGTACGAGTGCCCCTTACGCATCAGCACTCCTGTATCCCTTGGGTAAATTCCTAGCAGTGCTATTGCTGGGTCATAGGGTAGATCTATGTTTAATTTTTTGAGGAACCTCCACCCTGTTTTCCGTAGTGGCTGCACCAGTTTGCATTCCCACCAACAGTGCAAGAGGGTTCCCGTTTCTCCACATTCCTCTCCAGCATCTATAGTCTCCTGATTTGTTCATTTTAGCCACTTTGATTGGCGTGAGGTGGTATCTGAGTGTGGTTTTGATTTGTGTTTCCCTGATGAGGAACAACATTGAGCGTCTTTTCATGTGCCTGTTGGCCATCTGGATGTCTTCTTTAGAGAAGTGTCTATTTATGTCTTCTGCCCATTTCTTTACTGGATTATTTGTTTTTCGGGTGTGGAGTTTGGTGAGTTCTTTATAGATTTTGGATACTACCCCTTTGTCCCACATGTCATTTGCAAACATCTTTTCCCATTCCGTCGGTTGCCTTTTAGTTTTGTTGATTGTTTCCTTTGCAGTGCGGAAGCTTTTTATCTTCATGAGGTCCCAATAGTTCATTTTTGCTTTTAATTCCCTTGCCTTTGGGGATGTGTCAAGTAAGAAATTGCTACGGCTAAGGTCAGAGAGGTCTTTTCCTGTTTTCTCCTCTAGGGTTTTGATGGTTTCCTGTCTCTTTCAGTTGGAATCAATCCAGAAAATGAGGGTGGGTGGCTTAAAAAATTGTCCATTCCCAGAACGGGTTCAGACCTTCTTACAGCAAGGCCATTCCGTTCTTGAACTCCTGACCTATGTGCCAAAAGTCACGCTGTGATCTATCATCAGAAATCAACATTTTTACCTCTATAACCTGCAGAACTCATTTTCAGCTCTTAGAAGAGTCCCATCCGTATGTTTTGTGTTGGCTTTAGAGCTTTCATACCACGACCCCACATCCTCATCAATATCGTGACTTTATCGTCACTCACGGTATCAAAAGGGGGGTTGCTAACCGAATCATCTCATTTACCTTTCTCAGCTCTTAATACTTTTCATTTGTTTGCAAACATCAAATACATCCTCAGTAACGAGAATTCGTTATCATTAAGGATATATTCCTCCTCCAAAGAGGAGTTCTGGAAATTGTAAATACCGACAGCATTATTAGGGTAAGTGTCCAGCTTCCCGGGGGGGAAGGGGGTGCTATGTGAGAGGAGACAATACTCCTTTGGATTGACCAGTCCTGGTGTGGTTATACCTTATCATCCATCGTACTGTTTTCTTTCTCTTTGGGCAGAGTTCTTGTTTCTTTCTTGGCCGATACGCAACAGCCTCTGACAGTCACATATATTTCAAGTTGATAAATCTTGGGGTAGGGGAATCGATTTCCCAGAAATAGCGTCTAATCTCAAGCCTCACTCAGTTCATTAGAATATTTGTTCAATGGCAAGAGGAAATCAGATAGGTTTCCTGATAGCCTTTTTTTTTAACTCCCTATTTTTAAAAGCTCCAGTAGAGTTAACATAGTGTTATATTAGTTTCAGTTGTATGGTGGTTCAGTGGCTCCACATCACTTACTCCCTTTTCCTTATTTCATCCATCCCCTCCCCCCACCGCCCCTCTGGTAACCATCTGTTTGGTCTCTGATGATACCTTCCCTTTTTGGAGAAGTGAGTATGTTAAAAAAAAGGCCTTCCTGTCCTGTGAAACTTGTCTGTGACCGTGTAGGAAACATCTACAGACTTAAGAAAGAGTCCTTGAGCTCGATGAGTCGGTGGCAAAGTCATGGTTTTGGCAACGAGAGGCTCCAGGATGGGTCCGCTATGCCCCTTGGGAACTGTGTGACCTTGAGCAAGGTCCTTTGGTGGTGGGCTATTTGCTCATCTGTCGAATGGGAATGAGGCTCCTGACCTGAAGGTGCGTTGGGACATGAGTACGATAACCCCCACGGGCCGCACCTGTTCATAGTGGATGTCCTAGGACTTTCAGCCCCTCCCTCGGGTGGATCCCAGAATTGGGGAGGCCTGAAGTGTATACAGTTTGGACTTTGAAGAAGAAAGGATGCAAAATACAAAGATCAGGCACCTCAGTGAATTTTTACTCAGAATAAGCGAAGCAATTGCAAAATTTTAAAAAACTGACAATGACCCCCAACGTGAACTCTGAACTTTAGTTAAAACAATACAGCAGCATTGGTTCCTCCGTTGTAATAATTGTACCACACTCACACAAGATGTCAGTAATAAGGGAGGCTAGGGGGGTGAGTGGGGGCAAAGCAGAACTCTGGACTGTCTGCTCAGGTTTTCTCTAAACATAAAATGGTCCTAAAAGATAAAGTCTATTAATTAAAAAAAACCACATACTTATACACATACGTACTCCCCAACATATGTACATAAATTGAAATGATATCCGAGACTTTCATGACAGGAAAATACTCCGTTTGTCAGTAAGAGAACCTTCCAAATCATAAATAAATAATTCAAGGGAAAAAACACAGCACAAACCATGAAAATTCAGACAAGATAGCAAAATGTTTATTTAGAAAAGTTTTTTTAATATATTTATTTTTGAGAGAGTGAGACAGCATGAGCCAGGTCAGGGGGGTGGGGTGTGGGTACAGAGAGAGGGAGACACAGAATGGGAAGCAGGCTCCAGGCTCCGAGCTGTCAGCACAGAGCCCGACGCAGGGCTCGAACCCACGAGCCGTGAGACCCTGACCTGAGCCAAAGTCAGAGACTTCACCGACTGAGCCACCCAGGTGCCTTGCAAAATGTTTTTATTAATTTTAACTGCTTGATATTTCTACAGTATTTTTCCTGAGCTTTGTGGTTGAATACGATGGCCTCTTCGTGTGATCGCAGTTTTGCAAGATCGATTTCTGTAGACAGAATGGGAAGAAAATCCTTTAGTGTGACTGATCAGAATTTGATTGTTTAACTAATAGTTTAAAAAAGTTTCTTTTTCCCATGTTCTCAAGTTGTTTTGGATAATGTCATTACAAATTTAATCAAACTTGAGAAAACCTATATCAAGTCTCTTTCATATCGAACAGAAAATTTTCGGGTCATTTCAGTTTTTCTTGTGCTGTGGCCTCATCTGAAATACTTCTCAGGTTGAGAACTGGACGGAGACCTGGCAAAGGGAGGGGCCCTGAAACGTAAGAATCAGGGAAAGCCAGCCTCTATCCCCTTCTTTACCTACTGGTTGTCTAATGGTCTTTTGTGTTTAATACTCACGTAGATCAGGGGCTCTCCTTGGCTTGAGTCATTAATGCCTTTGTGGATCTCCTCGTGGACAAGAATTTCACTGGCTTCTCATTTCTTCTTTGAAGTGCACGGTGACTTGTGGCCGAGGGTTACGTTACCGCGTCGTTCTGTGTATCAACCACCGCGGGCAGCACGTTGGTGGCTGCAACCCACAGCTGAAGTTACACATCAAAGAAGAATGTATCATCCCCATCCCGTGCTACAAACCGAAAGGTAAGTTTGTGGTGCATGTTAAAGTTAAATCAAGAGGTGTTTTCCAGCTCTCATTCGAATATCGCAGGATTTACATTTCGACTTAACCGTCTTAGGAAAACCGTCTTACCGACAGATGGCAGTTAGACTGTCCGCCAGGTAAAGAAGCTGGACCCACTTGATACATTGATCTGGGGGGGAAGCTGGGTGCTTATCGACTCAGTACATTTAGAGTGGCTCCTATCTGTCTGGGCTCACACCAACATTTCTCGCTGGACACGGAATAATCTGATGGAATCCCTGCTTTGAAGAAAAAGAAGGAGGATGAGGAGAAAGAGAAAGGGGAAAAGCCAAGGAGAAGGATAAAGAGAAAGAGGAGGAGGAAATTTCCCCCAGGGTTCTCATTCTTTTTTCCCCCGCAGTATTTTGTATGTACCTTCCCCTGGAGTGTATGTCTCTTGAGGGAGGGACAACATCATCTTTATCACGTGTCCTGGTGCCTGCCTACCGTGGGGTAGATGAAGACTTTCGGCTCCCAATGCAGATCTCTGGATGCTTTTTGAATTTCTTCTATTATTCCTATTTGTTCCCCAGGAATGAGCAGAAATGGGTAGCATCCACGGGCAGGAAGTCTTGGCATCATCTCTCGGATACACATTCCTTTCCATACGTGGTTATTTCCATGTACTCGAGTGAGGTATTACCAACCCTTATGACAAGTATTTCCTTTCTGGAAATGGGAAAAGGATTATCCTCACTGGTTGGCCCCAAGAAGTCTTCCTTAGTCCTCTAGAAAGGATGGTACAATTCTCCTTCATTATTTCTGAGTTCATTATCCATACATGGAGCCTTATGGTCAACCGTTTCACAAATACTTATTTACTCTGTCCGCCCTTCAGAAAAGCCACGTGGTTGCCCCACGAGGTGCAAGTAATGGCCGTCTAACGTCGTCGGTGAAGTCTTTCCTCCTGCCTTGTGCCCTTGATAGTTCTTTCACGGCCACCGCCTCAGGGTCTGTGATTTCCCTGAAGCAGCCCAAAATTTCCTTTCTCATTTCATAACCTAGTGTGTTCCTTTCTTCATGTCTTACGAGGCTCAAAAGCACAGAAAGGAGCACGCATCTTGCTCCCGCGTGATGGGTGTAATCGGCAATCAGCTCCCGCGACAACTACACCAATGAAAGTTTGAGTAAAACCTCCTCCCAGTTTTCTAAACATCTACGTTATTTGATTTTCTCCATCAATCTCTTTATTCTTGGGCAAGGGGGATTTGTGGCAAAAGAGAGCAAGCTGGTACGGTTGAAGTAAGAGCTTTAATGTGTAAACAACAGAGATTGGTATTGGTTTATACAAGGCATTTTTTTTATATAAGAGGCATTTTTATGCTCGCTTGGAGAACATCTTCAACTGTGCTATGGGATCATCTGGTTGCACTGGGATAATGTGTTAATGAAAACAATACACGACAGAAATGTTTGGTTCACTCCAGAAGCCTCTTCAGGTCCTGTGATAAAAAGACTCCACTTTGCATTCGAAAAGCGTGACCGCTTTATTGATGAAACCTTTCGCAAATAACGATCATGTATCCAGCTGCTTTAAGCTTGTTGTTTGTGTTCCCTTTTTCTTAGAAAAAAGCCCAGTGGAAGCTAAATTACCGTGGCTGAAACAAGCCCAGGAACTAGAAGAGCCCAGAAGAGCAACCGAAGAACCATCGTGAGTCCAGAGCCTTTTATGGGTGTAATCAGGGCATAGCCAGTTAACATGATCTATGTAATTTTTGTACTTATTGGAATACAATGGTACATTTCAAATCCAAATGACCTGAATTTTCAGACTCTAGAGAGCTCGAGCTGGCTGGAAGTCTTCTTTATTTCACAATTCAGCAGTTCTACTTTGGCATTATCTGTGAGAAGCACATAAAAGAACAGTGTGTGTTAACTCAAAGCAGACCCAGTGGTCTGTTACAATTAAGAGATTGGGGGTAATTCCTAGATCTAGATTAACACGTATGATTTGACCAAGGACCATGACAACCTTGTACAGATCAATCAATCATTCCATGGGTAAGTCATGGCCAACCTCTATAAAACCAATGTACTTGAAATGTATCAGGGTGGCCCACGTGATTATAAGGAGAAATCCTGGAGCCGCTGTGGGAAGGAGCAGTGGAAAGAATATGGCACTCTGCATCTTGGAGCCTAGAACCGCCACTTTGAACTGTGTGACCGTAGACAAGTCTTTAATTTTTCTGCGTCTCATTCTCCTTACCTATGAAAGGAGCAGGCTGAACTCGATCTCTCCAGGGTCCATTCCTACTTAAAAATCTAATGACTTCTATCCACATGTGATTTGGCAAGTCTGGGGTGGAATGGTGTCAGTGGAAATGGAGAATTAGGAGTAAACCAGAGACATCTTCCGGAAGCCGAGGGTACGGACCTAAAGAGAGCAAGGAATCAAAGACACCCTGAGATTTTTCGTCCAGGAGTCTAGAAGAGCAGCAGGACCAATGACAGACTCGAGTAATTGGACAGGACAGCTGAGTCCCTGTCACATACGTGAAGTCTGTGGAACTGACAGCCTGTTTACCAAGGGGGCAATCCCTAGAGTGTTCTAGGAAAAGGGATCTCAATATGGCTGGTCTCCAGCTCAGAGCAGGTATTTCTTCCTCAGCACCTTCAGCAACAGGCAGAGCTCCCTGCATTGAGAGACAGCTCATCCTTCTGTTGAACCTCAGGAGTTATAAGCAAGAGTTTTTTGCCCCTTTTGAGCTAAATATACCTCCTTCAAATTTCGGATTTCTGAAACAGGAAAACAACCCACAAAAACCCACATCTATGCCCCATCCCACGTGACAGGTTTTCACAAATTTGAAGAAAGCTGGATCACAAGAGTGCAGCCTTTCCCGGGCTCATCACTCTTAGCGTTTTCCAGTGGTTTTCATGTGTTGTTTTTAGATCCCTTACCAACCTCATTGCTGTTTTCAGAACACGCTCATTTATCAATGTCCTTTCCAACTGGGGACCAGCCCAGTGAGCCCCTGAGGAATGTGGATTACTTCTCTACGAGAAGGCACCATGCCTCTAGCAATGCGGGCCAAGAGAACTGGCACATCCCACTTAGGACATGCGCAGAAAGAACTTTTCCACGTGGACTACTGTCGGGCCTGGAAGTGAACCCAGTGGTTTCTTCTGAATGACCCCAGAGTAACTAACTGAAGAGAGAGGGATTCTGGGCTCATGACTGAAGCTTGGTGATCTAGAGGAAGGGGGGGGGGGTCACAAGAAGTAGGTAATGCAAGAGAAGGAGTAATGAGAAGAGGAAGGAGGGGACACAAGGAAGGACCACAGTTGTAAAGACCAAGGCAGTATAGGGTTTAAGGAGAGTCGCAGATCTCAGAGAGAGCCAAGGAGAAGCTATGTGGACTGAGGAAATACTATTTAGATGGACAAGAGTCTTTTCCAGTTAATGTTAGGGTAGGATCACTGAAAGGGTAGAGAAGTAATCATTGCAGAGATTTAAGAAACGAATTCCCAGTCAGAAGGAAGTGGGTATTTGACGACTGAAGAACGAGTAAAGATTGGTAGTCAAGTTGACGGAAAGAAGTTGTTATATGTATGTTTGATTTTTAATTGTTTTTATTTGAAGCTAGGATGACCTTAAATATAGTAACAAGGTAATAAGGATCGTACGCAAGTCAGTTAACATGTCTGCGCCTCCCAGCTGTACAAGAAGGCTCAGCGTTACTGGAACCTTCTCCCCACTCCAATCTCCTGTGATTCTGTAAGCGAAGGAAAGAGAGAGATTTGAGACACTCAAAAGGGAGCATGGTTGTCATGCCGGGAAGGCTATAGAGTCGTCAGACTGGGGTGACACATCCTACCAGGTTCTTCTGTCCCCAGAACACAACGAGATCATGATGGCTACTCCTGTGTGTCCTCTCTTGGCTAATGGGATTGCTGTCCAGTTCCCCAAACCGCAAGCTTGGAGTCATTCTTGCCTGTCTCTCGTTCTTCCCTTATATGTCGTTAACCACCGGCTGTGCCAGTCATAGCCACCAAAATCTGTCTCCATTCCAGCTCCTTCCCTCCCACCATCCTCTCCAGGTCCTGAACTCACCCTTCCAACAGCCTCCCGATTCGCTTCCCCCTCAGTCCCTTCGAACCTACCCATTCCACAGCTCTTGGACTAGACCAGCCAAGGCACAAATCTGATTCTTTCCTTCCAATGTTGCGAATACCCCAGAGGTTCCCCATCACCCAAATATTTACACTCGTTCACAAGGCCAACCAGACTTAGCAGGGGCCATCCCCCTTCCTGGCTCCCGGCCTCATCCCTCACCACTTTCTTGCTTTGCCTTGAGTGGGACGTTCCAGCCACATGGAGCTGCTGGTCGTGCCTGGCCTTCGGGAAGCTGCCACTCACGTCCACGCTCCCCTTGTACTAATTTTCTTATTCGAGTGTAGGTGACGCGCTTTCATCAGAACCACTTGTGGTGCTACGTAATTGCAGATTTCTGGGCCCCGCGTGGCAGACGCTGGGGGGTGGGGCTTAGTCACTAGAACGTTTTCGGCTCTGCCAGATACCTTTTGGTGTGTGTGTGGTAAAACATGCATGACAAAATAGGTGCAAGGGATGAAGAGGTGCAAACTTCCAGCTATAAAATAAACAAGCCACGGGGATGAACAGGGAACAGAGTCCATCGTCGTTCGTAACTCTGCGTGGTGACCGACAGTGCTGATGCCCATCGTGGGCCTCGTTTCGTAACGTGTAAAAATATCAGCCCGCCCTGATGCACTCCGGAAGCAGCTAGAATGTCGTATGTCAGCCGCACTTCAATTTTAAAAATTACCTCTTTAACCATTTCTAAGGGTGCGGTTTAGCGGCCTTAAACTACACTGATGCCGTTGTGTGACCAGCCCCACCACCCACCTCCAGAACCGCTTCATCTCCCCCAACATACACTCTGTACCCGTTAAGTGCTAACTCCCCATATCCCCCTACTGCCCGCCCCCCCAGCCCCCAGCACCTCGATTCGACTTTCCATCTCTATGAATCTGCCACCAGCGTTTTTAGCAAGCACCCCAAGTGACTGGGGAGGGAGCATCCGAGTTTGGGAACCACTAGATCAGAGAGTCCGAAGGGTCCCTTTCAAGGTCTGAAAATCCCATCCATTTTCTTCTTTTCTAAATTTTTTATTTTTATTTATTTATGTTTAATGTTTATGATTTATTTATTTATTTATTTATTTTTGAGAGAGAGAGAGAGAGAGAGAGAGAGAGAGAGCAAACAGGGGAGGGGCAGAGAGAGAGGGAGGCACAGAATGAGAAACAGGCTCCAGGCTCTGAGCTGTCAGCACAGAGCCCGACGCGGGGCTCGAACCCACAAGCTGTGAGATCATGACCTGAGCAGAAACCAAGAGTCGGACACGCAGCCACCTGAGTCACCCAGGAACCCCCCCCTCCGCCCCGGTCTACCGCCGTTCATTTTATTGGAAGGGGCAATACCATGTAAGCTCCAGGAGGTCCGGGCCTCGTATTCATTCCAAGCCTGCTTATCCATCAGTCCGCCTGCCTTTGCTGGTGGTGCCCTCCTCCCCTGACTCCCTGAGCAGAGCTCATGTGCCCTTTCCTGCAGAAAGACCCCACTCGTGTCTCTCCAGCATGGAAGAATGAGCCTGCACGCACCTGTTCCCGGCCTCCTCCCCACTTCCTCTCTCTCTCTCTGTCTCTCCCTCCCTCCCTCCCTCCCTCCCTCTGTGGTCGCTATGCAATTTTCCTTTATAATTCACGCTGCTGGCAGGTTCTGGCGTGTTCCTGGCTGTCTAGTGCGAAGTTTATAGTTTCCTCCCTCCCACCACTTCTGACTCCGTCCATTCCCTCCATTTCCAAACAGGACCGCAGCATACCTCAGCTTCCAGTTCATCCCTTTATAACCACTATCCTTTGTGGTTTGGGGATGCTCCCTTGTTGACAACGGAGGGGAAGGCGAACGCAGCTATATTTCAGATCCCTCGAGCAAAGCCTGCCAAACCCGCCTGGAGAAGATAAATATTTCTGCCTCTGTGGTTTCCCGTGGCCTGGGCTCTGAATTTACACAGGGAGTGGATGTTCTAAAGCTTTATTTTATTTTTTTTTTAATTAGGAAAATAAAAATTACAGCTTATAAAGCTAAGCCAGGGGAACTACAGTTTTGACCTTCTTAGCTTTCCGCTGGGGAACGTGTTGACAGTCGATACGGTTATCCTTGTTCTCAAAGGCCTTCCCGGGAGGCCTGCGACTTTCTTTGGGGTTCACGATGCTTCGCAGCTGGGTCGCCCCATTCTCCCATTTTTCATAGACGGAAGCCAAGGAAACAGGGCGGGTTTGGAGCGCTTTGGGTGTTTTCCTCACTGCTGTGTTCGCTTCTCCATTTGTGGAAGCTCTATCTGCTACCATCCAAGTATGTCTTCTTTGAGACATCTGGTTTTCCCGTAAGAGCAATAACGGCTAATGTTGAGGACGTCGTTTGTGCCAGGTGCCTCTGTGGCGGGTTAGCTCACTTAATTCCAACAACGTCCCCACGAAGAGGTGTAATTTACCCTCACTTTAGCGGCGAAGAAAGCAAGGCACAGAAGAGGTTAGGGAGTTGCCCAGCCCTTCAGGGCTGTTAAGTGGTAGACGGTGATTCTCTGCCCTGTGATTTTAGGAAGCGCTTTAGTTTTGCCTTACGTGACCTGACTCCAAGCTGCGCGCATCCGTAGGTTGGTCCGAGGACCTGCCTTCAGGACCTACGCGAACTTGAGATGGTCTTGAGATGCACACGGGCATCCGAAGAGCCGCACGTCAAGTACGTGGGATTGTGTGCAGGCCGGCTGGCCACGCCTGGATGCTGACGTCCGGAGTGTGGGGAGGGGCCGGTGGGGGAGAGAGGCTGGTAAAGGCAGCAAGGATACAGCGGGGAGCTTAAGCAGGTCTTGGAAAACTTCTCAGTTCACTAAGGAACTGGGACTTCGTTTGGAGAAAGTGGGAGGTTTTCACAAGTGAGGCCATCATGATTACACCCTATTTTATTTATTTATTTTTTAATTTTATTTAAATCCAGACTCGTTAACATATAGTGTAATAATGGTTTCAGGAATAGGATTTAGTGGTTCATCGCTTACATACAACACCCAGTGCGCGTCCCAACGAGTGCCCTCCTCGATGCCCATCATCTGTCTAGCCCATCCCCCCCACCCAACACCCCTCGAGCAACCTTCAGTTTGTTTTCTGGATTTAAGAGTCACTTATGGTTTGCCTCCCTCTCTGTTTTTATCTTAGTTTTCCTTTCCTTCTGTGTTCATCGGTGGTGTTTCTTAAATTCCACGCGTGAGTGAAATCATATGGTATCTGTCTTTCTCTGACTTATTTCGCTTAGCATAATACACTCTAGTTCCATCCATGTTGTTGCTAATGGCAAGATTGCATTCTTTTTTTAATGTTTATTTATTTAATGTTTATTTTCATTTATTTCATTTTATGTTCATTTATTTCCGTTTATGTTCATTTATTTAATGTTTATTTATTTTGAGAGAGAGTCAGAGAGTGTGAGTGGAAGAGGGGCAGAGAGACACAGAATCCGAAGCAGGCTCCAGGCTCTGAGCTGTAAGTGCAGAGCCTGATGTGGGGCTTGAACCCATGAACCATGAGATCATGACCTGAGCTGAAGTTGGACGCTTAACCGACTGAGCCACCCAGGTGCCCCACAAGATTTCACTCTTTTTGATGGCTGAGTAATATTCCATTTGTGTATGTATGTGTGTATATATGTGTGTGTGTGTGCGCACGCACCAGATCTTCCTTATCTGTTCACCATCATGATTACATTTTAGAAAGATCTTTCTGGCTGTCTGCAACTTGTTTCTAATCATTCACTATGATAAAAAAGGAACTGTGGAAAATGTCAAATTACACATCTCTGTGTAGACTGGACACATTTGTTGGGGTGGAATTTCTGGGCCAGAAGGCACATCGAAGGCATTGAATTTCTTTGGTCAAATTGCATTTCAGAAATTCAGTACTGATTTGCCATCCAAAGCAGTCCTGAAGCCCACCCTCTTTCCCACACCTCCATCAAAATGAGGAAGTTACCTGTTTTCAAAAAAAAAATGCTATTTTCTAGTACAGTTGACTCTTGAACAACATGGGTTTGAGCTATGTGGGTCGACTTACATGTGGATTTTTGCAGTGTGGCACTGTAAATGTATTTTTTTCCTGATGATTTTCTTTCCTTTTCTTTTTTTTTTAGAGAGAGAGAACACACATGTGTGCACACACATGCATGAACAGGGAAGGGACAGAGGGAGATGGAGAGAGAATCCCAAACCAGCACAGAGCCCAGTGTGGGGCTTGATCCCAGAACATGAAATCATGACCTGAGCTGAAATTAAGACACAGATGCTTAACTGACTAAGGCACTCAGGCACCCCCCCCCTTATGATTTTTTTAATAGCATTTCTTTCCTCTAGCTTACTTTATTATGAGAAGACAGTATATAATACATAGGACATATAAAATATGTGTAATTGACTGTTTATGTTATGGGTAAGGGTCCATTGGTTAAGTGTTTGGGGAGTGAGAAGTTGTATGTCGATTTTTGACTGTAGGCAGAGGGATGAGGAGAGGGTCAGTGTCCCTAACCCCCGAGTTGTTCAAGGGTCAGCTGTATTTTCTTTTTAATTTTTTTTTTAACGTTTATTTATTCTTGAGATAGAGACAGAGCATGAGTGGGGGAGGGGCAGAAAAAGAGAGAGAGAGAGAGAGAGAGAGAGAGAGAGAGAGGGAGAGAGAGAGAGGGAGAGGGAGACACAGAATCCGAAGCAGGCTGCAGGCTCCGAGCCATCAGCACAGAGCCTGACGCGGGGCTCGAACCAACGGACCGCGAGATCATGACCTGAGCCGAAGTCGGACGCTCAACCGACTAAGCCCCCCAGGCGCCCCAAGGGTCAGCTGTATTTAAAAAAAAATTTTTGGGGGGGGCGCCTGGGTGGCGCAGTCAGTTAAGCGGCCGACTTCAGCCAGGTCACGATCTCGCGGTCCGTGAGTCGAGCCCCGCATCGGGCTCTGGGCTGATGGCTCAGAGCCTAGAGCCTGTTTCCGATTCTGTGTCTCCCTCTCTCTCTGCCCTTCCCCCTCATGCTCTGTCTCTCTCTGTCCCAAAAATAAATAAACGTTGAAAAAAAAATTTTTTTAAAAAAATTTTTTTTTAATGTTTATTTATTTTTGAGAGACAGAGACAGAGAGAGGCAGAGCATGAGCGGGCGAAGGGCAGAGGGAGAGGGAGACACTGAGTCTGAAGCAGGACCCAGGCTCCGAGCCGTCAGCCCAGAGCCCAACGCGGGGCTCGAACTCACGAACCGTGAGATCATGACCTGAGCCAAAATCGGACGCTTAACCGACTGAGCCACCCAGGCGCCCCAAGGTCAGCTGTATTTTTAACGTTTTCGTGGCTTACCTTTAACTTTGACCCATGGAGAATTTACTCTGACGTGTGGTGTGTGGTGTTTGTCTAACTTAATTCTCCCTTGAATAATTAACAGGCTGCCCCGCCCCATCTGGTGAATAATCTGGTGCGCACGTCACGTCGAGGTCACAATACCTTCATTGTGTGAATGGACCACTCCATCGTCAGTGCCAGAGTTCGGGAATTACTACAACTTTTTAGAACGTTTTTCTATCAGGCTCTGCGAGGGCTGTCTCGTTGTTACTCCTTTTAAACGGCTCATGACGGTCCTCAGCTAACCTCCCATAAAACCTTAGAGTTGTCTTGTCTGTCTCCAGCCTCCTTCCCCTAAATCGGATCGGAGCTGCGTTCATTTGCTAAATCAATTAACGGGGGGACGCACATCTTTAGTGTTGAGTCCTCCCATTCAGAGGCATGTGCTGTTCTGTCCAGTGAATCAGATCTCTGAGGTCAGAACCCCTTCAGTAGTTTGTGGTTTTCATCATACCAGCCCTGTGCTTTTTTTTTTATAGAGTTTTTATTCACAAGCTCCTGTGTTAAGCCTCAGTCTTTCTCATCTGTAAAATCAGGAAAATAACAGTACTTGTTCATAAGGTTGTTGTGAAAATTACATTAAATGATAAATGGAATATTCTTGGCACGGTGCCTGGCAATGAACGCCAGCAGCAAATGTCGGTTGAATTTTGAGAAACCTGGTAGTTTTAGGATAGATGGATAGGGACTTTGTTTTTTATTATTATTTGAGAGAGAGAGAGAGAGAGAGAGAGGGCGCACACAAGTGGGGGGGGCATAAGAGGGAAAGAGAGAACTTTAAGCATGCTTCACACTCGATGTGGAGCCCAACTCAGGGCTTCCTCTCAAAACCCTGGGATTATGACATGAGCTGAAATTAGGAGTCAGGTGCTTAATTGACTGAGCCCCCCAGCTGCCCCATACATAGGCACTGTTTCATTGAACTCGTATTTTTTTTCTAAAAATTTTCAATGAACTATACTGTTTTCCATAGTTATATCATCGTTAAAGAATCACTTCATCTTCTTTCCTAAAATTTGTACCTTTTACCTTTCCTTATCTCATTTTGTTATTCCTTATACTTTTTACATTTCTGAAGAGATTGCGTTTGTATCCCATATAGATTTTGAAATTAGAGTCTTTGTATTTTAATAGGAGTGTTTAATTCAGTTAAATTTATTATGATTGCTGATAGTTCTGGCCTCCATTTTTTTCTTTTTTTCTCTTAAGGTTTATTTATTTTTGAGAGAGAGAGAGAGCACGTGCGAGAGAGAGAGCATGAGCAGGGGAGGGGCAGAGAGAGACACACAGAATCCAAAGCAGGCTCCAGGCTCCCAGCTGTCGGCACAGAGCCCGACGCGGGGCTCGAACCCACGAACCGTGAGATCATGACCTGAGCTGAAATCAGATGCTTAACTGACTGCGCCATCCAGGCACCCCATTCTGGCCTCCGTTTTAAGTTATCTCCTTGTTTCTCATAATTTTCTAGATGACGCGTGTTTTCTGGATTCATTTTCTCCAGTAACTGGAGATCAATCCTTTGTAATTTCATCTTTTTCTGTATGTTTTTTTTATCACCAACATTCCTTTTCTATTGACTTCTCCATCTTTAAAATGAGTTAAGTTGACATAGCTGGCTTTCTTACCAACCTATTTCAAAGCTCCTGGTTTCTAAAAAGAAGTTTTTAGCCAGGTGTTTTCCTTTTCTATGGCCGCAGGAGCAATTTACCACACACCTAGTGGCTTAATAAACATTTGCTATCTCAGTTCTGTAAGTCAGGAGCCCAGTAGATTGAAGTGGTTCCTCTGCGCTGGGTCCCACGAAGCCAAAATCGAGGTGTCTCTCAGCCTGAGCACCTGCCTGGGGCCCTGGGGGAGAATGTGCTTCCAGTCCTATTCAGCTAGTTGGCAGAATTCAGTTCCATGCAGTTGTAGAATCGAAACTCCCATTTCCTTGCTGGCTGTCGGCCAGTTGTTCTCAACTTCAAGGGGTCGCCTGCACTCCTTGGCTCCTGGCCCCTCCCGTCTCCCGGCCAGCAGCATCCGGGGTACCTCTCGTGCTCTGAATCTCTCGCGCTCTTTTCCTGCATCTCTCTGACTTCAGCCAAAGAAATTTCTGTTTTTCAGGACCTGTGATTAGATTATCCTGCTAGGATAATCTCCTTATCTCGAGGCCCATAACCTTAACCATATCTGCAGAATTCCTTTTGCCATGCAATATAACATATTCATACATTCTAGAGACTAGGGTGTGGGCATCTTTGGGGTGGCCATTATTCTGCCTAAAACACATAAGTTTTTTTTTTTTAATTTTTGGAATGTTTATTTATTTTTGAGACAGAGAGAGACAGAGCATGAATGGGGGAGGGGCAGAGAGAGAAGGAGACAGAATCTGAAGCAGGCTCCAGGTTCTGAGCTGTCAGCACAGAGCCTGACACAGGGCTTAAAACCCAGGAACCACAAGATCATGACCTGAGCTGAAGTCGGATGCTCAACCGACCGAGCCACCCAGGTGCCCCTAAAACTCTTTAAGTTTTTATGTTCATCATTTTTTATCACTTTTTCCTGGGAGATAGTGTGCCTTTCCAAGCTGTATTATAGTCACTTTTTTTTTTTTAACATGTTTTATTTCTGAACACTTTGTCTGTTTGTCTTGTGTTAGAACCTCTACTTGAAGAATCCAGGCATCTTCAATATCGGATTATTTCAGTTTTCTCTCATTTTGTCTCTAAAAACTGCCAGGGTGCCTGGGTGACTCAGTCAGTTGAGGGTCCAGATTCAGCTCAGGTCATGATCTCACAGTTTGTGGGTTCGAGCCTCACGTCACGCTCTGTGCTGACAGCTCAGAGCCTGGAACTATTTTGGATTCTGGTCTCCCTCTCTTTCTGCCCCTCCCCTGCTTGCATTCTGTGTATCTCTCTCTCTCTCTCAAAAAAAAAAAAAAATTTAAATAAATAAATAAACTTAAAAATAAAATCTGCCATTTAAAAAAAAATCCGTTTTGAAGAGGTAGAATTTACATACAGTAAGCGGTGTCTATTTAAAGTGATGAGTTTTAACAGGTGTAAACAGCCACCCAGCCCCAGCCTCAGGCAGGATACCGAACACTCCCATCACCCCCAGAAGGTCTCCTTTGCAGACTGTTCCTCCCTCCCCCTGCTCCAAGTGCTTCAAAAGCTCCCCTCAGGGCCCCTGCGGGGCTCACTCAGTTAAGCCTCTGACTCTGCATTCCGGTTCAGGTCCTAATCTCACATTTGGTGAGTTCGAGCTCCGTGTGTACTGACAGCACAGAGCTTGCTTGGAATTCTCTCTCTCTCTCTCTCTCTCTCTCCCTCTCTCTCTCTCTCTCTGTCTCTCCCCCCACCCCATCCCCTCCCTGCTCATGTGCTCGCTCGCTCTCTGTCTCTCAAATAAAAAAAAAAATCATCTTTGCTTCAGTAAGCAATAATGAGGCACCTGGGTGGCTCAGTCAGTTGAGCATCCAACTCGTGAGTTCAGCTCAGGTCATGATCTCATGGTTCATCAGATCGAGCCCCATGTCGGGCTCTGCACTGACAGTGTGGAGCCGGCTTGGGATTTTCTCTCTCCCTTCCTCTGCCCCTCCCCTGCTTGTGCACATACTCTCATGCTGTCTCTCTCGAGATAAATAAATAAACATTTAAAAAATAATTAAGTAAACAATACTAATAATCCATAAAAAATTGAAAAAAATCCACAAAGACCATCATGCTACTTTATACATAAAGTTTCTGTTGCCATAGCTTCCCTCCCCCCCCCTTTCAAACCACTCATGGCTAATTTGGATGGTTCTCACATCTGGTTTTTAAGAGGACCCCTAAAAGGGTCTCTGAAAGCCAACTTGAAAGGTCCAGGACACCTTAGGAAAACACTGGATGTGACCATCACTTGCCACGTTGGGAACTCAGGTGAGCCTTTCCTCCAGCCCCATCTTCTAATGGGGCTCTGAATCACAACAGACACAGGGGTTCCCTGTGAATGAAAAGAATCTACATCTCAATTTTCAGTTTTTATCACTAAGGAGAGAGGAGGGGAAAAGAAGAGTGACCTTAAACGTGCAGTGTGCACAGGGGCGCCTGGGTGGCTCAGTTGGTTAAGCGTCCGACTTCAGCTCAGGTCATGATCTCGCGGTCTGTGAGTTCAAGACCCCGCGTCGGCTCTGTGCTGACAGCTGGGAGCCTGGAGCCTGCTTCAGATTCTGTGTCTGCCTCTCTGTCTGCCCCTCCCCTGCTCTGTCTCTCTGTATCTCAAAAATGAATAAACGTTAAAAAATTAAAAAAAAAAATACAGTATGCACATGGTTAGAAAATGCAGGCCTTTTAAAGCTATAAACAAAGTGGAAGCTCCCACTCGACACTCTGGCACGCGCGATCGATCACTTCCAGAAAAGAGACATTGTACATTGTACGTCAATCAGGTACGGGTATGTGTGCTGTAAATGTTATAATTAAATAACATATACACTACATATACATATGCATGCCTTTCTGTGTGTATTTAGACAAAAGATCCCAGTATATGAGCCCTCCCACACTTACTTCATTTAACTCTCTCCAAGAGGAGACTATTCCTTCTGAATTAATAACAGACACACCTCCTTCTTTTAATTGACCTCATATTATTACGTTGTATGTATATTGCATTGTATTGGTGCCTCGTCTTGAATTTAATCAGGCTTTTTCTTTCCAGTTCTACTGGGGAAAACAGCAAGGAGAGAAAAGAGCATGTTCAAATATTATGCCAATACTACTCTCTGCTGGGAGGTTGGGCGAGCCCTCTCCTGGCCTAGGGGAGGGGAGGGAGTTCTCCACCAAAAGTTTTCAATGCAGTAAATAGAATTTGGAGGGTTTACTGTTTGCATGGCTCTTTACGGGGCTCATGTATCCCAATGGTGTTTCCTCCTGCTGATTGGATTGTGGACAACGGTGATGAAGTCTTGTCCAGGGAGAGAAGGTTGGAGGACTCTGAGAGACCCTTACTACCCGTTCTGAGATTTTGAACATGAACCCTTGGAACTATATCTTAGCCGTTTTCTGAAGTGACTTACAGTACGTTATCCTGTGAACAGAGATCTGCGTTCACTTAAACTCAGGAAGTGATGCACGCCATATTCCCCTCTTAGGCATTTATAGTATGCATTCATGTATCGTGGTCTTTGGAAAAGTTTCGCAGTAATTAAACCTGTGGAGCACTCTTGCACCCGTGGTTTCCCCAACTTACATTCGCTGGGCTCTTCCTTGCCTGTCACTTGTGAATATCTCACAATGCAAGTGTTGCTTCGGGATGACTTAACTAAGTATGTCCCTGCTGAGTCTCTGCTTTTCAGTTCAGTGCAGGAATCAGTAAACGTCTTCTGCAAAGGCCCAGATAGTAAAGATTTTAGGCTCTGCGGGCCAAATAGTCTCTGTGGCAAATCCTCAGCTCTGCCATGTAGCATAAAAGCAGTCATGAACAAGAAGTGAGCAAGTGACCGTGGCCATATTCCAATAAAACTATAATTACGGATACTTTAATTCAATGTCGTGTCATTCAGAAAATATTACCCTTCTTTTCCACCCCCAACCATTTAAAACTATAAAAGTCATTCTGTAGTCTGTAGAGAAACAGGTGGGCTGGACTTGACCTGTAGGCTGTAGGTTGACAACCTCTGATTTAGTGGATAATAATTCAGAATCAGAAATAAATACTTTATTCAGCCATGTTGTGTCTAAGATATTTTCAAGAAGATGAAATTCAGTGTAGTGTAGTTGAGGACAGAATATGAAAGCTTCATCTACCCTGCAGAAAACATTTATTATCTTAAATATTGAGAGGTTAATAAAGTCCTACCTGTTAAAGGATAAGCCTGATAAAGATTCATTGAATAAATATTGATGAAAATTCTCCGTATTATAAAAGAACTCAGATTAGAAATTATCACTACATAATGGTTTATTATGACCAAATTTTTGAAGAGCCTAATTTTAATGATGTTATACAAAGGTGATAGCACAGCATTTGAGTTTTAAAATGGAGGCAAACTTTTGGGGCACCTGGGTGGTTCAGTCAGTTAAGTGTCTGACTCTTGATTTCGGCTCGGGTCATGATCTCATGATTTGTGAGTTTGAGCCCTGCATCGGGCTCTGCACTGTCAGACTTGGGTCTCTCTCTCTCTCTCTCTCTCTCTCTCTGCCCCACCCCTGCTCTCTAAATAAGTAAATAAATAAGCAAACAAATAAATAAAATGGGTGCAAACGTTCACTAGATCTCCAGTGAGAAATCCTTTCTGTTGCTAATAAGATTGGACAATTTGTTCATGACCTAGTTGAGCACCAGGGAAAATAAACAGCGTTTCCAATGTCCCGAATTCCCTCTGAGCGAAGTTATCTCTTCCCTTCAGGGAAGGCCTGTCGCTCCTGCGGGGCCGGCATATAACGGGGACTCCTGGGTCTTCTGTAGGTTCATCCCGGAGCCCTGGTCGGCCTGCAGCACCACGTGCGGGCCGGGCGTCCAGGTCCGGGAGGTGAAGTGCCGTGTGCTCCTGACGTTCACGCAGACGGAGACCGAGCTGCCTGAGGAAGAGTGCGAGGGCCCCCAGCTGCCCACCGAGCGGCCCTGCCTCCTCACCCCCTGCGACGAGAGCCCTGCCTCCCGCCAGCCCGACGCCTCTCCCCAGGAGGACAGCACGATGACCTACCACTGGGAGTACGCTGGCTTCACCCCTTGCACGGCCACATGCTTGGGAGGTATGGGATTCTCTCTGGGGGGGTGGGGGGGGGGGGGACAGCGGCGTCTTGTGTTGCTAATAGTTTGAGAAACCACTGATTTGGCTAAGCCAAACATGCAACTTAGAAAAACCTAAAGGAGGTAAAGTCATTCGAATAACTGAAAACTATGCCTTCTCTGCCTTTATTTTCCATTGTGATTATTCCAGGAAGATAAAGGATAGTGTGGCAGTATATCCTGACCCCCCTCCCCCCCCAA
Source organism: Prionailurus bengalensis (assembly GCF_016509475.1). Classification (NCBI taxonomy): domain Eukaryota; kingdom Metazoa; phylum Chordata; class Mammalia; order Carnivora; family Felidae; genus Prionailurus; species Prionailurus bengalensis. The sequence continues at coordinate 3,372,031 of NC_057355.1, read as the reverse complement.
AAAAATGTTATGCTCCTTTGGCCTCGGCAAATGTATAAATGAGGTGGGGAAAGAGGCCACTGATTAATATGGAATAAGTAGGGGAATGCAGAACTGGTAAGTCGAGGCAACCTCGCCCTTGAGTCAGTGTTACAAACTGAGGTGGCCTGGGATTGCCATTTCTGATGGGACTCTGTCAGGAGTCACCCTCATACCTGCACGTTGGGCTGGAGGCCAGGGAAGAGCACACTGGTCACTCTGGTGTATGTGCGTGCACGTACGTGTGTGTAATGTGCATAGCCAGTGGGCCTGTTAGGATTAGGAAGTGCTAATATGGCCAGGTGGCCTCAATAGGGTGCAAGTTGGCACCAAGATTATTAAGCCCTCCAGGATCCAAAAGAGAGTTGATGAGCAGAGAGCAGGGGCTCAGATAGTCATTCTCCAGGGCTCTCTTTTTTGGAAGGAAAAGATAGAAATAGTTGGAAAGCTAGCTCTTCTGCCGACGTGAAGGAGACTCATCTGATCAGGACTCCAGGACCCCTGACACCCTGACCCTGGATTCCAGCACTTGTGGCAAACCCTGGTGGCTAAATGTGCTCTGACTTCAGGGGCACCTGGGGGACTTGGTCAGTTAAGCGTCCGATTCTTGATTTCAGCTCGGATGATGATTTCACGGTTTGTGAGTTCGAGCCCCACGTCGGGTTCTGTACTGACAGTGCAGAACCTGCTTGCGTTTCTCTCTCTCTCTGTCTCTGTCTCTCTCTCTCTCTCTCTGCCCCTCCTGCATGAGTTCTTTCTTCTCTCTCTCTTTCCCTCTTCCAGATAAATAGATAAACTTTAAAAAAAGTGCTCTGACTTCAGTCCCAGCCAATGGTGAGAAGAATACAGGAGCTACTGCCTTAGAAGGTGGTTAGTTCAAGGGCATGCTCCAGCCCTCCTGGTGCCCCTGAGCCCATTACTTGGAGCTCCCTATCAGGTATTAGAGCTTGTGATCCTGTCACTGTACCTGAGCCCCTCCCTCTTTGTCCTCCGGGCCCTTAAGTGAATTCCCAGTCCTTCCCATCCAGTCTCCATGACTTGGTGGTATTTGTCTTTGTCCTGTCCTAATTCAACCTCTAAACCCACCTATCCTGACACAGACACCTGTTCTCTGACATTGCCAGCCTGCAGTAGACCCAGAGGAAGTGGCATATGTTTTAGCCCCAGCCTTCAGCTAAGCTGCTACCTTTCACATGGAGTTATGCACGTAGGATTTAGAACAGGACACTTGGCTGCTCCCAGATTCTCTCTGCTCTCTTACTTGCTTCTCCCCGGTTTTTAGAAGCCCACCCAACTGACTAGGAGCTCAGATTTTCTTACTCACCTGGACCTCAACTGGCTGCTGTGTCTCTTGCCTCCAGGGCACATAGTCTCAGCCCCAAGTCCACTGCACACCTATGCTGCCGCTCAGAACTTAACTCCTGCTCTGAGTTCAGCACCCTGGACACCACCCTTGTTACAGCTTGGAAACCTTCACGTGAACATGCCCTTGGAGAGAATAGGAACTAGTACTTTCCTGATGAGTCTTGAGGACCCCTCCAGAGGTAGTTGCCGAGATGCAAAAATGGTCCCCCATTCAACTGCCGTTATAGATGGCTGGAACTTCCTATGACATTCCTGGAAAGTATCAGCTATCTCCACCACTTCTGAACCAGCACGTTCCTACAGTGTCACCAGGGGCCTGGAGCTGTGTCTTTTATTATGAGAGCAGAAACAAATCCTGCTGTTGCTTGCACAGCCTCAAATCTCTTAGTCTCAAAACTCTTGAACGTTGCCTTTGGTAGAATTACTATTTCATCTAGTACTCTGCTATCCTTGAGTTTAGTTTTTTTCCCTGACTGGGAAGGCCCCTCGATTTGGGGAAGCATGGCATGTTGGGTCCTCAGAACTAAGAGAGCGTTTGGAGTTGCCCAAGGAAAGATGACCAGGCGAATTCTGATTCAGTTGGCGGAGTCTGTTGGACCTCATCTTTGATAGATAGATAGATAGATTGATTGATTGATTTTGAGGGGGCGGGGAAGGGAGAGACGGAGAGAGAGAGAATCTCAAGCGGGCTCCATGTTATCAGCACAGAGCCCGACGCAAGGCTCAATCTCATGAGCCATGAGATCATGACCTGAGCCGAAATCAAGAGTCAAACGCTTAATTGACTGAGCCATCCAGGCGGCACTAGACCTCATCTTTGAAGCTTGGTACCAAGGTGTTAGAATCTGCTATTGTGCTGTCTACTGAGGTAGCTCTAGGAGGCACCTCCAGGATGGCTGAGCCTATGGGAATGCCTTTCTTTTTTTATTTGCGAATAGTTTTATTGAGATGTAATTCACATCCCATACAATTTATGCATTTGAAGTCTTTATTCAATTTGGTGGGTTTTAATATATTCACAAGGTTGTGCAAACATCCTCATAATCAGCGTCACGGCACTTTACCCCCACAGAACCCTGTACCCTTAAGCAGGTCACTCCCCATTTTTCCTCAAACCCCCATTTTCCCTGCCAGTGGCAGCCCCTGGAAACCACTGATCTATTTTCTGTCTATTCTGGACATTTCGTATAAGATGAATCACATAATATGGGGTCCTTCGTGACTTTTACTTAGTATAATGTTTCCAGTTGAGGTCCATCCATGTTGTAGCATGAATCAGAACTTCATTCCTTTTTATGACTAATACTCTTCCATTGTAGGGATAAACCACATTTTGCTTATCCATTCATCAGTTAGAAATTTGGATTCTTTGCATGTCTTGGGTGTTATGAATAATCCTACTATGGCCATTCAGGTACATGTTTTTATATGGACATACTTTTTCATGTTTCTTGGGTATGTACCTTGGAGTAGTAGAATGACCTTTGAATCCACTTAAAACATACAAATTTGGGACGCCTGGGTGGCTCAGTCAGTTGGGCATCCTACTCTTGGTTCTGGCTGAGGTTGTGATCTCACGGTTGTGGGATCAAGCCCCATGTCAGTCTCTATGCCAAGTGTGGAGCCCGCTTGGGATTTTCTCGCCCCCCACTTCTTTCTCTGCTCCTCCCCTGTTCATATGCATGCATGCATGCTCTCTCTCTCTCTCAAAATAAATAAATAAACAAACTTTAAAAAATACAAGTTTTGCGAAACCTGGCTAATTGAGTTTATCCTTATTGGCCCTGTGGACCTTTGGTCTGACTGTGAGAAGACAGAGCACCTTGAACATGTCAGAAGTGCAGCTCACTGTGCAGATAGTTGATGTGGAGTGCCCGTTTATTGTCTGGCATCCTCTTGTGAACTTGGAACACATTTTACAAGTTTTAACAGAGATCAACTTGAAACTCTTTCAATACTCAGTTAAACAGCAATTTCGCCTTGTGAGAGTGCATTGTATTGTGTAATCCTAGAATAATACCATTTAAGTGAACCTTGGATACCCACTAACCCAAATTTTACAGTTAGGGAAACCGAGGCTCAGAGGCCATCATGCAGTCCCAAGCAGAAAGCAGTTCTCATCTTTTAGAGAGAGCTGGCCATATAATGGGTGCATATAATAAGTCTTTTAACTTGGCAAAAAATAATATTTTCAACTTTGGGGGTTCAAGCTTAAATTTTGCTTTTAAATAAGTAAATTCTGTGAAACGTAAAGGGTAATGCTTGAAACCTGGATCCTCAATAAAGACAGGGAAGCTCATGCCTGCTCTGTGCTAGACTTCATGGCTCTGGGTTCTGGGCTCAAAATCGGGATATAAAATGAGTAGCACACAGTCCTTCCTTGACTTGATGGTGCACAGCTTTTGGTTAGCTTGCCTTTATCGTCTTGACCGTACTAGCTACATACAGTGACACTTGCCTCTCGGTGATCCATTTTAATGTGGTTTTGGAGGCTCAGCCTCTGCAAGTCCACTTCTGTGTGATTAGGAATGTCGGTTTGAACCCTCCCCCTGCACGCGAGGAGAGTGGGTCTGCCATAACTGAAGACCACAGGAAGATAGCATTTCCACAGGCACACAACCGTGTCTCCAGCTTCCTATTTCTGGTAGAAAAAATAATAGATGCAAATGACAGATTCCTGCAAAGATCGTATCCTGATCCTCTGTGTACTTGTATTTTCCAACTAATCTTCATATCATACGAGAAATAAAAATACATCTGTTCGTTGTAATTGTTGGTACTTAGGAATCTTTCCTAAGTCGGCTTTCATTTTGGAGTGGCAACAGAGAGTTCTTTTTTAGTTCCTGGAAACATGAAGAATTCAGACATTGGATTTCCAGCTTCCACAGCGTATATACGTATGCGTGCAGCATAGTATGTGTGCACGTGCGTGCGTATATACGTAGACCTCCCGGAAGATGTGCCTGCCTTTGTAACACCCCCTGTTAAGGTTTTGTAATTTCGTACATCATCAACATTCCTCACCAGAATTTTTCTTTGTATTTTATGTTATTTGTTGCATTTAGGCCCTTTCGTTTTTACTTTTGTATTTTTAAAACAATTGCTTAATGTTTATCTTGGAGGGAGAGAGACAGACAGATACAGAGACAGAGTGTGAGCAGGGGAGGGGCCGAGAAAGAGGGAGACACAGAATCCGAAGCAGGCTCCGGGCTGTCAGCACAGAGCCCCATGCGGGGCTCGAACCCATGAACCGTGGGATCATGACCTGAGCCGAAGTCGGATGCTTAACCCACTGAGGCACCCAGGCGCCCTTACCTTTGTATTTTCTAACAGCACAGGCTAGGAGCAGATTCACTGACTTTGACGCCTGACCCCACTTTGAACCCTAGCCCTGCCACTCTCTTTGGGCTGTTATAGAAGTTTGTAGAGGCTCATTTTTGCAAAATGAGAGGAGCCATACCTCCTTCGTGAGGATTAATGAGGCGATTAAGTGTCCTCATGTAACAGGATGACGTTGGAGACCTTCTTAATCACAGTGCCTGGCACACGGTATAGAATAAGTGTTAGTGGGATGATTAATTTATAATATAATAACAGCAGGGTGTTCTTTTTATAATGCCGCCATTTTTTCTCTTTAAAAAATCTGATTAAATTGCTGAACCCCCTTTTATTTCTTTTTTTTTTTTAAGGTTTATTTATTTTGAAATAGAGAACACAAGCAGGGGAGGGGCAGAGAGAGAGAGTCCCAAGCAGGCTCCACACTGTCAGCACAGAGCCTGACGTGGGGCTCAAACTCACAGACTGGGAGATCGTGACCTGAGCCGAAACCAAGAGTCAGATGCTTAACCAGCTGAGCCCCCCAGGTGTGCCAAATTGCTGAGCTCCTTAATGCATCTACCGGTTTTAAGTTCATTCTTACCAATTCTCTTAAGTAAAATAACCATCTCTAATTCATGATGATTTTATTTTTCCCTTTCAAATAGTTATTTATCTTATTTGAACTTTTTAAATCTTATTTCTTTGTCTAGAATTTCAAGAACAATAATAAATAATGTGGGCAGCGCCAGCCCTGCCACCTCGCCTTTGTCCTGACAGTTAGCAGGCACCTCCCCGTTGTTTCATTTAAAAACATTCTTGGGGCGCCCGGGTGGCTCAGTCGGTTGAACGTCCAACTTCGGCTCAGGTCACGATCTCACGGTTTGTGGGTTCGAGCCCCGCGTCGGGCTCTGTGCTGACAGGTCAGAGCCTGGAGCCTGCTTCGGATTCTGTCTCCTTCTCTCTCTGCCCCTCCCCACTTGTGCTCTGTCTCTCAAAAATAAATGAATGTAAAAAAAATTAAAACAAAATTTCTACAGATATCTATTGCACGTTTCTTTGTGGTAGGCACCGGGCTGGGTGACAGTGACTCTAACTAGTTCCTGCTTTTGGAACTCAAGTCTAGTGGGGAAAATGCACTGATCACATAATCACCCACATGTGTAAATCACAGCTGGTTATAGCAAAATAAATGCATGGTGCTAGGAAAACATATAATAGGAGGAACTTGACCTAATTAGGGAAGTAAGGGAAACCCTCCCTAAAAACAACTACACTTGAACTTAAATATGAAAGATGGGGAATTGCTGAAGCAAAAGAGGCCGTTGGAGGGGGTGGCCCGGAAAGAGTTCCCAGCAGAAAAAAAAAAGGCAGGTAAAAAGTCCCTGGGTGCCAGGAGGGTTCATGGTCCATCCCCAGAGTGAAGAAGGCAGGTGCGGCTGGAGTGGTGAGAAAGACAGCGAGGTGATGCTAGAGAAGAAGGCAGGGGCCAGACAATGAATGCCTTGTGGGCAAAGCTGATTTGGCTCTTTATCCCAAGATCAGTGGGAGACCATTCAAAGAATCAAAGCGGGGGATGCATGATCCAATTTTTCTGTATCTCAGAAAGGTGAGTCGAGCCGTATCGTAAAGAAACAGGTTTGGGAGGGATAAGAGCAGATGTGAGGGAGGCCGTCTACAAAGCTGTTGCCTCGTCCAGGCAGGGACTTGTTCTTGAGCAGTAATGACAGCAGAGGTGGAGGGCAGTGGATAACTCTGAGAAATATGTAGAAGGTGAAAGTCTGTTGGTGGAGGCGTGAGTGCAGGGGAGGTGTCAAAGCTGAGTCCCCGGGCCCTCTTCCGAGATGACGCATGCTCGGTGGAGGTCCAGCTGGGCACGAGGACATCATGAGTTCCGTTTGTGGACGCGACGACTTAACGTGCCTGCGGACTTGCGAACGGAAATGCTAAGTAGGCTTTGTGAGTGTGTGAATCTGAAGCAAAGCACAAAGATCCAGAATTGAAGTATACGTTTGTGAGTCTCCCGTGTGCGGAGAGGATCGAAGCCAGGGTAGTGGCTCAATCTCCAGGAAGAGAATGGGTGGCCATCGGTGACTCGGAGTCAATTCAGTGGAGTGTTGGACACAGAAGTCGGATTTGCAAGAATGGAGGAAAGGGTGGCAGGTGACAAAATGGAGGTGAATGGATTTTTTTGTGGCAAAATTTATGATAAAGAATGCAGAGAGAGGGAAAAGGCTAGAAGGCGTCATGGATTGACGGAGAGCTGGGTGCGTGTTATTTCTTCATGACTGAGTGGCTTGGGTACGTTCACAAGGCAGCAACAAAGCTCTCGGATAAAAGCGAAGGGAGAGGTAATCAAATTTCCTGGGAAGGTGGAAGGGAGTGAAATCCAGCAAACTCCTAATTGAAAGAAATAGACAAGGAAAAGGCCAGGATGCTTGTGAGATGGTGGGTCTGTATGCCCGAGGGCAGGAAGTTCCTGGTTGTTTCGTGTTGTGTGTGTGTGTGTGTGTGTGTGTGTGTGTGTGTGTGTGTGTGAATGATTTGGTGAGTGAAGCGATAGATGGTTGAGGTCACAGTGTAATGTTCTTTCATTGTCCTGCCGACTACCGGGTGTTAGTATTTGATTTAGGGTTTCGCATAGATATATGCAAACTGTAAATGAAATACATAGAAATGCTGTTGATGCGCGGAAGTATTGTCCACATAGCATGGGGGAGTCCAAGCATGCGTTCCCATGAAAGGGAATGTGGGACTGAAAGCTGAATTGGCCCACCATGGGCTCACACTGGAGTACTCCCTGTGGACATGTGTTCCCGCCACGAAATGTTAGCGGTCCCTATTTCGTTCTCTGCAGGTCCCTTCAAGTCATGACAGGCCCCTAGCCGTACTTTCTCCTTGACACATTCGGTCACTTCCTCTCAGGCTCCAGTGACATCCAGTGATCCCCTTCCTGCGGCCACATGGTTTCAACAGTCCTTAATCTTTACTGGCGGTCTCCTCAAGTCGTTGCTAAAAGGAACCCACCTATCTGCAGTGCGTAAAACTCGGCATTTTAACACCACGGATGATACTGTTCTCCACAGTTCTCCCAGCCCAGAACGTACTCTGCTTCCTCTCCTTCTCGTTCCCTGGGACTTTAGAGTGGCATCCACTCGTTCGCAGTGGCCAGTCAGCTGAGAGAGCAAAAAAAAAAACATGTATTAACTCTTCTTTTCAATATGGCCCTGGGCTTGTGTGTGGAATACAACACACACTCCTGGTTGCCTCACAAGGCAACACCACACGAGGGAGGTGTGTTCATTTATTTTCTTTTATAGATCCCGACATCAGGGTTACCGTCCTTTTGTAAATGTGAGTTGGAGTCTTTTGTACCTTTCAACCATCTTCAGTAGTTTATGTCATGGATATTATCCATCCAAGAAGCTTGAAAGCACTGGTTCCTGCAAGTATCTGAATCTCATTCTTATTTTTCCCTCCCGGGGGCGGGATTGAGGGGAGAGGCATCATGGCTGGATCTTTAACATCATTTCCAGTACCCCCCCTACACCCCCTGCTTATTGTCATATTCAAGATTTTAATTTTTAAGTAAATTCCTCAATTTAGGTTTTCTTGGGGGGGGGAAAGTGATCCATTTCATGACAATATTGAAATTATCATTGGGTGGTTCATCCGGGGGCACCTGGGTGTTTCACTTGGTTAAATGTCCGACTCTTGATTTCAGCTCAGGTCATGATCTCATGGTTCATGGGATTGAGCCCCACGTTGGGCTCTGTGTTGACTGCACGGAGCCTGCTTGGCATTCTTCCTCCCCTTCTCTCTCTCTCCCCACCCCCTCTAAGTAAATAAATACAAACAAACATACATTAAAAAACAAAAAAGAGTTGTCCATCTGGTCTCAGGTTGCTTTAAGCCTCTCTCCTCTCTTTTTTCTGGTCAAAGATTATGTGTAATCCATTCTGTCTTTCTGACCTAGCAGTTATATAGGGACTGACTTTTGGAAAATTCTAATGGTTGGATTTGAGCGGTCAATTGGCTCCTATTCATTTATCGCTGGACTCTGTTGCGGTCAGAGAATGTTACCTGCCTCTGGCTTTTGGAACTCACTGCAGTTTGCCTTATAATCTGATGTAGGACCAGTTTTTGTTAATGTTCCATTGGTGCTTCAAAAGAGCATATTACATCTATTTCTAGGGCCCAGGGCTACTTGGTTATTGAATTAGCATACTTTTCTTACTCATTTTTTCATATTTATTTTACAACTTGATGTATCAAATACTGGATAGTAATTGAAAGGTTCTGACTAGATTTCTTCATTGTTCTTGGTATTTCTTAGAGAGAGAGAGAGAGAGAGAGAGAAAGAAGGATATAGAGAGAGAGAGAGTGAATAGATTTCTTCATTGTTCTTGGTATTTCTTAGAAAGAGGGAGAGGAAGAGAGAGAGAGAAAAAGAGGGAGGGAGAGAGAGAGAGAGAGAGAATGACTAGGTTTCTTCAGTTTTCTTGGTATTTCTTAGAGAAAGAAAGAAAGAGGGATAGAGAGAGAGAGTGACTATATTTCTTCATTGTTCTTGGCATTTCTTAGAAAGAGGGAGAGGGGGAGAGAGAGAGAAAAAGAGGGATAGAGAGAGAGAGAGAATGACCAGATTTCTTCATTGTTCTTGGTATTTCTTAGAGAGAGAGAGAAAGAAAGAGGGATAGAGAGAGAGTGACTAGATTTCTTCATTGTTCTTGGTATTTCTTCTTCTTCTTCTTCTTCTTCTTCTTCTTCTTCTAGAGAGAGAGGTAGAGGGAGAGAGAGAGAGAATTATGTTATTTGGCATGTTGAATCAGTCAAGACTTGTGAACAAGGAGCCCGACTCACTCTAACCTTCAACAGAAGGAAATGTGTCAGTTCATTCATTGGCTCCATTTCTCTTTTTAGAGTCCCTTTCCCCCCCTCGTCATTAATTCATTTCTTGACGAAGGCTTTGAATATTATTTCTGCTCCAAAAAGACCCTCTCTTCACGACGCTGTAGAAGGTCAAGTGTGAATTGAAGGGTGTTGCTTCATGCTTCCAAAAGGATTTGTTAGGAAAATTACACCATGATTTCAACACTTTGTTTTATAGCTTCTAAACACATCACGATTGTCACCCAAATTTTGCCAAGTAAAAGGTGAAGCAAACTTATATGTTTTTATGTTTACTTTTGAAGGTAAAGGTTTTATCCAGCCTCTTGAAATGAAAAGCCTTTAGGTCGAGTATGCGGGATAGAAGATACTCTTGTGGCTGCCCTTGGAAAACACATTTTTCTAGCCGTGTCCCTTTGTATCTCAAGTTAGCCAGTATTTGTTAAAAAGTAGTTCATGGGAGATCCTTGGAGGTTTAAGACTGCATCCTGCCATGGCCGGAAACATAAGATTACAACTATAGAAAGGAGAAAACATAGCAGAAAGCACTGCACATCACACATGTATATTTTATATATCCTTTTGGCCTATTCTGCATTCTGTAAAATACTGTAAGACGGATGAATTGAGACGTGGCATTTGGAAGGAGAACCACAGTCTTCAAACATAATGGAACACACATTCTTGCATGAAACTGAATACATTTGCATATTTCAAATAGTATAGTCCGTTGCTGTTGCAATTTTCATTTGATTTTTTTTTCATCAAAACTTTGATTTATATTTCGTTCTCAGTTCTGATTTTTCAGTGATTCTTTTTGTGTCAACAGACAAAGAATAGTGGTTGGGACGCGGGCTTTGGGGTCGGACAGAGCTGGCTGGCCTCCAAGGAAAAACATGCCTGCGGGGGTTCCTATTTGCACAGTCTCTGCCTTGACCGGTTGACTGTATTGTATTTTGGAATCCCTGGAGTACAGAGAAAGAGCACTCACGTAGGAGATAGGAAATCTAACTTTTTTTAATGTTTATTTATTTTTGAGAGACAGAGAGACAGAGCGCAAGCAGGGGAGGGGCAGAGAGAGAGGGAGACACAGAATCCGAAGCAGGCCCCAGGCTCTGAGCGGTCAGCACAGAGCCTGACGCGGGGCTCAAACCCATGGACCACGAGATCGTGACCTGAGCTGAAGTCAGACGCTTAACCAGACGCCCCTAATGAGCCACCCAGGCCCCCCTAAGATTTTTTTTAATGTTTATTTTTGAGAGAGAGAGAGAAAGAGAGAGAGAGAGAGAGAGAGCATGAGTGGGGGAGTGGGTGAGGGGCAGAGAGAGAGGGAGACACAGAATCCAAAGCAGGCTCCAGGCTCCGAGCTGTCAGCACAGAGCCTGACGCGGGGCTCGAACTCACGAACTGTGAGATCATGGCCTGAACCGAAGTCGGATGTTTAACTGACGGAGCCCCCCACGCACCCCTCTAATTTTTAGTTTTGAGTGTACCATTTTTGGCTGCCTTAATTTCTCTCTAGGCTTCAGTTTTCCTTATTATTAAATTAATGAGATGGAGATAATGATACCGTTCTTTGGACCTCCCAAGATTCCCGTGGGCCCAAACGGTGCCCGCGAAAGACTTCATACACGCCAGAGCGCTTTCCCGATGGGAGGTATTACTGTTGTTTCTGCCGGCAACGGCAATATCACGAAGTATAGTAATAGCGAACAGGAGTTCAGACCATAATGAACGCTGGAGTAAGGATTGTCCATCAAAGTTAGCACGTATGCAGTGACATAGAAAAAATGTCACTCCTTCGTGGCTGACGTGACAATCCCTCTCTCCGGGAACTACTAGTGTGTGGTTTGGAGAACACTTGGGTGGTTCGGTTGAGGGGACTTGGACTGGGAACACAGGTAAGTCTGCAGGTAGACGGGGAGTCGGGATGTCCTTTCATGTGTCAAGGTGAGTATATTTGGGCGGAGAGGGTAGTGGTGCTGAGTTGAAAAGGTGAGTGGTGGGGCGCCTGGGTGGCGCAGTCGGTTAAGCGTCCGACTTCAGCCAGGTCACGATCTCGCGGTCCATGAGTTCGAGCCCCGCGTCAGGCTCTGGGCTGACGGCTCAGAGCCTGGACCCTGTTTCCGATTCTGTGTCTCCCTCTCTCTCTGCCCCTCCCCCGTTCATGCTCTGTCTCTCTCTGTCCCAAAAATAAAAAAAATAAACGTTGAAAAAAAAAATTTTTAAAAAGAAAAGGTGAGTGAGAGAATATTAAAGACTGGAAGCCTTTGAAAGATGCCCAGTCTGCACGCGCACCCTGAAATGCAGCCCACAGCCAAGCGATATACTCAAAAGGCAATGGCTAAAGAAGTCCCAAGACCCTGTTTTCCCCCCCCCACAGTGAGTTATTCTAAGTCACTTGCATTTTTTTTTTCCTCTTCCCTACCTCCAGGCCATCAAGAAGCGATAGCCGTGTGCTTACACACCCAGACCCAGCAGACAGTCAGTGACACCTTGTGTGATATGGTCCACCGCCCTCCTCCGATGAGCCAGGCTTGCAACCCGGAACCCTGCCCACCCAGGTACGTGCTGCCCTGCGCTCCTGGGACACTGCGCCGAAGGGAACGCCCTCTCCTGCAGAGACCCCCACGTGTGCACAGGGGCTTGTAGGTGCACCCGAGGTAGGTCACCTAGCCTACGTTCTGTATTCGTTGAATGACTGAGTGATCCCCTACTCGTTACCTAGAACTCACCCCACGTTGGTCATTATCCTTCCCACTGACTTGCCTTAGATCGTAGGTTGTGGGGTGTGATCTTGTAAGCCCCAAAGAATAGGAGAGGTTGTCTTATTTTTGGTTTCCTTGGTCTGAAAGGTTGACCCTGAAAGTTAATCTTCTTCCTTGCTTAAGTCCGTAGAAGATGCTGGGGAGGTTTCTTGGAAGGGAGGGTAGATTCTCCTCATGTTGCGCTCTCCCCGGGTGTTGCTGGCTGCAGAGGATTTTGACTCAGCAGCATTAGTTTCTCGCACAAGAACTTCCAGGATCCAACCCCCAGTTTTTTCCTTCTTCTCTCCCAACCCTTTGTTGTCTTGGTCATACTTCCATGATAAGAATCAGTTGCCCAAAATATCTATATTTTAGACAATAAAATAGGGATAAGAGTAATATCTTATTCCCAGGCAGCTCCCCTCCCTCTTTGCCAGATTCTCTGAACCACCTCTTGGTACGTGTCGCCCGTCTAATGAGGCACCTTTAGCCCCCAAAGTCAAGTTTGCTACGTCTAGGACCCTAAGTGACTGAAGAAGGTCATTGTGTTCCTCCGGCCATACTGGCTGGCGTAAGGACAGGTGTATTTTATGTCTATTCAGGAAATAAGTCTGATTCTGGAATTCTCTTGACCCTTCTCATATTGATCCCATGAAATGTGTTGGCTGTGATGTAAAAACTCCTGCCTTGATGGTCTGAGGGTGATGGGGTAGGGACGGAATAAGCCAGTGCTCCCTAGGAATCCAGCTCTCCCCATCCTACGGGTGGGCCCTTTCCTTCTGAATCTGCGTCTCCGACCTGCACGCTCTCAGAAGGAGGGCCTGCCCCTGTGTGCGTTTCATCTTCGGTGAGGACACCCCTGCGAAGAGCCAGGCACAGCGTTTCGTACCCATTACCGTATTTCTGACTTCCGTCATAGGCCGAGGAGATGCCAGGGACTTCCTGACTTGTGTTCCAGCCATCTTGCTGTGCTCTGCTGTGCTCCGCTGGGAAGCAGTTAGGGCCTGGGCCCAGAAACAGCACAGGGAAATCTGCTTCCCCTCTCTCCCCCACCCCTGCCCACCCTGGGCTTCTCGCGTTGTAGGACCATCCAAGATTGCAGAAGAGACGTACAGGAGGGGTTTGGGGAAGGTCTGCTCTAACCGCTCAGGGTGCCCACTTGGCAAAGTGTGTCCAGAGCTTTCCAAGGGCATCGAGCACATCAAGTGGATGTGCCGTTCTGAGCGCACATCCACTTCTATGGCACTTACGCTATTTGTATAAACCCTCAACATCCAAATCACCTGTCCAGGGTTCTCAGCCATTGGAACCAGTGACTCAGACAGTCTTGGAAAAGCCAGGGATTCTTTTTTCCTTCCCTGACACATCCCTCCCCTGAGGCTCTGTAGGTGGAAGCGGATGGCTGTCTGTCTGACCTGGAGTAAGGGACAAGGGGAAACAGTGAGGGGAAGAAGCGTACTTCACTCTCCCGACATGTTTTCCCCTGAGGCTGGAATCAGGCGCGAGCTCCCCTTTCTCTGCACCAGCCATCTTTCTGGAAAGAGGACTATAAACGAAGTGATTTGGAATTTATACCAGGTTTAAATGGCGAGCGCAGTTTGGCGAATTACACGGCTTCACAGCCATAAACAGAGAAGGGTAAAAAGAAGAAAATATCACCCCCCAGATTTGGAGTGTGCCTTGTTTCTGGTTTCAAGTCTCATTCTGTATCAACATAAGGTTAGTCTTCACCCAGTTGTGTCTTTTCTTTCTAGGCCCAGTCATTGGCAGGTGAGGCCATGGGCACAAGTGGACAGGTGGACAGTTAAGCAGAAAATGGAAACAGGAGGGGTTTACACAGCACAGAGTCGGGGGCGGGGCTGAGGCCACCGTTGTTGAAACCGGCTGTAAAAACAACCCGGTTCCCGATCTTGCTCTCAAAGTGAAGACAGCCCTGGTGGGTCCTCGTACAAGTTTTTTAGGGGGAAAAAATGAAAATACAGAACAATCCATTCTGTCTTCATTCTACAAATGAGTCTGCCCAACTGCAGTCGCCACCTACATTTGGTTCAGTGTTAGGTAAAAAGTCGATTCCTGACGTATTAGTGTGATTTTTAAAGACTAAATCCAAATCAAACATTTCCCTCTATTTATTCTATTTTATCCTAAAATTTGAGGTCCTTCTTAAAGTGGCTTCACGTTAAGTGGCCTTTTCTGGTTTCATTTCTCCTCTGGTGACACGGACATGATTCATGCTGATTTATCTCCTAACATCTCATAAACTTGTCCTGTCCATTCCTCACTGCCCCTGCCCTCATTCGGCTGTGTTTTGCGTGATCTGTTTCAGTAGTTTCTGCATAAACTCCTGCCTCTCGTGTTTCCTGCTCTGGTCCACGGGCCCGTGTATGACCTTGAAGGATCTTTCTAAGTCGTGGTGACCGTGTCAAGCCCCCAGGTGAAACCCTTGAGCACCTTTCCTCACCTGGGGATTAAAAATCCACACTCTTTACTTTGGCATATGGAGGAGTCTCCTGGGACTACCTCAGACTAGGGGGCTTAATCGGCAGGAACGTATTGTCTCAGTCCTGGAGGCTGGGGAGTCTGAGATCAAGTGCTGGCAGGGTCGACTCCTGCTGAGGCTGGGAGGGAGAACCTGGTCCAGGTCTCTCTCCTGGCTCTTGGTAGCCGCCAGCGTTCCTTGGCTCACAGATGCTGTTCTCCCTGTGTTTCCGTGTTGTCTTCCTCCTGTTTGTCTCTTTGTCCAAATGTCCCCTTTTTATTGGGACAGCCCTCATATTGGATCGGGGCCCATTCTAATGACATCATCTAAGTTGATCATTGGCAAAGACCCTCTTTCCAAATAAGGTCACATTTACAGGTACTAGGACTCAAAGCTTCGACAACTTTTAGGGGGAAGCAATCCAATCCGCTGCAGCCTATAAAGTCCTTTGTGACCCTGGTTTTAGGTTTGAACCCTGTCTCCCGTCACTGCCACCCTCATTGCGGGCGTGTGCACACACACGCACATGCGCACACATGCAGAGGAACTTCCTCAGCAGCCATGGTGAATTTTCACCATGACCCACGCTCATGTTTGTTCATGCCTTCAGACCTTTGCACGTGCCAGGCCCACTGTCTGGAGCCCTTTTCTACCATGAAACAAGTTTATCCTCTCCCCGGGGAAGTGATCGCTTCTCACTGGTATAATGAAGTCCAATAGAATGAGAGGTGGGACCCTCATCTGAGACCCTTGTTAGAGGGGAGCTCTTAGGAGTGGAGAGAGGACCGGGGGTGGGTCAGGGGCGGCACCCCCGCTCGACCCCCTCCGGCAGTTTCAGAAGGTGCCTAGCCCTCCGGGCTGAGCTTCTCCATCTGAGTAACGATGGGAGATGCTGCACATTGTGACCCCCAAGGCCCTTTCAGTGCCAGCCTTTCACTGTAGAGGGTGCTTTCAGGTTGCGTTTTTCGCTCACATCTTCAGAACTATGCCTAGACCCTTGGGTCTACTCATGAGTAGTTGGAAATGCTCAGGGCTCATTTTAGTTCTAAGAACACCAGCCTTCCCTTGACCTGCCCAGGAGGTCACAGCAGGGTTGAGCTCAGTCTGCGGTACCGCTCTTTCTTTGCTCGCCGAGCCAGAGCAGGATTTAGGAACAAGTCCGGACCTTGTTTCTTAAGGCTGCTGAGGGACACACGCTGGTGTGCCCTGTGTGCAGAGAGCCTCTGTCCCCTCTTTGCTGGGCCTCAGCAACAATGATTGCACGTTATCTTCTCCAGCCACTTCTTGCCCACAGAGCTTCCAAGCTAGGAATAATAGAGCACACGATATGTGTTGGCCTCTTTGCAAAATTAAGAGTCTGTTTTTATGTGGAGGGAAACACTCTTCCTCGCTTCAAAATTGCAAATTTAATAAACTTTTCGAGCGTTGAGAATTATGTTGGAAAAAGCCCAGCAGAGACAAAGGGTCGGTGCCAAAGTAAAGGTAAGTTTACAAAAATGTTTTAGGTTCTAGAAACCAGTGGTGTAGGAATAACAGGAACAGGGTGTTGCGTAATATTTTCCACACAAATATTTACTGACTCCAAGGGCAATAGCAGTAAAATATCACCCCAGGGTGGAACTTACCACTGAGATTGGGTTGGACAGTCAGTGGATCTTTATTTACCCAAAGGCAAATGCATTTGATGTATTTGCCTAGACTCTCCAAGGTGGGGTGTTGTATGTTTATTTGCTCTTATGGGGTTACTCCCCCTGGTCTATGCTATAACTGCTGAGTGTCTGCTATTTATGGAGTTTCCTTTTTCCAGGAGCGAGCCAGCAGCTTGCAGAAACAGGCAAGGTTACATAATGGTCCCACTCATCTGAGGAAGGCTTTCTTCTCTGACAGCAGTCAGCACTGCTAGGGAGGGAGGTCAGAAAGCAAGAGGCAAGAGGGATGTGTTCCTCCGCCTACTTGTTACCCAGTTCTTGAGCTTGAAAAAATTCTGTATTTAGCCCATTGTCTGTTAAGAAGAAACCGCTACCCATTTCTTGATTAACAGTGGTTTCATTTCCAGTCCCTTGTGCCTCTGGTGGCGTCTTCTAGCTCCATACTTTCTTGAAAGATGAATATCCGAAGTCACTCCAAATAAGTTATACATCTAAGCCGAATTATAGTGAGACAATGTCCTTTTAGTTACTCACCCATGTGGCCCAATTATCATCAAAATGTGATGTATATATCTACTGTTGGTGATTGCCCTCACCTCGAAAGCTACTGGAAATTTATAGCTAAACTCACATTCTAATTAATAGGTTTCCAACGGAGATGGTGTTTTAATTTTACATTCTGTTCCAAATACAGATTGATGATCGATGCTGTATAAGAACAGGGAAATTAAAACAATATACCCAGGGGAAAGTCATGAAAAGAACTATCTGGGCCAGGAAAGGGACGGAAGTGTGAAGTGATGAGTGGAAACAGACCTGTGGTTCTTGAGGGCTTGAGGCCCCAAAGCCGTTGGGGTACGTGAGAATTCAGTGCCTATGGAGAGGAGGGACTGAATACCTTCCTTTTGATTGATTAAGAAGGAACCACCTCCACTGTTTCTTTGCAGGAAAAAGGTGCTGCCGAGCACAGCCTGAAGCCATTGTGTGAAGGCTGTGTGCTTGGGGAGACAGAGGACAGACACAATGATACAAGCCCAGATTACATGTTAGCTCAGTGGTTGGACCCCCAGCACCCTTGCTGTGCTTTTGTGGCATGTTGTCCACGCAAGACTTGGTTCCAGACTGGAGATCCTGGAGGGCTAGATGGAGACAAGCAAAACTGTAGACAGAGAAGGGTCAAGGGTCAGAGAAAAGGATAAAGGGAGATGAGGAAAGAGAAACCTTCCTCCACGTTGAGCCTGCAAAATGAAATTCCAAAGCACATGAAGAAATCTAATGCTAATGAAGATAGTCACTGGCATCAGCAGCTGAAAGGTGAATTCACTCCAGAAGAAATCAAGATACCAGAACAATCCAAAAAAGATTTTAAGTATTACTAAGGTCTTTGGGGTATAAATTGGTAAATAACATCCATGTGAAGAACTGGAAATTACAAAATAGACATAGGCAGAAATGTGGTAAGAATAGGTGAGTCTTAAAAAGAACCAATTAGAGGCATGCCTGGCTGGCTTAGTTGGTTAAGCGGCCAACCTTGGCGAGGGTCATGATCTCTCAGTATGTAAGTTCCAGCCCCACATTGGGCTCTGTGTTGACAGCTCAGAGCCTGGAGCCTGCTTCAGATTCCATGTCTCCCTTTCTCTCTGCCCCTCCCCTACTTGTGCTCACTCTCTCTCAAAAATAAATAAACATTAAAGAAGAACCAATGAGATAACCTAGAATTAATTCTTTTTTATTTATTTTGAGATATAGAGCGTGAGCAGCAGAGAGGCAGAGAGAGAGGGAAAGAGAATCCCAAGCAGACTCCATACTGTCAGCGCAGAGCCCCACATGGGGCTCAATCTCACAGTATGTCCACTTCATTATAAGCAGCTCGAGTCATATGCTTATCTGTTGGATCATGGTCAGATGTTCCACCATAGTGAGGCTTTTAGTATCTAAAAGGGCCCAGGACTAGGCAGGATCTGTTTCTTAAAAGGAACTTTGCAACATTATAAAAAGGTAAAGTTTAAGTTATATAAAGTATATCTCAATAAAGCTGTTCTTTAAAAAGGGAGAATGAAACATTTAATACTTTACTATGGTTGCATTTTCATTTTTGTTTTCTCTGGAGTTTATAATTGCCTTCATTTTTTTTGTTTTCTTAGTTCCTATGATCCTACCATTAATTTACTCTCAAAATATCTACCAGGGTTTAACTATCCTTGCAGTGCATTCAAATACCTCATGTATTCTGTTACATCATTTTCTTGGGGATATCCCTTTCAGAGCACTTCTTCTTCCTGCTCCAAATTGGACTGGTTGCTCCTTCCTAAACAGTTTTTGTGTCCTTTCACTCTCATATTGAGGGTTCCTTGCATCTCTTTTACATTGGATTCTTTGTTTTCCACCCTTCATGTTCCATGCTTTCCTCTTTCTTAGGCTGTTCACTGTTTTTTGTTGGAGCACATAAATCCAGGAGCTTCCCAAGAAAGCTAGGGATTAAATTTTTGCTCTTGAATATCTGGAAATGTTCTATTACACCTTAATCTTTTGCCTGGGTGTAGATTTCAAAGTTGCATATCACTTCCTCTCAAAAAAAATTTTTTTTGAGACACAGAGAGAGAGAGCAAGAGAGCACATGTGTGTGAGAAATTAGGGGAGGGGTAGAGAGAGAGGGAGAGAGAGAAGATCAAGCATTCTCCATGCCCAGTACTGAGCCTGACTCGAGGCTGGATGCCAAGACTCTGAGATCATGACCTGAGCTGAAATCCAGAGTCGGACACTTAGCTGACTGAGCCCAGGTGTCCTCCAAACAATTTCTTGAAGCATTGCTCCATTCGCTGAGTTCTAACATCCAGTGCTGCTTTGAGAACTGCTTTGCCACGTAGATCCCTCATCATCCACGCAGACCTGTTTTATTACCTCTGGAAGACAGTGGAACAATGTCATATGCTTTGGCGTAGCTCATTGTTATCTTTTGTGCTGGGACATTGGGAGGGGCTTTAAAATCCTAATACTTCTTTCCATTTTGGGAAATTTTCTCGAGTTATTCTTTTCTTCTGCTTTTTAAATGAACCTCCCATTGTATAATGTTGGACTTTCTGAACTGACCCAACTTTGCATTTCTTCTATTCCTACTTTTTGAGAGTTATCTTTACTTCTATTTCTCAATTGATTGGTTACATTTTTATTTAGTTATTTTTAATTTACACAGGTCTTTTTGGTTCTCTTTAGGTTCCTAGTACCTTTTTCAACAACATCCTGTTTTCATTTCGTGAATACAGTATCTTTTGTTTCTTGAGAATATGAATTACGAAGTTTTTATTTTATATTAGTTTTGTTTTCTTTTGTACCTTGCATTCTGTCTGTTTTCTCCTGTATGCCTATTTTGGTTTCTTTTTTCTTAGATGTTTTAATTAAATATTTTATGTTCCTTGACTGTTCATTTAAGTATGATGTATTAAAAAAGGCAGATTGGAAGCCCTGTGTATATGGACAGAATTTGTTGAGTGGTAGGCTTCACTCTAGGGTGATCTAGATGGGCTGCTTCATAGGGAGACCTTCTGAATTTGATTTTTGTTCTCAAGCTAGTTAATGTTTCTTTTTTTTTCTTTTTTTCTTGAATATCTTTTAATTTATTTATTTTTTAAATTTACATCCAAGTTAGTTAGCATATAGTGCAACAATGATTTCAGGAGTAGATTCCTTCGTGCCCCTTCCCCATTTAGCCCATCCCCCCCCTCACAACCCCTCCAGTAACCATCTGTTTGTTCTCCATATTTAAGAGTCTCTTATGTTTTATCCCACTCCCTGTTTTTATATTACTTTTGCTTCCCTTCCCTTATGTTCCTCTGTTTTGTATCTTAAAGTCCTCATATGAGTGAAGTCATAGGATTTTTGTCTTTCTCTGACTAATTTCACTTAGCATAATACCCACTAGTTCCATCCACGTAGTTGCAATGGTAGGATTTCGGTCTTTTGATTGTCGAGGAATACTCCATTGTGTGTGTGTGTGCGCGTGTGTGTGTGTGTGTGTATAGTGCTGCTATAAACATTGGGGTGCATGTGTCCCTTCGAAACAGCACACCTGTATCGCATGGATAAATACCTAGTAATGCAATTGCTGGGTCATAGGGTAGTTTAATTTTTTGAGGAATCTCCATACGGTTTTCCAGAGTGGATACACCAGTTTGCATTCCCACCAGTGGTGCAAAAGAGATCCACTTTCTCTGCATCCTCACCAACCTCTGTTGTTGCCAGAGTTGTTCATGTTAGCCATTCTGACAGGTATGAGGTGGTGTCTCATTGTGATTTTGATTTGTGTTTTCATGATGATGAGTGATGTTGAGTATTTTTTCATGTGTTGGTTGGCCATCTGGATGTCTTCTTTGGAGAAGTGTCTATTCATGTCTCTTGCCCATTTCTTCACTGGATTATTTGTTTTTTGGGTGTTAAGTTCTTTATAGATTTTGGATACTAAAGCTTTATCTGATATGTCATTTGCAAGTATCTTCTCCCATTCTGTCAGTTGCCTTTTAGTTTTGCTCATTGCTTCCTTCACTGTGCAGAAGCTTTTTATTTTGATGAGGTCCCAATGGTTCATTTTTGCTTTTGTTTCCCTTGCCTCCGGAGACATGTTGAGTAAGAAGTTCCTGCAGCCAAGGTCAAAGAGGTTTTTACCTGCTTTCTCCTCGAGGATTTTGATGGCTTCCTGTCTTACATTTAGGTCTTTCATCCATTTTGAGTTTGTTTTTGTGTAGCCGGTTAATGTTTCTAGTGATGATTTCTCCAACCTTTTGTCACGTGGGAAAAGGATACAAGTCTGACTGGAAGTATTTTTTCTGAGCCAAGACAGAAGAACTCTAATGGTCTCACCTGGCAATACGTAGATCCTCACTTATTCCTCATTCTTAGTACAGTCCCCCCCTTTTTGCTCTTTGCCAAGTCCTTAAGTAAGTCCCTCGACCTTCTGTCAGGTGTGGGAGAATAAATCGCCTTCATGCCTCAGACATGCAAAAGGATTTCAGGTTTATATAGACTTTAAGTGAATCACTTTCAGTGAATTTTAGCTTCAGCTATGCCCCAGTTTTAGACATATGTTGTGTCTGATCTTCTCATGGCTTCTTGCTTTTGGACTTTCCCACAAATACCGGCTTAGTTTTCAGAGTTCTCCAGGCTGCTAAGTTAAACATCACGTTCCATCTTCTCGCCAGCTTACAAAATGTTTCAAATGCATCTCTGATAGTCTCTTTGTCTTTGTGGTTATACGCCTTTGTTTGACACCACTTTTATCGCTTTGCTCTCTTTTTAGTGGGTATTTTTGGGAGTGTGGGTGGAAGGAAACAGAAGGAAGCATATGCAATCAGTCTGCTATTTCCTGGATCATTATTAGCCCCTAAGAATAAAAAAGAAAAAAACCCAACATAGTTACATTAAAGTTTTTTAAGACACTATAAAGATAAAGTGAGTATTATATTAAAACCAAATGTGGGAAATAGTACATGCTATACAAGTAGTGCTATTGTTATTTCTATTTCTTTAGGGGAGAATTCTGTCATCTGTTGAGTGTGTCTGCTCGCTTTCATGTCATTAATTTTTTTTCTCCTTGGACCTTTTGGTTTGCAAGCTCATATTGAATGGGAGTTACGTGTTCTTCTCTGGAGTTTTTGGCTTACCTGAATAAATACCTCTCCCCAAGAGCCTCAGATCAGAACCAGGTCTCATATTGCTTCCTTTAGGTTCGGATCCCAGGTGAGATTTTGCAGAACCCTTCCCAGATTATATGACAGTTTGGCGCAATAACCAGGCTCCAGTTATCTCCCTTCTTTTATGTTATCCCAGACAGCTGATCAATTTCAACCACACACACAGGCTACTTTTCTTCAGCCTTCAGTTATGGGTCAGGGAGTCTTGCCCACTGTGTTTCTAGAAACGAGCCTAGCTTCAGTCACCCCCCCTCACTGTGGTGCCAGGTGTTTACTTTCCCCGTAGAAATTGGACTCCCAGCTGTTATGGCAAGCTTTCAATTCTGGCATCCACTAAACCTGGATAACCTTAGTCCACTTCAGCACTGTTTCCATTTGATTTATGGTCTACTGAGATGTTTCTTTTGTATGGGAAATTAGCTTGAGCCTTATGTCTTTCATTAACTGTTACTGCCTTTTTTTTTTTAAAGAGAGAAGGATACAGATATCTTGCTCTATTCTCCTCCGCTGCCCCCACCACTACCATTTGCTTTTTTGGATGCACTTATTCAGATTAAGAAAGTTCTCAATCATGAATATTGGTGCAATTATCAACTGTTTTTCACCCTCTATTGAAACGATCACATGATTTCTCTCCTATGTTTTGTTAATATCAAAAACACTGATTGATTTGCCAAGATGGAAGCCACTTTGCCTTCCAGGAATAATCCCAACTTGGTCACGATGTAATATTTATTTATCATTTCATTGGTAATATTTTGTTTAGGATTTATACATCTGTGTTTATGAGTGACATTGACCTAAATGAGTCAGGAAGTTTTCCCTCTTTTTCTGTTTCTGGAGAATTTATATAAGGTTGGAATATTTATGCATTAAATGTTTAGTAGAATTTCTCCAAGGAAGCTGACACTTGAACTTCTTTTTTAAGTATTTTAAATTACAAATTTAACCTAATAGATATAGAACTATTCATATTTCTCTCCATTTATGTGTTAGTTTGGTAAGTCGGTTTTTGTAGGAATATTTTCAGTCTATGTAAGTTTTTTAATTTATTGACATATAGTGTTTTCCATTACACACTTATTCTCTTCATTTCTATTTTATTTTTTTAATGTTTATTTATTTTTGAGAGAGGGAGAGAGAAAGAGACAGACAGACAGACAGACAGACAGAGGATCCAAAGCAGGCTCGGCACTGTCAGTGCCGAGCCTGATACGGGGCTCAACCTCATGAATCATGAGATCGTGCCCTGAGCTGAAGTCAGACACTTAACTGATTGAGCCACCCACGTGCCCTGTACTCTTTATTTTTAATGCCTTTGAGATCCCCTCTTAAATTCCTTTCGTTGGTAATTATGGATTATCTTTTTGTTCTTCCTAAATCACCACGAGTTTATCAATTTTATTAGTCTTTTGAAGGGGTAACTTTTGTTTTCTGGTCCATTCGTATCTGTTCTCATGTATTTTGTACCTCTCTTCTACTTTTTGGGGGGAGGGGGGGTTTAATTTACTGTTTTTTTTTAACTTCTTTGGTATGGATACTTAGGTTATGATTTTAAGCCTTTCTTTTTAATATATTCATTTAAGGCTATTGATTTTCTTCTAATCATGGCTTTAGCTGCATTCCACAGGTTTTAGCACTTTGTATTTTTATTAGCAAGTATCTAAAACATACTGTCTAATTTCCATTATGATTTCTTCTTTGATCCATGAGTAATTTAGATGATTATTTCTAAGTATTGGGATTGTCTCATATGGTTCCACTGTGGTCAAAAAAACATGCTATATTAATCAGCCCAAGCTGTGATAACAAAATGTCATAGATTGGATAGATTAAGCAAAAAATTATTTTCTCACAGTTCTGGAGGTTGGAAAGTCTAAGATCAAGATGCTGGAAAGGGCACAGTTCTGATGAGAGCTCTCTTCTTGGCTTGAAGACACCTGCCTTTTTTCTGTGTCCTCCTGTTGGAGAGCGAGAAAGAGAGAGAGAGAGAGAGAGAGAGAGAGAACTCTGGTTTCTCTTCTGATAAGGCCACTGATCCCATCATGAGGCCCCCACCTCATGACCTCATCTAACTCTGATTACCTCCTAAAGTCCCAGTCTCAACTACCATCACATTAAAATTGAGGACTTCAAATAATTTGGGGGAGGGATACAACCATTCAGTCCACAGTGTGTACTGTTCGTATTGTAATCCTTTGATTAACTTCCCTTTTACTTGGGATTTGTACTTCTCTTTTATTTAGGATTTAGAATACATCATTACATGTAAAACTCTTTATGTATATTTGCAGATTTTGTGCTCAAGCTTTTTCCTAGCTTTGTGATGCATGAGAATATTTTAATCTTCTTTTTTACTTTGGAGCTTTTAAAATAACATGGGAATTCTCCTGTTTCTTGAAAATTTGTAGAAACTCAACCACAAAATTAACAGGATCTAGTCCCAATCTTGAATAAAACTTTTTGTAATTTCCCCAAAAGTTACCTACGTCATCAGGCCTTCGAAATGTGTCACTAAATTTACTATATTCTTATTTAAAGTTTGCCTTCTTGATATACCAGGGGCTTAGAGAAGTATTTTATAGCTTTTAAAATTTTTTATTACTTATGCTTCTATTTTCCTTATATCTAACAGCTGTACTTTATATGTATATTTATACTTTTTATTCAGTCTTCATACTTTTATGAGTATTATATCTTCATTGTGAACTTTGCCTTCATAAATGAAAGTTTTCATCTTTTTGTCCCATTGCATTTGTTTCGCATACTTTTCATTTTGTATTTTTCCTCTTATTTGCACAAGTAAAACATATTTATTATAGAAAATTAGAAATCAGAAAAACTGAAAGTCACCCTTAGATAAACACTATTTTTTTTCGAAGAACTAACTTCTTTTTTCTAACAATGAATGTTTATTTTAAGGAAAATCTGGGGAAATACTGGCAAGAATAAAGAAAATAAAAATCCTATCATTTAGACCTCATCACTGTTAACATTTTGATGGGTAATTATCCAGGCTTTTTTTCTGCGTGCATTTATAAATGCATAAAACAATATGATTATACAGTATTTTTGACCTGTTTTCTTTTTTTTTTTAATTTTTTTTTTCAACGTTTATTTATTTTTGGGACAGAGAGAGACAGAGCATGAACGGGCGAGGGGCAGAGAGAGAGGGAGACACAGAATCGGAAACAGGCTCCAGGCTCTGAGCCATCAGCCCAGAGCCCGACGCGGGGCTCGAACTCACGGACCGCGAGATCGTGACCTGGCTGAAGTCGGACGCTTAACCGACTGCGCCACCCAGGCGCCCCTTGACCTGTTTTCTAATAAACATGTATCATGAATTTATTTCAATGTCCAGAAGTATACTTTGTTTTTATTTTTTTTTTTAATTTTTTTTTTCAACGTTTATTTATGTTTGGGACAGAGAGAGACAGAGCATGAACGGGGGAGGGGCAGAGAGAGAGGGAGACACAGAATCGGAAACAGGCTCCAGGCTCCGAGCCATCAGCCCAGAGCCCGACGCGGGGCTCGAACTCACGGACCGCGAGATCGTGACCTGGCTGAAGTCGGACGCTTAACCGACTGCGCCACCCAGGCACCCCAAGAAGTATACTTTGTTTTTAAATGGCTGCTAGCATTGTGCTGCATGAATATACAGTTACTTAGTTTACCCTTTATTGTTAAACATTTAGATCGCCTCATTCATTCCATTTTATAAAATTTAATTAAATTGGCTTTTTGTTTTTTGTTTTTTTGCTATTACCCACCACCTAGGAGCAAACATCCTTTTATGTCAATTGTAAGGATTTTAAAATTGTTTCCTTATGATATGTCTCCACTGGTTAAAAATTTGCGTTCGCTGATCATTAAATATCCCCAAATTAAGATAACTATAACGTCCAGTCGTTCACCCATCAGGTGGGCAGGGATGCTGTCCGGTGTGGGTGACAGAAACCACGCTCTCTCACATGCTTCTAGCGGGAGTGTGAATCGAGATTCAAGAGAATCTTCCTTGAATGCAGTTTGGAAATATGTATCAAAAAGCAGCTGCCCTGGGTTTTCATTTTTACAGATGTTTCATGAGAAAACCTGATTTTTCCAAGATCTTATTGGAAAGGAATCCCATTATACGTACGTGTTGTAAATCCAATCCTAACAGAGAAGAATTTTCTTAGGGATATTCCAAATAATGAATCCAGGTGCCCTGAAAATTTCCTGAAGTGTGCTTTTAAGCATTTAAAATTTCTTCTGACACCCGTATAAATCATGCTTGCCTTGGGGCTCTATTCAAAACAAAACCAAGATTTTATTATTGATATATGGTGGCATGTTAAGAACGGGGAGAGATCTGCTCCTTTTGTCCTCTGGGCTTTCCCAAGTGGGTAAAAAAATCTTTAAACACTTTGCCCGCGTTTCTTGCCTGTGCATATTATATGTCTGTATTTTAACCGCCATCTGTCGGTGGGGATGCTGTGGTCTCGGGTCTGCGCGTGGAGTGTGAAATCTGGGCGCCCAGAGAAGAACTTGAAATCGTTGATGCTCGGACCGTTGCACGTGGTCTCACCGGCCACTTCAACTCCCCCGTCCCTTGTGTTTTGGTACAGGTGGCACACCGGCTCTTGGGGGCCCTGCTCGGCTACCTGTGGCGTCGGAATCCAGACCCGGGAGGTGCACTGCCTCTACCCGGGGGAGTCCCCGGCCCCCGCCGAGGAATGCAGGGATGAGAAGCCCCACGCTTTACAAGCCTGCAGTCAGTTTGATTGCCCTCCTAGCTGGCACATCGAGGAATGGCAGCAGGTACAGCAGACCGGGGACCCCACGGTCCGCCACGCCCGTGGCCGTTCAAGCCCCGACCCACCTCCTTCCGTCTCCTCAGTGTTCCAGGACCTGTGGCGGGGGGACTCAGAACCGAAGAGTCGCCTGCCGGCAGCTGTTAACGGACGGCGGCTTCTTGAATCTCTCCGATGAGTTGTGCCAAGGACCCAAGGCGTCTTCTCACAAGTCCTGCGCCCGAACAGACTGTCCTCCACATTTGACGGTGGGAGACTGGTCGAAGGTAAGGGCTGTCCCCAACCTTACTTCCTTTTCGCCCCCTTTTTTGTTTCAGCCTCTAATTATTTCCCCCACAAGATTCTGCGGCATGCGTTTGGGGGGGTGTGTCCTGGGGCCTCCAGTGGGGGTAGAGAGGCCTTCTGACATCAGACTCCATCTCAACAAATAAGAAAGGGCAGTCCCTGACCCGGCTGAGCTTCCCTGAGTCCTCAATCCCGTGCCGGGCTCAAAGCCTGTTACAGTCCTCTGGTCGTACCATCCCACGACGGTGCAGGAAGCGGACGTCCCCTCCATCTCTGTGGACGAGGACACAGAGGCGCATTTGGATTGAGTGACTTTCCCAAGGGTAGAGCTAGGATCCGAGGCCACGTCTGTGCGATCCAAGGTTCGTACGAGGGCGTACGTCTTTCATGCAAGAGCGGGGGGTTTTGCTCCAGACGCACCCACGATGGATTCCCAGCTCTGTTGCCTGCACACTGGGCGTCCTTGTTCAGCGTGCGTAAGCTGTCTGAGCCCCATTGCCCGTTATTTAAATGCAGTGGTTGCCGTGAGCTCAACATGAGATATTAGGACAGAAGCTCCTGGCAGAGTGGAGCCTTCTCATCTTCCCGAGGGAGAGCGCACATTCTTCTGGCCTAGGGTGGGTTCGCAGTGCCTCTGCCTGCTTGTTCTCCGGCTTTGTGTGTTCCTTGTTTTAGCGGGCTAGCTCAATTAAGTGCCAGTATTCAAACACTATCTTAATTGACAAGCTACCACTCATTGTCCTCATCTGGGCCACTGACAGTCGTCGATACATGTTTCCCTAAACCCTCAGAAAATGCTCAAGAAACAAACCCGTCCCTCCAGGGTCTGCGGGAGGAGCCCCAGGATCCAGCGACCGTGCTCACTCTGTCCAACTCCCAAGGAGCCGGAGCCAACGGGTGGCCGATACTCTCCCCCACGAATTGCTAGGTTGCAGGGCAGAAACACGAGGGGCAGGAAAACCGTTTCCTCCTACAGTCAGGGTCTGGATGGACAGAGGTGGCTGCCAGAGGCGAGGCATCTTTCCGAGGCTAGCGACGGGGAAGGACAGGTAGGAATCTGCCCTGGGGATCTTCATCTGTAAAAGCTGGCTTGCTTTGTTTCCCCTCCTCTGGCCCCAAGAAACAGTGGAAAGTATTCCTTTGAGACTGGGTCAGGCGGGGGGAAGTGGGCTAAGGTGTTGGTGTCTAGGGAGGCTGGTGGGCAGACAGTATTGATGGCAGTCACCCAGCTGAGCCCCAGGTGTGAAGACCTGCTGCTCCCCCTTGGAGGAGGTCAAGGGCCCAGTTACCATCTCCACGAGGTTAGGGGTAGAGCTGCAGGGGGCAGAAGGGCCGGGCACTTGTGCGGAGAGCTCTCAGCACTGTGTGATGCTTCGTCTCCTGGCTACACTAAGGGTGCCCAGATCCGACCACGCGGCCATCTCTTGACAAGCTGGGAGCTCCTGAGAAATGAAGAATCTTGAGCCCCCCCACCCCCACCCCCGGCCCCCAGGCCAGCCCTCAGGATCCGAATCTGCATCTCAACAAGCTCTCCAGGTGTTGTAAAGCACATCAGAGCTTGAGAAGCATTTCCCTACCTGCCCCTCATCCTTATCAGGGTTGCGCAGCCCTCGAGTTTGTGTCCAAAGTGGGAATGGCTCTGGGTAATAGTCTCTCTGGGCAAGTGCTGTCCTAACCTGAGGGGAAAAGGCAGGAAGGGAAGGGCAGGAAGTGAGCAGAGGTCATGGAGAAAACAGGCACCTTGTTTTGGATGCAGCCAGGGAGGACCTAGAACCCCTCCCATGCTCTAAAATACGCCTTTCTGCTTCTCTCTTTTTCTCCTTTTCCCTAAGAACAGACAGCCCTTGTCAGTTCCATCTTGTGTTCTAGAACAAACTCTTCTCATTGGCCTTTTAGAGTGGAGACTGGGCGTGTGTCCCTCTCCTGTCCATTCTCGATGTGAGCAGTGAATTTGCTGCTCCCGGTTCTGCATCACTGAAGTAACACCGTTATTATGTCCAGTCGTGCTTCCCATTGGGTCCTTGCTTTTGTCCTCACTCTCAAATCGTGGATCCAGGCCCGAGCTTCCCTCTTCTGTGAAGTCTTCCGCCCCTGAAATCGCACAGCACTTCCCAGCTTGAACTCACAATGACCCAAGGTTTTATGGCATTTCCCTGGGGAGCTACTTCCTGAGCGTGCATATGTTTTCCCGTCTGGCCTACAGTGTCCTTGTGGCCAGTGACCATGAGACCCGTGAGGTCCTGGGGCCCAGCAAGCTCTGAACAGGTAAATACCCTTCCCCGAGAGTCTTTGCAAAGTCAGGGGGAAACGCGGAGTTCTGTTGAAGTGATGACCTTTCGAAAAGCTCAAGCCTGCTAATGAAGACAAGCAAATCTTTCATCGGGAGGCTTGTTGCTGGGAGGCAAGGGAGACAGGAGAGAAGGCTACCCACGCGAGCTGGCTGGGACCTGAGGCTCGTCAGTTTCCTAGGCAACCCCTGGGCAGGGCGAGGGCAGGCTGATGGGCACCGCAAGAGATCAGCGCAGGCACAGGCAAGACCTGGTCCCGCTCCCAGCCAAAGCTGCATCTCTAGAAGTCTTCCCTGCGAGAGCGAGGGTGGGTGTGCTCACATGCCCGGGAAGGCAGAGCCGGCCTTGGGCTCTGAAACCAAAAGCCAGCATCCAGACTTGGGCCCGGTCAGGCGCATGTGTTGGGTTTCCTGCGGGGTTCAGCTTGTCTCCCGTTAGTAGACATTCCCTCTCATCTCAGACTTGCTTTGTTTTGGCAGAGAGTGATGCCAAAATCGCCACCCTCCCCAAAGGTTTCTGCCAGACCAGTCCTTGTGCCACAGGCTGGCTCACTCGGGGGCAGCCATCCATCTTGTGGTTCTGGATAAGGCCTTTCTGCGTCGAAACTGGCCACTAACCCTGGACACAGAAAGGCTCAGGAGCCATGCCAGGATTTCCATCTCTCACCGAGCCAGACCTCTCGGCCTGCAGCCGGAACAGCCCTCTCTCCTGACACTAGCTCTATTCATGGCTGCTGGGGCTTTGTTCGTTCGTTGGCTTCTTGGTTTTTAGATCTGAACTACACGTCAGGCAGAAAGAAGCCTTCGACTCTTACTGCATTCCCAGTTGTAAGAAGGGAGCATTGACTCCTGCGTGGGGCAGTCTTCCCAAACGGCGGATTTCTGTGATCCGCGGACCCCTTGCTGAAATCCGTTCCTTGACTGAAATCCAGAAACCGTTCCTCATTGTGTACCCTCTATATCTTGATGGAGCGTTTGACCATTTTGTCTGCCTTCATCATTCTCCTTCATGATGTTTCTTGGTGTTTTTTTTTTTCATTTTTCCTGTTTACCTAACTACATCTTGTCTACTGGTTTGTCTTCCTCCAAGTCTCCAAAAAGCTCAACATTTGATCAGATACTTAATGCATATCACTGCATTTTTCCTCCAGAGCTGATTCTGTGTCCTGACCTCATCTCTGACTTCTATAAATAAATTCCCTATCTCCAGGAACAGTCTCTAACCCTCTGTTCAGTATGGTGTCTGCAGGTGTCCAAATAGGATGTGCCTTCATCCTGGGAAAGCAAAGAGACAGCCACTTAATTCCCAACCGCCTCCCCACCTTGCTTCTGTCTCTTGTTAGTATATCACCACCTTTCCAACACTTGTGATCGTCTCTGACTTCTTCAGCTCCTGTGTTCAGCCACCAACGTCTGCTAGCTCTTTAATTCTTGAAATACAGCCATATGCCAAGTATAAAGGAGATCTCTTTAATGAGAACTTTCACAAAGAACAGCTCAAGATATGTCCTGGACACATGGGTTTATAAATACGGCATTCTAATTTTTAATAGACTCATTAACTGTGACTCATAAGAGCAGTGGTGTGTTGGGGCCCATCCATTCCAGCTTGTGAGAACCAGCTGTCATCTCTTAACTCGTTCTCGATTGATAGCTTGAAATCAGCCATGGTGGAAGCATTCACACACAGAAGTCGGCACACGTTATAGTCAGTGCTGTCTCCCCAAGAACTTGTGAAGCATTTAGCAGCACACAACTGTATGAGAGGGTTACACACACACACACACACACACACACACACACACACACTTCTCATTAATGAGACACTTTCAGCTTATTGATAGTTACTTGGGATGGTAGTGATCTCAAGAAGTTCCAATGTCTGGGGGCATCTGGGTGGCTCAGTTAAGCATCTGACTTCAGCTCAGGTCATGATCTCACTGTTCGTGGGTTCGAGCCCCACATCGGGCTCTGCGCTGACAGCTCGGAGCCTGGAGCCTGCTTCAGATTCTGTGTCTCCCTCTCTCTGACCCTCCCCCATTCATGCTCTGTCTCTGTCTCAAAAATAAATAAACATTAAAAAAATTAAAAAAGAAATGAAAGAAGTTCCAATGTCTGGACTCTTTCAAAAAGTTTAAGAACCTTTTGGGCTTCTCTAAGGTGTTCTTTATTTTTATCTTCATAATTGGTGTTTGGTAAAGCTAGTTAATATCTTATCTCTAGATGGAAATCCATTCTGTCAGTCCTATCCTTCAGGATTAGTTTGATCTTGATCCAAGGTGATTAATCTAAATACATTAGGTATTCCTTCTATGAATAGAAGAATATTCCAGCTTACAAGGTTTATTCTAAAATCTTCCTTTTCCTCTTTTTATTATGTAGTGTTCATTATATGTTTCTTAATATTAATAATTTTGTACATCACCACTCTTCTACTTGAATAGTAATGTCTTTTTAGACTTAATATGGTAGTTTGTTCTTACATTTTGACCCACTTGAAATATACCCAGTGCATTCAAGTCCATACACTTCTCTCTGTTCTATTTATGTTAAATAATACACACACACACACACAAGTCCATACACTTCTCTCTGTTCTATTTATGTTAAATAACACACACACACACACACACACACACACTCCTGAATATGCCTTATTTTCTTGACTAGGTTGTAGATGCCAGAGGGGAAGGACCATCTCTGCATATATGTGTCCCACCTGGTGCTTGGTAAATACTTGTTGACTAAAATAAAGAGATTTATAAAAGCTTCTTCTAAATTGAACAGGCCTGATCGGTTCACCAGCAGACATTGACCACACCCTGCTGTACCGATTGCCCTGGGCACTGGGGACCTGGGGCAGCCAAGAAGGAGGTCTTCATGAGCTCACAGTTGAATGAGGCAGATACAAAAAATTGTGACTGACAAGCCAGTGAAGGGCTCCCATCTACAGGACTGTGTGAAGAATGGAGGGGAAACATCCGGGTCTGCGTGGGTCCCGGGAAAGTGTTGCAGAAGTTGCAGGTGTAAAACTGGGTCTTAGAGGCTGAGCGCAGGCCGGGTGGAAATGAGACAAAGGGGGTCCAGGCAGTGGCAGGAGTGCACACAAAGGCACAGGTTATGAGCTTGGCGGTCTTACATGGCTTGAGATTAGGTTGTAGCAAAGAAATGGAAGAAGGTGAGACAGGCGGAGAGGAGAGGTTGCCACCAGACCGGGGAGGACCTCGGTGTGTGTGGTTGTCCCTGCGGTCATTGAGGGCCCGGAGAAGGGTTCTGAATAGGGGAGTGAAACGCAAGGCTTTCAGGCATGTGGTTCCGGCAGCAGTGTGAACAGCTCATTGGGGGAGAAGGAACCAGAGCCTAGGAGACCTTGTTAGATGGGTTGGAATAAAACCAATGAGAATAAGGAAGCAGTCAGGCAGAGAACAACAGTAGATAGTGTTGGGAGATGTTTCTTTAGCAGATAGAGTGGGCAGATTTGGTGACTGAACTGGTAAGATTTGAGCGGACAAGAGGGGTGTGGTCAAGGGATGAGAGATGGCATTAAGTTTAAAGTTAATTGGGGAAGGAAAAAGACATTTGGGAGATGACCCGAAAGGGAGACAAAATGAGTTTATTTTGAAATGTGTGTAGTTTGAGGGTCTGTCAAGGCACCAGTAAAGATTTGCAGCTCAAGAGAGATCTGCAGGATGGTTATAATTGGGGGAAGCATCCACGTTTAAGGGGTAGTTGAAGCCATGGACAAATGGATACTGTGACACGTCAGCATATATTGTCCATGGGAGTTCCTCTGAAAATAGTTAGAAAATAGTGAAGAAAAACCACAATGGCAGCACAGCTGTTTAATATCCCCAGATCCCTCGTGGCGAGGGGAATGAAGAGGTACAGACCTCCAGGCACAAAGAAAAGAAGTCACAGTGGTGAGAAGCACAGCCCAGGGAATGGCATCAGCAATGTCGTAATAACTTCGTCTGGTGACAGGGGTGACTCCACGTACTGTGGTGAGCATTTCTTAATGCATGGAGAGTTGTCAAATCGCTAAGTTGGACACCCGAAATGAATATAATACCGTGTGTCAACTATACTTCAATTTAGGGGCTCCTAGGGGTTCAGTCGGTTGAGCGTCTGACCTCGGCTCAGGTCATGATCTCACAGTCCATGAGTTCAAGCCCCGTGTCGGGCTCCGTGCCGACAGCTCAGAGCCTGGAGCCCGCTTTGGATTCTGTGTCTCCCTCTCTCTCTGCCCCTCCCCTGCTCTTGCTCTGTCTCTCTCTGTCTCAAAACTAAATTTAAAAAACATTAAAAAAAACTATACTTCAATTTAAAAAACAACACAGAAAACAGAGCAATGAGAACTGCTAAAGGAAAGAAAAAAAACACAGATAGTCACGTTAACACAAGTGCTATACGTGGGTGAGGCCAAACCATACCCAATAGTGGAGACCGTGCAGGAGCTGTAAGTTTAACAGCTAGACCGACATGGAGATGATAAGAGGCACGGAAGTCAACCATACGTGACCCCTCGGGGTCTGAGACCAGTAAGTGATGGGAGAGGACTCCAGGGCCAGGCTGTGGCTGAGTGCAGGGGACATCACGCACACCTACGCGGGCCTTAAGAGGGCTGGAGAGCACGAGGGAAACACACCCCCTTAAGAGTGCGAAGAAATACCCAGCAAACCTGCCGCGATTGTAATCCAAGCTGAGACAGGACACAAAGCGGAAGTGATGGACGCCCAGACCCCTGGGCATGGAAGAGTCCAGAAGATAGGAATCCCAGAACTGTGGCCACACTGTTGACTACGTCTCCTTAACACCACAAGAGGGAATAGTAAGGACCCTGAAACACTCCCACCCCGTTACACTCTCCTAAAAGTACAGAAAAAACAGATCTCATTTAAATAGGGGTGTCAGCACACCCCATACAAAGATGCTGTAAAAGTGTCAGTAACATAGCAACATCATGGAAATGCGGCCTTGATGCAGATGAAAATATAACTTACTATTTTGAAGCGAGCTAAGAGAAGTTAAGAAATACACAGGAACAGATCGGAAATAGAAAAGCCCGGAAATGAGCTGAATAAATAACCGGGGTGTGAAGGAAAAGAGCTAACGTGGTCCAGGAGAGAACCAGAAAACTTAAGGGGAGGGTTCCAGAAATGGAGAGTAAACTAGAAAGAAGCGTAGTAAGAGAAGTGATAGAAAGGAGGGAATTGAAAATAATCAAAGAGAAATAGGAAGAATCCAAGCAAAAAATATTAGATAGAAGGGAGGGGAAAAAATCCAACGTGTAAGTATTTGCTAGAGTTCCAAGAAAATGAAACCAAAACAACAGAACAAAACTATAAAGAAAATCACCATGTAACACAAATCGCGGTATTGAAAGGGCACACCACGCCCCTAGGAGAAGTGACCTAGTCCCGCCAACGTCAAGACATCTTCTGCTAAAAGTGCCGGAGTTTAAAGATGAAGAAAAATGTTATTTGTATATCCAGGCGAAAAGGCCAAGTCACTTACTAGGGAAAGAAAGTCGGGTTAACATCAGACTTCTCACCAATGCCACTTCACAGGGGAAAACATTGGAACAACATGTTTAACAAACGAAGAGAAGGGAAATGTGAGGCGAGGATTCTCTAGCCTCCCAAGGTGACCTCCAAGTGTAAAGGTCACAGGTACTTACAAAGTTGTAAGAACTCAGGGTGTGTTGTTCCCATGAGCTCTTCCAAAGGAATCTACCAGATTTCTGTGGCATAAATAGTAGAAGCTTTGGCATATGGTTGCTGCTCTGTGAACTGTAATTTATTGCACTGATTCTGTCACTTTCTCTCTCTCTGAGTTGGGAACATTCTCTAATGGCACCCTAACTTTGAACTTAGCAGACACGAGGTCACATCAGACCTCCATCCCGAAGAGGGGTTTGCAAAGGATGCTCCCATTCATGATGGGGAGGGGGAAATAATCCCGTATTTATCATTAGAAATGGCTTATGAGTGGAGACTGGCAGTGATGTTACTCACTGTTACATGAACCAAAATTTAAAAGTTGACGTTAATTTGTTATTATATGGGAGACTCCTAGATGATGATGTGACTTGGTTAAAAAAAAACAAACAAATCATAACGTGGCAAATGGCAGTGTTAAGTTATTTATTCAAAAGCATACGAAAAGCTTTTCTCTGTACTGAAAATATTAATAGTTTAGGGCTTTCTGTTAAAGAGGACACTCAAGGATTTTAATTTTTTTTTAATGTTTATTTATTTTTGAGACAGAGAGAGAGCATGAACAGGGGAGGGGCAGAGAGAGAGGGAGACACAGAATCCGAAACAGGATCCAGGCTCTGAGCGGTCAGCACAGAGCCCGACACGGGGCTCGAACTCACGGACCGTGAGATCATGATCTGAGCCGAAGTCGGACGCTTAACCGACCAAGCCACCCAGGCGCCCCATCAAGGATTTTAAAAGAAAATTGCATTCCCCTCCTTTGAAACTCAACATAAAACCCACAAAGAGAATGGAAGAGAGGGAACACTCCGTCTTCAGTGAACAATGAAGTGGCCACAATCCCAAACTGTAAATCATGGAACACACCTGCCAAAGACCGTAACATCTGGCCCCAAACGAGAAGGGAGCCTGGCAGAAATCCCTCAGGCGCCGAGTGCAGTGTAGACCACCCCCCACCCCCCCGGGAGGACGCTGGACAGCCCTCCAAGGCCCATTCAACAGTCCTTCGACTACAGAGAACAGACGAGGGCTAGACCCGGAGCTGCCCTTGTGTCCCTGCGGAACCATGGGCCGGGTGGCGCAGAAGGACACGCGGCATTGTAGGCCTCCCAACCCAGGAGGGCGGCCGGAGATGAGGTGGCATGTGGTGGCCGTGTTGTCACACAGGGAGCCGGTCATCGAAGAGACGGTTCTCGGCGTCCCGCCAGCCACTCGAACGCCAAGAGCTGAACAGGCACGCGGGCAGCAGAAATGAAATTGTGGTGCCAGAGCGTCATACACAAGTGAGGTAAACTGCTCATCCCCTGCCCTTGTTGTTCCCAAACAGCTGCACTCATGACTCCAGCCTAAAACCTAGGCATCCCCATCGGGGGATGGGGGGCGAGGAATTGAAGGCGAAGGAGGAAATCAGGTCTCCGGGAAGGGAACAGAAAGCAGCGGTCACGTGAACGGTGGTAACATCTTTGGGATGTTCCAACAAGTAGAGTTCCAACAAGTAGAGTCTATGTTCCCAAGAAAATTACAGTCATGGCGTCCGGGGCGGAAGGTGGCTTTAAAGTTAGGTTTGAGCTCGAAAGGAGATGGTAGGTCAACAAAAGGAGAAGGAAAGATAACTGGAACATTCATGGGGGGGGGGGGGAACAACAGAAAAGAAAAATTAAGAAGAGCAGAAATACAAGGTTACCTTACAAGCAACAACAAAATTAAAGTGAAAACCGAGATACCGTGTGCAGGCTGGAAGGACTCACGTACAGGGATAGGAGAAAGAGTACAGATGTGAAGTTGGTTTTCAGAGGCAGTGATGGATGTGGGAGACAGAGAGGAGATCACACCCAAGCCCACTGGAATTCCTGAAAAGAGCAGAACAAATGGAACAGAAAATGAAAGAGAATGGGGCACCTGGGTGGCTCAGTCAGTGAAGCGTCAGACTCTTGATTTGGGCTCAGGTCATGATCTCATGGTTTGTGGGTTTGAGTCCCACGTCAGGCTCCGCACTGACAGTGGGGAGCCTGCTTGGGGTTCTCTCTCCCTCTCTGCCCCTCCCTGTGTCACACGTGCTCTCTCTCAAAAATAAACATCAAAAAAAAAAAAAAAAAAAAGAACAGTCAGCAATGACATCTCAGAACAGAATGTACATATCAGAAACCCTGACGTTACCTGGGCAGCATCATGAATGCTACCTGGAGGTTTGGAAGGAAGAGGTGGCAGGAATGAACGGGTTTATTTCCTCATCTTTCCTAGCCAGTAGATACTCTCCTAAGTCCAAACGTGTCATTAAAAACAATCATCGAAACATCTTGTTGGTTTCTACAATTTTTGTTTTTTTAATTTTCTTTCTTAACATTAGAGGGTTCTTTTCGGGAATTCATTGCCAGGGTGAAAAAAAAAAAAAGGTCAGACATTCACCTTTTTTTTTTAAGAAATTAATTTTATAAAAAAAATGTTTTTAGGTTTACTTATTTTGAGAGAGTGTGCAAGAGGGGGAGGGGCAGAGAGAGTGGAGGAGAGAGAATCCCAAGCAGGCTCCACACTGTCAGCACAGAACCCGACTGGGGGCTCGACCCCATGAACCATGAAATCATGACCTGAGCTGAAATCAAGAGTCAGAGGCTTACCTGACTGAGCCACCCAGGCGTCCCTCAACATCTCTTTTAATTCTACTTTAGTTCCCTTTTTTTCTAATACACCTAACGAAACTGCATTACATTTTTCAATTAAAATTGCATGTACACACAGTGATTATCAAATATCAATGTTATACACACATGGATGACCAAATATTAATGTGACTTTATGTGAAGCAGTTGGAGCGGGTTTTTTTTAAAAAAAAAAAAACAAACTTTCCTTTTGTGTTTATTTCTTGAAGTCTTGGTTGTGGGTATGTATCTTTTTTTTAAAAGCACAATTATCTTACTTTATAAATAAATAGCTAAAAAATAAGTCAGATATCAATCACAATGCCAAAAAATCCTCATGACGGGAGATTACTGGAAATTAATTGCCATCTCAGGAGGAAGGAAGGAAGAAGAGGAGGAAACTTCCCACATTATAAAAGATAAGTCAAAAAAAAAATAGTGGGGATGAAAATATGGCGTAGGGAATGCAGTCAGTGATACCATGAGAACATTGTGTGGTGACGGCAGGGGACAGCACTTGCCGTGGTGGGCACGGAGTACCGGATCGACTCGTCCAATCGCCGTGTTGTACCCCTGAAGCTCATGTAACATTGTGTGCCACGTATACCTGAGTTAAATAACAGAGAAATAAAAAAGAGGAGGCGTTCGCGCCCAGCAACCGGCAGCCGCACGTACAGCCCCTCTTGTTGTCCCAGTGGAGACGTGGCTGTTGGCTGTGTCGTCGGCCGACGCTCCATGTGACCGGTGCACGCTTCTCCTTGCAGTGTTCCGTCAGCTGTGGCGTTGGAACCCAGCGAAGAAAGCAGGTGTGTCAGAGGCTGACCGCCAAGGGCCGGCGCGTCCCCCTCAGCGAGGTGATGTGCAGAGATCTCCCAGGGCCCCCTCTCGTAAGATCTTGCCAGATGCCCGCCTGCAGTAGTAAGTATGGAATGGCCACACTCCGCTGGGTGTGCCCGTGCTGTTCCTCTCGTCCCGATGGCTTCCTTTCCCGTGAAGCAGCACATTTCTGATCTGTGGGTAAAGCAGACCAAGCAGAACTCAGAATTGCTGTGAGCAGCAGCCGGTGCAGTGTTGAGCAGGAGATACAGTTGTAAGGCAAGCCGGCCTTAATATGTCCACCCACCTTGACAGACGGCCTCTGTTCTGTGGCCTCGCTTGGATTTATACTGCCTTCTTCCTTCGCTTGACCACGGTTTCTTCCACTTATGATTAATTCATGAGTATTCCTTGTAGAAGTGAAGCCAAACTAGTCTCCGGTTTCCTTCGCCAAGGATGCATTCGGATCCATTCTAGTGAGAGTGGAACAGCTAAGTAGGTTTAGGTATTCAAGCATCTCTTCTTGTGTATACAGTAAAACCTTGGACCTCGGTGAGTAACTTGTTCTCCGAGGGTTCCACAAGACGAGCAAACATTTGTAGTAAATGTTAACTTGATAAACGAGCGATGTCTTACAATACGAGTAGGACGTGATGCCGAATGTCACGTGATTTATACCTGAGCCAATGGCTCTTGAGTTTCGCTTTGATTATACAAGTGCTTTTGACGACAGGCATGTTTCTGGAATGAATTATGCTCGCAAACCAAGGTTTTACTGTAATCTGAAACCAGCAAGGAAAACATGAAACACTGCTTCAATTCTAAATGATAAGCTCAGCTTCAGGACTTAATAAGGTAGCTTCATTATATCCAAAAGCTAATATGCATATGTCACATTCCTCTGTATTTTCAGCGTAGATGAGAGAATGTTTACACATGCCTCTGTGGGTTCCAGGTAGGACGATGGGTGGTAACAAGTGAGTTGGGGGCTGGCCCTACAGCAAATGAAAATAACCACCCCAGGAGAGGTGGAGTTCGGAGCTAGGGGGAAAGCCATACCAGGACTGTGCAGCTTCTGGGTCTGTTTCTTGCTTTGTTTTTCACTGTGATCAATGACTCACCTGTAAAGTAATATTAATTACCTCAGGTACCCTCCTGAGCTTATGGTAAGAAAAAAAAAATCAGAAATTAACTATTCATGCTGCTTAAGGGGGAAAAAAAAAAACCTTAGATATAAAATCCAAATTTACCCACAACTTTCTGGGAGAAACTCATAAAACAAAGTTTAAAAAAAAACAGTTACAACTTAAAAAAAAGAAGCGGAGGCTCTTTTTGGCTGTTAATTGAGCATTTATTGGTTGGAACTCCTCGCATGCACTAAGCCATTCAGCCCCCAGCAATTTGTGAGACACATATTATTCCCATTTAGAGATGAGGAACCCAAGACTTAGAGAACGTATGAGGCTTGACCGAAGACCCGTAGCTGCCGGTTGGACGCCTTGGCCTGTTTGACCACAGGTCTGTGTGATTCCTGAGTCCACACCCTTAGCTGCCTCTTTATGCTGATTGATAGACAACGTTAACTTTTTCCCTTGGGAATTCCTTGAGACCAGATTTTCAAACTCTTGAGACTCCAAGTTCCATCGTGTCCTGGAATTTAAGAATGCCTAGGGCCTAGGGCACAGGGTCGTCCTTCAAAGTGCTTATCGACTTGGTTTTTAGTAATTGTGGACGGTTGCGCGTGGCGGTGCGCTTAGACCGCAAGCTGCCTTCGAGGAGAGTGAACTTCAAGGCGTCCAGGCGCTTCCTCAAAGATCATCGCAGCATGTGGCGTGCCACGTGGTGCAGGTGAACTTAGAAACTGTCACGGCGTGCAGCGCAGAGCAGGGCAAAATTACAAGTTTTAGAGAGAGCGAAAAAGGCAAGCAAAAGGACGGTGATACGTCTCTTTCCCCACCCCATTCCCTGGCTTGCCAAACGCATGGGGCATGGAAAGCAGAGAAGGGAGGGGAACGCCCGCTCCCAGCCTCACCCCAGCGGCGCCTCCGCTTCCTCCGTGGCCTGGCTCCCGCCATCACCTGTGCTCAGTGGCCTTTGCTTGCTGAAATCTGGCTTCTCCCTTTGCACCGTGATGGGGCATCCTCTTCTTCCCGGAGCCAGGAGGTGCGCTCAGGGGCTCACGGGTCCTCCGGACCCCTGCGGTCTGGCGCCTTCCCTGCTTCCCCCCCCCCCCCCCCCCCGCCCGCCACCCTGAGCTCAGCGCCACCCCTGCCCTTGACGTAGCTTCCAGGGCATCACGTGCAGCGGTTAAAGCCTCACTGCAGTATTCTTGCTCACTCTGCACCCCCCGCCTCGATCACCTGCTCACTTCAACCCCGGCTTTACTTTTCAGGTGATATTTGTTTGGCTTTGGGTTCCCCGGTCTGAGCTACTAGGATTTGCTGAAGGAAATAGCATCACGTTCTTCGTGCTCATGCTGATTTACCTGGGCATCGAGTGTTTTTCTTTTCCCCCGTGTTTCCTAAGAATTCC
Organism: Prionailurus bengalensis; assembly: GCF_016509475.1. NCBI lineage: Eukaryota > Metazoa > Chordata > Mammalia > Carnivora > Felidae > Prionailurus > Prionailurus bengalensis. The sequence goes on along the minus strand of NC_057355.1, from coordinate 3,330,818 downwards.
TTAGACATTCACCATAGAAGCTATTGTTAACTACTGCGTTTCCCATTTCTCTGTTAACTACCCCAACTCCTAATTTCCCACTTCTCTGTTGATGGACTCGTCTTTTACTCCACTGGGAATAGCAAGGCCTATCTGCCATAATGTCCTCTGACTTTCCGCCCCCCTTCACCTCATTTCTGCCCCATCTGCCCCCCGAGATTGGAAATGTGTGGTCTTCTTTGTGGGCCCGACCCCTGCATGATTGGAAGGGGCCTGAAGACGAGAAAGACCGAGTCCACCTGTGCTGTGGTCTTTATTCCCTTTCAAGCCCCCACCTCTCGCTAAGCATCCTAACTGGTGCCTCCAGTTTAAGTAAAACCCATCCTCTTTGTTTATTTTTTTTAACTATTATTTTTTTTTTAATTTTTTAACGTTTATTTATTATTGAGAGACAGAGAGACACAGAGCATGAGCAGGGGAGGGGCAGAGAGAGAGGGAGACACAGAATCCGCAGCAGGCTCCAGGCTCCGAGCTGTCAGCACGGAACCCGCCTCGGGGCTCGAACTCACGAACTGTGAGATCATGACCTGAGCCGAAGTCGGTCGCTCAACCGACTGAGCCACCCAGGCACCCCATTAACTATTATTTTTGAGACAGGGAGAGAGACAGACAGACAGCGTCAGCTGGGGAGGGGCAGAGAGAAAGGGAGAGAGAGAAACCCAAGCAGGATCTGTGCTGTCGGAGCAGAGCCTGATGCGGGATTGAGGCCACGAAGCGTGATCGCGACCTAAGTCATGATCAAGAATCCAATGCTCAACCACCTAGCCCCCCAGGCATCCCCAACCCATCCTCTTTGGGTGAATGAGTTTTGTTGATCTTCATTTTGACCATGTTCATGGGCAGTTGGGTGGAGGGCGGGTGGGAGAGATTTCTTGAGCACCACACGGTCCGGTTATACCCCTGCCTGGGTCCCCCCTACATTCCCTGACTCCCCCCACTCCAGACTTTGATCGTTTCTCGAATTCTTTCTCCCGCCATATCTAGCAACTGACATTCTTCTTATTCCTGAAAGACCAACACAAACCCTGCCTTCCCCCACGATCTTTCTCAGTGGAACCTTCTCTGGAAGGTAATATAACCCCCCGAGTTACAATCCCAGCCGTTGCCTCACCCTGTGACATCAGGCAAGTTACCTAATCTCTGCCAGGCTCTATGTTCTCATCTGCAAAATGGGAATAGTAAATTGCATCTACCTTGTACGATTGCTCTGAGACGTAATACCTATAAAGTGCTTAGAAGCAATGCCAGACGCTGACTGAAGGCTCAAAATATTAGTTATTTTTAATGCATCCCTTTAATTCCTGTCACAGCTTTGAAGACAGGACACATTGTGACAGAGCAACTTGTGTGTTCTGTCCCAGGAGGGTGCAGGGTGCTTGTGTGGGGCAGGTACACAGTAGCCCTGGACTTCTCCATCGAGGCCCCCCCAAAGTGCTTATCATGACTTCTACCCGTAGAGACGCTTTTCAAATATCTCGGACTTGGATTCTCTTCATATTGCCATTCGAAGTCTTGTCTTCTAATTAGGGATCTGAAGGGGGGAGAAACATAACGGAAATGTAGTATTTGATTTTAGACTTTTTAAATTTTATTTCGACATTCTTTATTTTTTTTATTTTTTTTTTTTTAATTTTTTTTTTCAATGTTTATTTATTTATTTTTGGGACAGAGAGAGACAGAGCATGAACGGGGGAGGGGCAGAGAGAGAGGGAGACACAGAATCGGCAACAGGCTCCAGGCTCCGAGCCATCAGCCCAGAGCCCGACGCGGGGCTTGAACTCACGGACCGCGAGATCGCGACCTGGCTGAAGTCGGACGCTTAACCGACTGCGCCACCCAGGCGCCCCTCGACATTCTTTATTTTTGAGACAGAGAGAAAGCACGAGCTGGGGAGGGGCAGAAAGAGAGCGAGACGGGAACCGAAGCAGGCTCCGGCTGTCAGTGCAGAGCCCCACGCGGGGCTCGAACCCACGAACCGCGAGATCACGACCTGAGCAGAAGTCGGATGCCGGAGCCGACCAAGCCACCCAGGCGCCCTGATTTTAGATGTGTTTTTTTTTTTTTTTAATTATGGCTCCAGGTTTCTAGGGTTCCTGAGTTTTGGTGAAACAGATTCGTATTTGTTGTCAAAGTACTGACTCAGATCAGGATGGTTGGGGCAGGGGGAGACAGCCAGGCTGACAGCGTATACACCCATCCCTTCCCAGGGCTGTCTCGAACACACTCATTTCTCTGCAGCTCAGGGTCTCTCCCTGAGACCCTCTCTCCCTCTCCCAAGGCTCTGCCTTGTTAGCTCTCCCGCCTCCCACACACACCTTGGACTCTAGCATAGAACACACGATGACAGCATTTCCTTATTCTTTATGCAGCCATTCACCAAGTGCTGCTGTGTCTCAGATGTTATGATACAAAGCGGAAGGCACATTCTCTTGTGATTAAGAGCTCATGGTCCAGTGGGAGAGAAATCTGCATAGAGAAATGAGACCAGGAAAGTGCCATGGGTGCCGTGATAGAATGCGGAAGGCCAATGCCAACCGGGGGGGGGGGGGTGGGGGAGGTCAGGAAAGGTTTCACAGAGGAGGCTCCCTTGGGCAGAGTTCTGAAAGATGGGCGTCCATTCTCCAGACCCACACTGGGGAGGACACAGGAGAATGTGGGAGAAGAGAGCAGTGTGGACAAAGGTAGGGGGTGTCAAATGGACTTGTATGTCCGGGGAAACCGTAAGAAATACCGTGAGATTAGAACATAGGTTCAAGGCTGTGACAAAAGAGAAAGCTTGAGAACGTAGCTGTAGAGGGTGTTGGGACTCTATGGTAAGAAGTTTAGATTTTATCCAAGAAGGAGATGAGGCGGTCAGGTTTTATTTTGGTTCATTTACTCCAACAGCTATGTGGATACATTGGATAAATACGAGGGTGCAGGCTGGGAGTCTGGGGGTGGGACTCTGGCAGTTTCTAGGTGAGAGAGTGCCAGGGTGGAGCCCCACGATGCCGCAGACATCCCGCCCTAGTACCTGGGGCTGGGGGCCACGGCCCAAGGGCGGGGGAGTGCTTGTACGAATTTAATGGCCAGCTCTGGGGCAGAGGGTGGTGAGGAGGGAGGGTAGCAACCCTTTGTTACCTTTGCTGATTTCTGCCCAGCGAGGACTACCATCGTGGTTGGCTTCCGGCTGCTGATGTGATATGGTTGAATGCAGAGTTGGGGACAGGTAGCAACAAGCTCGCTGACCTGAGAGCCCGCGAGAGGTAGGGCCAGCCCGCCGCTGGGCAGGGAGGCATCACACTGACTTTCTGGTTTCTGACTTGGGGTAACTGGGGGAAAGTGATGCCATTCACTCAGGGAGCACAGGAAGAGGAGGGTACTGGGATGGGATGGGAGGCAGACATAATGAGTTTAGATTCTAATGTTTTAAACTCGAGGGCGGCTTAGTCGGTGAAGCGTCCGACCTTGGCTCAAGTCATGAACTCGCAGTCTGTGGGTTTGAGCCCCGTGTTGGTCTCTGTGCTGACAGCTTGGGGCCTGGAGCCTGCGTGGGATTCTGTGTCTCCCTTTCTCTCTGCCCCTCCCCTGCTCATGCTCTGTCTGTCTCTGTCTCTCAAAAATAAATAAACGTTAAAAAAAAAATTTTAACTTGAGGTACCAGGAAGAGATTTCTGGGAAGCAGTGAATAGAGGTCCAGGCTAGACAGATAAACTAAACCTGATAATCTAGAACTGACAAACTAGGGCTGATACACTAGGCCTCCATAAACTAGACAGATAGGCCTGATAGACTAGATGTGATCAACTAGACCAGATAAACGAGACCTGACAGATAGAGTGCACAAACCAGAGCAGCTAGACTAGACAGCCCAAAGTTGCTCATTGCATCCGCAGGGTCACCCAAGGAAAAGCTTAGAGAGGGAAGAGAAAGCCACTCTCTGCACAGCAGGTGAGGCTCGTACCTGATCAGGCTGGGCCAGACTTGTAGTTCAGGGGTGTGTCCAGGGGCAGGAGGATGCAGTCGCCCAAGGCCAGACCAGTTCTTGCCCAGACGCCGTGTCCGATGATGTCATGCTCCAGGCACTTCTCCAGAGGAACTCACGGGAGTCCCAACAGGAGAGTAGGTCCAGGCTGTGGAACCCGGCAGCCTGGCAGGGCCCGAACCCCGGGTCGCTCCCCAGGCACACCTGCTCCTAATATGCTCTGTACCCAGCGTGAGCCCTTGCCACAGCAGGGTTAGGATGGGACCGGCTGGGGCCACACCACCTACCTTCCAGCAGATGGGCAGGCAGCCAGAGGGAGCAGTTGGCCCTCATGTGGCTCACCCGCCACTTGGGTGGTTTCCTCACCAATGCCGAATGCCGCCTACCACCTACAGGCTCCCCAGGCTGTCTTAGAAGGAGTCAGGGCCCCATCTAGTTTAAGCCTCGGGCTCAGCTGAGGGACATCTGGCCACCAGTGGACCTAAAGGTGCTTAGAACCCCCGTCCATGCTTGCTTCTAGAGCATCGGGGTTCTGTGTGGGTTTATACCAGCCTCAGATCATCCCTTCAGACCACCATTCAGCTACACGGATGTGCTTCCTTTCCACGTGGCCTTCTGCGTCCCAGGAAGCGCAGGAATGTCCAAGCTATGACCTCATCCTTAGCAGCACGGCTACCCCCCAAATAGTCTCCTCACATGCCTCCGGTGCCTGAATTTAAAAACCTGACTCTAGGGGTGCCTGGGTGGCTCAGTCGGTTGAATGTCCAACTCTTGATCTAGCTCAGGCCTTAATCTCAGGGTTGGGAGCTCAAGCCCCACATTGGGCTCCTTGCTGGGCGTGGAGCCTACTTAAAAAAACGAAACAAGACAAAAACCCTGACTTTGACCCAGTTTGTGTTGTGACTTGGAAGCCATCCATGTGCACATCCATCTTTTCCACTGTCCACCTCCAAGGGACCAGGGACCAGACAGGGTGTTCAAATAGGCCTTTAAAATAATTGTAAGAGCTCTGTATAGGTAGATATACAGATATATATGCAGACATGCACACATATACATACCCGGCCTTGTGACAACAATAGGCCACTGTTACGTATTTATAAAACATGACCAGATAAGTAAAACTAGAAGCATCTAAGCAATAAGAAAGGAAGACAAGGCTAATACATGATTATGGCTTGAACTGGACTCTCCTGTTAATGCACGAGCACAGATTTGGCTCTATACTTGTCGCCATAACAGCAATCTTGAAAAAGCAGGCTGGTCCACGACACCGTTCTGCATTCACTGGACAGGACACGAACTAATCCCTCAGAGTTAAGTGTGATGATTCCTGAGGCTGAGGCCAGAGAGAAATCCTCCTACAGTCTTCTTCCAGAAGGCTCCGCATGTCGTAAAGACTTTGGCAGGGTTCACGCAGAAAACATGGCTGCTGCCTCTTATCTCTCCTTCCCTCTTGACCAGCACCATCCCATCACATTGTCCTTCAATAAAAGAAGTGGGGTCAGGAACACCTTTCTCTGCTGCCTTGCTTTCACCCAGTGGTAGGCGTGGGGGCAGTGGTTCTCAAACTTTGCTGCACCTTTCAGGCACCTGGAGAGCTTAAAAAAATTCGTAGGGCCCAGGCTGTTCCCCATAGGTCAGAAGTTCTGGGGATGGGTCCCAGGGCATCGAGATTTAAAAAAAATAATAATAATGGATGTTTCTAGCAGGCTGCAAAGTTTGAGGGCTCCGCAGGCAGGAGCCACCTGACCTCCCCATAATCTAACTATGACGGAGGGGACACTCTGAGAGTAGTGTGACAGCGGGACCCCGCTCCAGCGCTACAGCCGCCGTCGCTTCTGGTTGGTGGCACCCTTGCTGTGCACACTGTTGAGTTTTGGACAGCATCTCTGCCTGTAATAATGGATGAGCTGTAAATGTGAATCCATACATTTTTTTTTTTTTTGCCTGGTTTTGATCGCGGTTGAACAACAGTACGTTCAAAATTCTGTGCTACCACCTGAAAGAACACCTGTGTGCCTCAAGTGGCTGGGGTGAACTTGACACCCTCTGTGGAGATTGTATCCGGTGGGGAAGGCGGGGTGCGTGGCAGGTCGTCCCGTTCCACTTAGACCCGAGCTGACGATCATCCACGGGCAGAGCCCTGGACAAGTCCTCACCTGCTGACTCCATCTCTGTGGGGTTCGCACGCAAGCTCATTATGCCTGTCCCTCACCAAGGACATCCTCTGCCACAGAAATTGTGGGTCCACCCCTGTTGTTTTCCTGATCGCACTGGTCCCCCCGCAGCCCAGCCGGCAGCTAGACCCTCACGGGGCTCATGAGCCACCCAGGAGGACTCCAAGAGTTATTCTGGAAAACTAGGGTCAGGCCTGAGAGGGCCATCTAAGTGGAGACCTACTCTGACTTTTCTCCTAGTGTTTCCTTGCCAGTGCCTCAGCCAGGAGGACCCCTAACTGGGATCCTTCAAGGTAATGAGGCCCCCAATCCCATGTCCTGAATCCAGCAATACCTCTGACCAGAGTCCAGTCTCTTCTATCACTCCCTGGTGCTCCCAATCCTCTGTGTGCCTGTGGACCTAAGTACATCATCAAAGAGGCCCCAGACTTCCCCCCACGTCACCCCTCCCTCACTTCCAAGCCATCCCGGGGCACACCGAGGCCTTTCTCTGGGCTCTTCTTCCAAAGGAGAGACCTAAGGTGCCTCCTCTTTGGCTCACGGCCATTAACTGGAGGCCACATCCAGGAACAAGCTAGAGCCAGCCCTATGTCTCATCCCCTCTGGCACTGCCCTGCTGCTTCCTGGCCACACCTCCCATTGTCAGGTGTCAGGGCCACAGTGGTCGTATGTGAGAGTATATTGTGTGCCCACTACTGTGCACGCATTTGGTGTGAATGCCCAACCATACTTTCACACGCCTCTGATGAAGGCACTGGCACTAGTCACGTTTTCTGAATTGTTTTTAATGTTTATTTTTGAGAGAGGCAGAGCATGAGCAGGGGAGGGGCAGAGAGAGAGAAAGGGAGACAAAATTCGAAGCAGGCTCCAGGCTCTGAGCTGTCAGCACAGAGCCCAACGCAGGGCTCGAACTCAAGAACCTCGAGATCGTGACCTGAGCTGAAGTCAGACGCTTAACCGGCTGAGCCCCCCAGGCCCCCTGCCCACATTTTCTAGGCAAGAAAATTGAGGATCACAGAGATCTAATGAGTTGTCCGAGTGGCAGAGCTAAGATCCAAACTCAGTGCCCATTCTCTCTTTTCTTCTTAGACCACATGCTTCTTCGGGCCCTGCTAGTTTAATGGACCCTCTCGGGTCATCAGCCATTGGCCAGCCTCATAGTCACCTTAAGATCTTTCGGATGCTTTCTCTCACTTCTCCACTCTCCCTTTCTCTCCCATAGCTGACGTGTCTCTGGCCAAGCCATATATTAACTCCCCAAAGGCTCATACCTACCGGGTGGTGATGGCCCAAAATATCAGACATCCCCTTATCAATGGAAACATTTAACATCACAGCTCCCCAAACCAGGGCTTTGCAAAATAATTTACGTGTTTTCATGCCCTTCATCCAAACTTGTGTTCCTTGCTGCTCCAGCACTGCATGTTTGTGCATACTGTTATTTGTGTTGTACTTGTCAGATGTTTTAAAAGAGGAAAGAAAATACAACCGTTGACTCGTATCAGCCTTGGAAGATTGCTGTCAGAAAGCTTATATTATTGAGATGTTTGTTCGTATTTTCTTTTCTTTCTTTTTTTTTTTCCCCTGCAGAAATGAAACCAGAGGCAGAGACAAAACCTGGTGAGCAGGGGCCCCAGATCCTCGGTGTCCAGAGAGTCTATATTCAGACGAGAGAGGAGAAGCGCATTAACCTGACCGTTGGGAGCAGGGCCTACTTGCTGCCCAACACGTCTGTGATTATCAAATGCCCAGTACGACGATTCCAGAAATCTCTGATCCAGTGGGAGAAGGATGGCCGTTGTCTGCAGAACTCCAAGAGGCTCGGCATCACCAAGTCAGGCTCACTAAAAATCCACAGCCTCGCGGCCCCCGACATCGGCATGTACCAGTGCATCGCAGGTCCTGTCCGAGAAACCATTGTTCTGAAGGTCATCGGTGCCGACAACAGGCTGGTGGCGCCCCCGGCCCTCGGAGGGCATGTGAGGGACCAGCCTGGGACGGACCACAATGACGCCAATAGCTTGGGCGCCACCTGGCAGAAAATGAGGCAATTGTGGGGTCACACAAATGAGCCTTATCCGGACAACGGCCGAGCTGATAACCAGCCTTTCCTGAGAGCGCTGTTGGGCCACTGTGGCACTTCTGCGGGGAACCGCCACTCCTGGGAGTTTAAGGATAAGCAGCTTGAAGCGGCCGTTAAGCAGGGAGCATACAGCATGGAGACCGCCCAGTTTGACGAACTGATAAGGAACATGAGTCAGCTCATGGAAGCCGAGGAGGTCAGTGGTGACCTTGCGTCCCAGGTGATCTATCAGCTGGTGGCCGAGCTTGCTAAGGCACAGCCAGGGCATCCGCCATGGAGGGGCGTCCAGGAAGGGGTGCCTCCCGCAGCTCAGCTGAGGGGAACAACAGGAAGTGTGCCCCAAGGCTCGAATGCAGGAAACTCAGGCAAGCTGACATTCCAGCCAAAGGGACCTGTCCTCCTGAGGCAAAGGCAGCCCACCTCGGTTTCATTTAATAAAACGGTAAACTCGAGGATTGGAAATACAGTATACATTACAAAAAGGACGGAGGTCATCAACATCCTGTGTGAGCCCGTCACCCCCACTCAGGCCACATATACATGGACCAAGGATGGGGCGTTGTTAAAACCCTCAGAAAAGTAAGTAAAAGAATACAGCGTTCCGTTTGTCATACCTTCTTAATGGGCATCCCAGTTTTCTTGAAAAGGTTTTCAAATTCCTTCTCCTGAGAATGTGTGTCCAACAGGATTCTTTAGGAAAGAAACTTAAAAAAAAAAAATGTTAGGATGTGCTTTTCACATATAGGCTGGAATTTTAAAAATTAAGCCGTACTATCCTGATCATTGTCATGTAGGGGTGATACAAGACTGGGTAGGGTCAGACTGAAGTTCAGCACGTATAGACTCTCTCTTTGCAGAGCACCGAATGTTTAAAAATAAAATCAATATGGGGCGCCTGGTGGCACTGTGGCAACTCTTGATTTTGGCTCAGGTAATGATATCAAGGTTTCATGAGTTTGAGCCCTGCGTTGGGCTCTGTGCTCATGGCGTGGAGTCTGCTTGGGATTCTCTCTCTCCGTCCCTCCCCCGCTCGTGTGCTCGCGCCCTCTCTCTTTCTCAAAATAAATAAACTCTAAAAAGGAAATAAAATCGATAGAAGGCCTCAAAAAAGTAATCACCCTTGCAGGAACCCCGCACTACGCAGGCACTGCAAAGTGTATCCTTCACTGTCTCTAAGTCTTGCTGTTTGTACACAGGACGGGGGACATTTTGCTTTCCCTTTATTTGCATTCAGAGAGCCCAAGCTGCCTCTGGGGATTGTTGAAACAAAACAGCAGATGTTAAATTGTTTTGCAGACCCAGAAGGTACCTTAAAAATGCAGACTTTATTTTTATCGTGTCTTTTAGTGTGTTGAGCCTAAAATGTGAAACATCAGAAAAAAATCTAGGTAAAACTCAAGTTTTTATAATAAATTACTAGGCTGTCTCTTAGAATGAAAAGGTAGAGCAAATCTAACTTCTTCATTTTTCCCCCCCTGGAACTCTGGACACAAGAGCGTTAAGGAAGTTTTCGAAGTGGAATAAACTTTGCAGATCAACTAACTAGCTTGGCAGTTCACAAATCTTTTGGCCTTCGGACCCTTTTGAACCTAAAGAACTTTAAAAACTTCTCTGAGAAGCCCAGAGAGTTTCTGTTAATGTGAGTTACAGCTATCGATATTTACCATATTAGAAATTAAAACAAAGAAACATTTAAAGTGTCTGTTTATTAATGCATTTAGAAATAACCTTAAGGGGACACCTGGGTGGTTCAGTCGGTTGAGCGTCCAACTCTGGCTCAGGTCACGATCTCATGGTTCATGAGTTTGAGCCCCACATCGGGCTCTGTGTTGTCAGCTCAGAGCCTGCTTCAGACCCTCTGTCCCCCTCTCTCTCTGCCCCGCCCCCACTCATGCTCTCTCTCAAAAATAAGTAAACATTAAAAAATAAAATAAAAATCAGAGGAAAAAAATAAAAGAAATAACAGTAAGGAGTCCATTGTGTGTTCACATAAACAACAATTTTACACAAATACAAGCAGTATTTTAAAAAAAATTACTGATAACAATGGCATTGTTTTATATCTTTGCAAATCTCTAATGTCTGGTTTAATAGAACACAGCTGGAGTCTCCTAAATGCTTCTCCATTAAATCTGTTGTGATATGTTGTTTTAATTAACGTTTATAGAGAAAATTTGGCCTCATAAAGACATGTTAGTTGGAAAAAGAAGGAAGTTTTTATAGCCTTTTCAGATCATTGTGGCTATTCTTTAACGCTACACTAAAACTGGACAAGGGGTTGTTTCTTAAATGTCAGTTGCCTGAGGAATCTAAAACCATATTAATGAAATTTTGTTACTGTGTTACAATGGAATAATGGCTTATCTTGCACTTAAAAAAATGTTTTGGCATTAATTTTTTTGAGAGACGGAGTGAAAGTGCGAGTGGGGGAGGGGCAGAGAGAGAAGGAGACAGAATCCGAAGCAGGCTCCAGGCTCTGAGGCATCAGCACAGAGCCTGACATGGGGCTCGAACTCACATACTGTGAGATCATGACCTGAGCCGAAGTTGGACGCTCAGCCGACTGAGGCACCCAGGCACCCCTTATCTTGCACTTTTAATGGATCTTTTACCTACACATGATTTTCTATAATATCACACATTAGTCATTCGGAAAATATTGGCTCACCAGTTTATAGAGGTCTTTCAGATGTTGACGCATTTCCTTGTACAATGTAAAAAGTACACATTTTCTGCAGTATCACTACTCATCCCATCAGAGAAGTCTTTGAGTTTTGGGAAAGTGTCAAGTTCACAGTGGAGGATACTAATTTTCCAAAATTTTAATTTTCACCTGAAAGTTCGAATTTGATCATTGCCAACAAATACTGTCAGTTGTTTTCCTTGACTTGGCCAGCTCAATTTAGTTAAATTGTTAAAAATAGCTGCCACATACTCAAGTCTGAATAATCAGTTTGTCTGAGAGCCGTTCTTTAAGTAAAAATGGGGTTCCATGAAAAAAAGTGGCTAGTTTAGCTAGGAATTGAAACACGCAGAAGTGTTTGTGTGTACTTCCCGTTTTGTATACAGAATGTTAAAAATAGACATACTTGAGGGGTGAAATTTTGTAAAATTAGTAAGTCTCCCTGCTTCCATTCAGGACATTCTTTTTTTTTAATTTTTTTTTTTTTTTAGTGTTTATTTATTTTTGAGAGAGGGAGAGAGACAAAGCATGAGCGGGTGAGGGGCAGCGAAAGAGGGAGACACAGAATCCGAAGCACGCTGCAGGCTCCGAGCTGACAGCACAGAACCCAACGGGGAGCTCGAATTCATGAACTGTTAAGATCATGACCTGACCCGAAATTGGAGACTGAACCGACTGAGCCACCCAGGCGCCCCTCCATTCAGACATTCTTAAGGGAAACTGTCATTTTTGTTTTTGTGTTAAGTGTGTGTTGGTCAAGAGCTCAGGGACGAATGGCATACCCTGGTGCCAGGATCGTATCCACCACTGTGTTTACTAAGCAGTGAAAATGTCAACACAGCAAAAAAAAAAAAGGTTCATTTTACACCTTGTAAGGAAGCAGCGGCTGAGAGAGTTGAAGGGACCGATTCACCTATGGCCACACATGTCCTTCAGGGATGCGGTAGAGCGTGGCCAGTTCAAGTAAATGTTTGTTGAGTTGATTTTAAGTAGTGTGACTTGATCACATAGAATCAGCATGAGCTTCTGAGTCTGAGACTCCCGGAGGTCACCAGAAGAAAGGTTTTGACATGGCACTTCCAGCTCCAATGTATTTCTGCATACTTTAAGGATCAGCTGTTTGATACAGAAGCAATTCCATATGGCTATTAAAAGTTTTTAAGTTTTTTTAAAAATTTTTTTTAATGTTTATTTATTTTTGAGACAGAGAGAGAGCATGAATGGGGGAGGGGCAGAGAGAGAGGGAGACACAGAATCGGAAGCAGGCTCCAGGCTCTGAGCCGTCAGCCCAGAGCCCGACGCGGCGCTCGAACTCACAAACCGTGAGATCGTGACCTGAGCTGAAGTCGGACGCTCAACTGACTGAGCCACCCAGGCGCCCCAAAAGTTGTTAAGTTTTTAACAGAATAAACTAGTAAGATCCATTCTTTCTTCCATGTTCTTCCTCAAACTTACCCGATTAATGTGCTCAACTTGCATTTAATTCCCTTTATGTAACAAAGGCTCTCACCTTCGGATATATTTTTCGGAATCTCGCTTTTCAGTTGAAGGAACTCAGAAATGGAATTATATTTTTGAGAGCTGCTCTCCAATGAGAGGAAAGAAAGCGTGTAGGCATTTGGATGCACAGTGTGTGCCATTGTGCTGTTGTATCGTGACCGTTGATACATTCGGTCATCGGAGGCTTCTGAGAACTTGCTGTACAACTGTCACTGTGTCAAGCTCTGAAGATGCACAGCTGTGAATAAGATTTGGTCCCTGCTCTTGAAAAGATCACAATCTGGTGGAAAGAAATAGATATTTCATCAAATAAATATATGAACCAGAGCAGAAGGAGCCCGGAGGGGGAGAAGCTAACTCTAGGAGTATTGGGGAAAGCTTTACAGGGAAAATTATATTTGATCCAGGATTCAGTGGGTAAGTTGGAGTTTGCCAGAAGGAGGGGGTGGGGAAAGGGTACCCTGAATACGGTGAACAACGTATGCAAAATCTCGGGGTGATGAAAGATCATGGAATGTTCTGGAAACTGTTAGAGGTTCATTATGGCTGGAGCAAAGGGTAAGCACCATGAAATGAGAGGAAATGGAGAAGTGGCCCAGCTCAGCTCATGAAGAAACACAGCATTTAGCGGTCAGAACAGCCTGTATTGCTAAGATCTGGAAAGTGGGAGGGTGCAGGGAAAAAACAGCTCATGGACTACCGATCCAGGTGATCTAGAAGCAGCTTCAAGTCATTAAGAAAAAATTAAAATAAAGCAGAACAGGCACCATTCTCCATTCCCTGAATAATCCCCTTATCGGTCAGGATACACCTGACCCATTTGGATCCTCGTGGTATTACCTGCAGGTGTTTATGGGTACCAGTAATTGGGAAACCATATGGCGCTCACGCAGTGTAGACCTGATTCTTAACAGCATGCTCAAAGTCCAGGATAACACGGCCTTAGCATTGCCGCTTCCCCTGACTTCTTCCTACGGCGGTAGTGAGGTAGCAGTTAGAGCCAAGCAGCGTTAACCAACAGCCTGCTCCCTTCCGGGGTGCAAATCCAAGCCGAAAAATCCACACCTGCGGTTCCACGAGGAAGGATTTGGGCCCAAAATGAGGGTTTAACATCCTGCCAACTGAGGCTTGCTAGTTCGTCTTTCTGCAAACGTGGTGGGTCAAGCATTGTGTCCTTCCTCCAAAGTCCACACTCACGCAGAGTGAGACAGGAAGACCGGCTGTCCAAGCACCATCCGGCTGAGTTCCATCAAGCCCACGAGGAAGCCTTTTCCACCCTCCAGTCTCACGGGCGGGATCCTTGCCAGCCCAAAGTCTGATGTCATAGTCTTTCCCTGCGACGTGCCGGGGTCCTGGGGCCGTGAGGTACATTAAATGAATGCACCCCTTCCTAACTGTTCTGCAGGATCATCTTGGATGGAATGGGGAAAATGCAGATACGGAACCCGACAAAGAAAGAACAAGGGATGTATGGATGCTCCGTAGCTAATCGTCTGGGTTCCGACGTGGAGAGGTCTTCTGTGTTATATGCAGGTAATGCCCGTTGTTCAAACCCGAGCTTGGGGTTTTCTTTCCGTTTTTAACATAAAACTGTAGAGCAGCAGTTCTCAAAGGTCAGCAGGAGCACCTGAGGGCAGGTGGTTTGTCAGAACACAGAGTTTTCAGGACCCCACCCCCATTCCTGGAGGTTCTGACGCCATAGGTCTTGGATGGGGTCCCAGAGCTTATATTTTTAACACGGTCCCAAGTTATACGGATGCTGCCGGCTTGTGGACCAAGTCTTGAAAACGGCTCCTTTCGAGCTCGCCTTCCGAGAACTGGGAATGAGATTTTAATTAGCAGTGTGGATAGTAGGGCCTTGTCATTTTTTTAAATGCCACCAGCCAGTGAAAGAGAACAATTATCGTTTGAAGATGACCGTGGACCTCCAAAGGCATAGCTCCCAAACCTTAGAAACGGTTTCGGGAAGTCGTAACCATAAATTAGTGTCTTGTCTTCGCGGGAGGCAGACAGTGTCGTTTTAGTATGAAAACGTGCTCAATTGTAAAGGAACACTCTTGGGTGGTAAGTCGTAAGCAGGGCTTCCTTGCGGCGAGCTCCTGTTCTGGGATTAAAAATGGAACGAGACCCGTCCTCCAGCCCTCTGCCCTATGGGCTCTGGTATCTGTGGCTCACAGGGACTGAGCGGAGGAGAGGAGCAGTAGCAGGCATTAGAATCCAGCATGCAGACCGCTAGGCACTGAGCGCGGTAGCAGGTGCACCATAGCTCCACACGGAGAAGGTCGGACCACTTGATTTTAAAAGCTCCTTGAAGCAGAAGGCCTGACTTCCTCCGCTGGCTACATTCCCAAGGCAGGGACTTCAGTCCTCGATTCTCTGCCCCACCCTCCTGGGTTGTTCTCTCCTGTGAGCATCAGCTTCTTCCCAGAAAGCGTCTGTCCCCAGGTTCTGGAATTCCTGGGAGGAATGACAGTCCCCCTTGTGGCTGACAGGTCTCCCCTTAAGCCCGTCCCAGGACGATCCAGGTTCCTGAGAGAGCATGTCCCCTGGCTCCTGAACATGTGGTGACCAAACAGTCCACCAAAATGCCATTCTTGAGGGCACCAGGCACAGGTGACAAAACAGGTGAAGCAGACACACCCACGCCTCCAGCAGCTCACACGCTAATGGCGGAGTAGAGAAGGCACTCGTGGCGGTCATTCTCCAGGAGAGGGACGCTCTGTCAACACCCCCTCTGGGCTGTTGTCTTCCCTGACCCTCGCAGGCTCCCGAGAGGCGCCTGGGCAACCGGCACCTTCTTCCATCTCAACAGCCAGCACCCTGTCCTCTTGTTTCGCTCAGACGCAAAGTGTATCTCCTGAGTGAGTTAAGGAATGAAGCTGTTAAAAGTCCATGCTTCTCAAAATTCAGGGAAATAAAAGCCCTTGAGCAGGTTCTTGGTTCTTGGCGACCTTGTCTTTGCTTATTTTTCCATGCAAGTTTTATGCAAGTTTTTTTCTCCCAAGTTTTCCTTCCAGAGAAGGAGTCACCTGGTCGCAAGCGCTGGTGTGTTTGACCAGCTGTGCTTCATCCTGCGCGTCGGAGACGTGTCCCTGCCCTGCCACGCCTTCCTGGCTTCTTAGGAACTTCTGAGTTCCTTGTCTTTCAATTTGTTGAAGAGGCATTTATCCTCAATTTTGCTTATAAAACCAGAATAGCCTCATAGCATATATATGGTTGTGGCAGTGCACCTGTGGGTACCTCTTTGAGTGCCTTCATCCATCCATCCATCCCTCTGCCTGTCCATCTGTGCATTAAGCACCCCCAGGCTGTGTGTGTGTGTGTGTGTGTGTGTGTGTGTGTGTGTGTGTGCAAGTCCTAAGGGGACACCATGAGGGATATAGAGAGAGCTGGATTCTGCCCCTGATCTCAAAGAGCTCAACCCAGTTTACCCAACGCTGCACGCTTTCCCAGAGCAGAGCCTGAACCTAACACCGTTTCCCGCTCCCTTTGAATTAAGAGGCGCCTGCCATCTTGGCTATTGCGAGAAATACCAGCAGACGGGAGCACAGCCATCTGTCCGTTGTGGTTGGAGGCACCGTAGAGGCACCCCCGCAAGCAAACGTGACAATCCGCTGTCCTGTGAAAGGCAAGTGTGGGCATTTCCGTTGGGGGCTGGGAGGTGCCCATGGCCAGCCCAGTGTTGCCGGGAGGTGCCAACTGGCAATTTGGCATCTTCGACCTCAGCCTGAGTGGCTCAGAGGTCTGCTTTTCCAGGACACCGACAGGAGATATCTCAAGGGCGAGACCAACCAGGAGCCCGGTGTGTAAAACGGAATGCCCGTTAACCGGTTTCCAGGGAGGACTGTGCCTCCCTGGCACACTGACATGTTCCCACTGGCAAGACCGGAACATGGGACCTACACGGGAGGCCAGCTTCTAGTAGTGGGGCTGCTGGGTGAGCGTAGCGTCAGTGAGGGGACTTGTTGGAAATTGTAAGATGTATCTTCCAGCTAGGCAAGGCCAGGCCTGGGGGTGGGAATGTCAAGGTCCCCTGGCCGACGCTCTCTGTTGTGGACTGTCCTAACGTGAGTGTGAACCAGTCTAATGCCTCGGTGGCCCCTTGCGCTTTGTTTGAGCTGGCAGATGAGCCCTCTTTCTAACCGACTGACTCATTCGTTCCTTAATAGAAATAACACTTTCGGTCTGACCTTGCCTTGATGTCTTTTAATTCTTGCTCTTTAAATCCCAGATTTTTGAGTCTTAACCTGGGCCCACGCATCCCCAAACCGAGACGAGCATTCTGTACGACACCCGTGTCCATTTGAGGGGGTCAGTGTGGATAACTTTGATCAGTTTCTCAGGGAGACCTGTGAACCCTTTACAATTAAGATCTGTTTTAAGATGACTTAGCATGAGCTTGGGCATCGAGTCACTGCCAGGACGACCGTATTTCCCTCGTTTCCAGCTTCTTCCAGGTTCTTTCCAGGTTCTCTTCAGGTACAGCCACTCGGGATGAGTCTTACTAGGCCGCCGGCCCCGATAGGCAGGGTGACCCGGGGAGTCCTTGCGCTGTCCTGGGTAACACAGTGACCGCGCATGGAGGGAAGGGAGCCTAGGACACACGCGTCCACCTCCCTCCCTCCCTGTAATGGCCCCTTCCTTGCCATGTTTCCAGACCTGCATACTTGGCTCCACAAGCGGTGGAAATTTGCTAACCCCCAAGGTATTATTTTTCACCCCTTGGAAGTCCCTGCGGTGTTTGGCCTTACACAGACTTGAAAACTCCCTCCAGCCTCCCAACTGACTCCACCCACAAATATGTGAGTGTTCTGGCAAAGCGCGGCCACCGGTTACACAATGGGCCGGCGCTCTCTGGCCTCGGCGAGGAGAAAAGCAGAACGAACTTTGCAGTTGCCAAGCCGCAAACGGCTCGAGTTTCTACGGCCCTGCACCTGCAGAAGGTTCTGCAAAATAGATCTGACTTCTATTAAGAGAAACCTCAACGTTTAACATTATTCCTAAATGTCTTACTTCCATAATAGTTTCAAGTCAGGCATCCGGGGGGATGAGCCGTTAAAAGTCGTCGTGGCGGATTATTTGCTGTCGGAAGTCAGGGGCTGGGTCCAGCGGCAAGTGTCTTTGCGAAGGCCATTTACTCCAGGGGGGTTGTATTCTCTGGGCCAGGCACCATCGGCACGTGGGCCATCTCTGACCTGCCCCCGACCCCGCAGCCCCTCTGCCTCTCCCTGCTGCACCCGCTGGGGCACGGGCGAGGCTCCGTGCTGGGAGCACCCCTCCACCTCCCCGCTCCCTGCTTCCCCCTTCTGGGAGCTGCCCCATTTGGTCTTTTTTACCGGGCAGCCTTCCCCTGTGGACTGGACCCCAGGGACTCCTCGGGAGTCCTTCCCTTCTCCAAATAAAACCGCCTCTTTGTGAGCCATGTGCCATTGCAAATAAACCTGAAGGGAGTTTACCGTGTTTTCTTAAGGGCAGAAGCCATACTAACTGAGCCTTTATGGAGAGCCGTCTTTTGAAAGACCGATGGGGGAGTTGGTGAAGGGTCAGAAAACTTGGGCTTTCCAGGCAGTTCCGTCACCAGTTTGTATGGGACCTTCCTACCCTCGTCTCCACGGTAGGAAATATACCATGTTAGTGGAAGGAGGGACTTTGGGCTGCGTCGCGTCTAGCCCCTCATTTTAGAGATGAGGGCAGTAGCGTACTTACAGACTTGAACCCTGCTTCACAAAATTACCTTTTCCTATTGCAAACTGAGACTGATTCCGTGAACCGGTGGCAGGTATAAATTTTCCTTTTGTTTTTCAGTTGCCCTTAAAATATTTTCCGCTAATTATAATGAGCCCACCTCTTTGTACCTTTCAGACAGATTGATAGTCTTTTGTTAAATCCTAGTATGTTTTATTTAATTCATGTATATAGACATCAAAAGTCACGGTCTCTGTTCTTTCTTAGGTGATGTTTCTAATAACTGTATGAAATACTAGAACCTCAAATCTGGATGTTTAAAAGTTAGGCTTTTTTTTTTTAAATGTTTACTTCATTTTGAGAGGGAGAGACAGAGCACGAGCAGGGGAAGGGCAGAGAGAGAGGGAGACACAGAATGCAAAGCAGGCTCCAGGCTCTGAGCTGTCAGCACAGAGCCCGACACGGGGCTCGAACTCACGAACCGTGAGATTGTGACCTGAGCCGAAGTCGGACACTCAACCGACTGAGCCACCCAGGCGCCCCCAAAAGTTAACTGTTGAAACCCGGAAATCTGGATGTTTAAAAGTTAGATGTTTTAAGTCGCAAGAGTTATTCTTCTTGCTCTTAAAAAATTTTTTTTTCTTCTAAAACATGGAGCAAGAATTGAAAGTGTGTCCTCTCTGCCACCTTCTGGTAAGAAAGGAAAAGCTCATCTGAGAAAAATGACCCGTAAATCGTAATAGCTGGGTAGCTTTTTCTTCTAGTCTCCATGCTTAGTGACGACATCCTTTATCTTATGATTTCCTGTGCATTCTGTGTTGCTTGTTTTTCTCTCTCATCAAGCGCATCAGAAGGTGCAGCTAAGCCGAGTGTCTGCTCTCACGTCTTCTTGTGTGTCAGGTTCCTCGTGACACCCCACACTGGAAATTCTTTCTTTTTTTTAAAATTTTTTTTTAATGTTTGTTTATTTTTTTGAGAGAGACAGACAGAATGCAAATGGGTTAGGGGCAGAGGGAGAGGGAGACACAGAATCCGAAGCAGGCTCCAGGCTCTGAGCCATCAGCACAGAGCCCGACGCGGGGCTCGAACCCACGAACCGTGAGATCACGACCTGAGCCAAAGTCGGACGCTCAACAGACTGAGCCACCCAGGCGCCCCCCCCACACCGGAAATTCTACTTATGAGGGTGTCCCTCTTATCAAGGCAGAGACACAGTTAATAGAATGTATGATGCAGCTTTGTTTGTAATAATAAAGAGCAAAGGGGAGAGGGAGAGATTAAAAGTGAGAGGAAAAAAAAATGTGAAAGAAACAACCTAAATCCCTCTCAGCAGGAAAAAGAATCCATGAAAATATATTCATCTCCTTGAATTCTATACAGTAGTAAAATGAATAAATTACAGCTACTGGTGTCAACATTGATAAATCTTTAAAACGTAATCTTTCAAGGGGCGCCTGGGTGGCTCAGTCAGTTGAGCATCTGACTTTGGCTCAGGTCAGGATCTCGTGGTTTGCGAGTTCGAGCCCCGCGTGGGGTCTGTGCCGACAGCTCGGAGCCTGGGGCCTGCTTTGGGTTCTGTGTCTCCCTCTCTCTCTGCCCCTCCCCTGCTCATGCTCTCTTTCTCTTTATCTCACTCTTGAAAATAAATAAACATTTTAAAAGTTTAAATTATAAAGCATAATTTTTCTTTTTTTTTTTTAATTTTTTTTTCAACGTTTATTTATTTTTGGGACAGAGAGAGACAGAGCATGAACGGGGGAGGGGCAGAGAGAGAGGGAGACACAGAATCGGAAGCAGGCTCCAGGCTCCGAGCCATCCGCCCAGAGCCCGACGCGGGGCTCGAACTCCCGGGCCGCGAGATCGTGACCTGAGCTGAAGTCGGACGCTTAACCGACTGCGCCACCCAGGCGCCCCTTAAAGCATAATTTTTCAAGAAGGCTCGAGGGGGAGAGCATCATCTTTTCCACAAACAGGCTAGTTCTACTGGACATCTGCTTGTGAAAAAACGTAGTGGAAATCCTACCTCAGGTCCTATACAAAACATAACTCACAGTGAACTGAAAACCTAAATTTAAAAGCTAACGCTATGAAACCCTCAGCATAAAAACAGGCACAGTTCTTTGTCACCTTGGGTTAGGCGGTAATTTCTCGGGACGCAAGTACCAACCGGAATGAGTAGATAAATGGGTTTCTTCAAACTGAAAAACTTTCAAGCTGCAAAGGACATTCTCAGGAAAGCGCCAGGACATCCCACGGAATGAGAGAAAATGTCCGCAAGTCATGTATTTGGTAAGAGAGTGTCCAGAATATAAAAGGGACTCCTGTACCTCAGCAATAAAAAAGACAGCCCCATGTGAAATGGACAAATGATCCGAACGGACATCTCTCCAAAAATGTGCAGATGACCAATAAGCACATAAAAAGACGCTCGTTGTCATTAGTCATCATGAAGATGTAAGTCAAAACCACAACGAGATGCCACAGTCCACGCCGTGACGGCTGTAATCAGAAAGACAGATGCCCAAAGTGTGGAGAATGTGGAGCGGTCAGATCCCTGTTGCCCCGCGGGTGGGAATTTAAAATCACGCAGCTGCTTTGGAAGACGGTCTGGAAGTTCCCCCAAAAGTTAAACCCAGAAATTCCAGCCCTAGGGGTATATACACCCAAGACCAGTGAAAACACACATCCCCACGAAAACTCGTGCATGGGCGTTGACAGCAACAGGTAGGAGTAACTTCGATGTCCGTCAGCTAACGAATGGATCAACAACATGGAGTATATCCATCCGATGGAATTTTCTTTGGCCATAGAGAGGGATGAAGGACTGATACATGCTGAAACACGGATGGGTCTGGAGAAATTACGGTAAGTGAAAGAAGCCAGACACAGAGATCACATATTGTGTAATTACATTTCCATGAAATGTCTAGAACAGGCAAATCCTTAGAGACAGATAAGAGGCTGCCAATGACTTTCCAGAGACTGGAAAATGGGGAGTGATGACTAACAGGCACGCGTTTCTTTGGGGGGATGAGAATGTTCCGGAATGATAGGTTAGTGATGGTCGCACAGCTTTATGAGGATGCTAAAGAAATCACTGAATTGAATACGTGGAAGGGTGAATTTTATAGTCTATAAACCGTATCGCATCAAAACTGTCATCATAATACCCACACTATGATAGAACTACGAAGTTTTAAACCCTACAGCACAATCATGCTATTTATCAGCATATGAGCATATGGCAAAAATGCACAGATATTCGTGGGAAGGACATACTCTAGTGTCAGGATTTTTGGTACTCCTGGGAGAAAAGAAGGAAAAAGTTTGGGGAAGGAAATTTAGCCCGGCTCTAGGGCCTTATTGCTTAACCAAGAACTAAAGCAAATAGTAAAGCTCGTCCAATGGGACCATACACTCATTTTGCATACTAGACCTGTGGTTCTCTGTTCTACTGGTACTTTGGATTCCCCTCCCAGCCCTGTCTCTGCCGTGCTGTGAGACATCCAGGCCTGTCACCTACTCACCCTGGCCCGTGGTTTTCTGTTACAGAATAAGGGATTAGGGCATATGATCAGCGAGACCTCTTCCCGCCCTAAAATCCTGTCCTGGACCCCTGGTCTTTTGCAGGAATCTGGGACAAGTGGGAGGAAAAATAGGAAGAATGCTTGAACTAAGATGCCTGCCCAGGTAGGGCTTAGCGCTGAGTGCCAACAAGTGTCCTCACCCAGTTTTGGGAAGATGGAGGAGGGAACCCAGTAAGGAAATCTCTCTCTGAATAGCCAAAGGAGAGATGGCGGGGGCATGGGTGACATAGGCGAAGGGGATGAAGACGTACGACTTCCAGTTCATGGGGATGAGAAGTACAGTCGATAATATTGTGATGGGTTTATTGTCCTGAGCATTTCCTAACGTGCATAATTGTTGAACCACCAGGATGTACACCTGAAACTAACTTAATGTTATATATCAACTATATTTCAATTACAACTTTTTTTTTAATGAGAATAAAAGAGGTAGATACGATGTCCCTGTCAAGGACCTCCTTGGGCTGGAGAGCACCAGCCCAAGGAAAACACATGTACCTCTATTATGACTCAGAAGCTATGATTGTGATGAAAAGGAAGGAACCGAATAACGTAAGAATCTGTGGCCTGGTGAAACCAGAATTTGATCATTTGAAAAACGTCTTTCATTTACTTACAAGCTGATGTTTAGGGCAAAACAAGTTAACTAGAGGACAGTTAGTACAGAGGGTGATTTGAAGCAACTTGGATGGAAACCAGTCAGGCCTTGGTCTCCAGAGCTAAATATGGAGGGACCTTGGAAGCCTGGAATCCAGCCCTTATGTTTTGAAACAAGACCCAGAGAGGAGAGACCTGATCAAAGTAATGAATCCAGTCCACGGAAGGGTCTCGGTGAGAACCCTAGCACTGCCTCTGAGGCTGCCGCTGCTTCTGCTCTGAACCCGTCCCCTGGTTTGTGTTTTCTGGCCTCATTATAAAAAGTGACACATGCTGGGGCGCCTGGGTGGCTCAGTCGGTTAAGCGTCCGACTTCAGCTCAGGTCATGATCTCGCGGTCCGTGAGTTGGAGCCCCTCGTCGGGCTCTGTGCTGACAGCTCAGAGCCTGGAGCCTGCTTTGGATTCTGTGCCTCCCTCTCTCTGCCCCACCCCTGCTCTCTTGCGCTCTCTCTCTCTCTCTCAAAAATAGATAAACGTTACCAAAATAAAAAAAAAGTAATGCATTCTAGAATAATTAGAAAGCATAACCAAGTATTAAGAAGCAAAGAAACTCCTGTAATCTCATCACCAAGACACAATCATCATTTCCCCTTCATTACGTTCCCATAACCCTTTCTCATTAAGTCAAAGAAAGTTCTCATGACACTGAAAGAAAATCCCAAGTATCATTTAATTGCTGCACCACTGAATGTAGCACGATTAAGCCAGTCCCTTATTTAGGGAAACTTAAGCAGCTCATCCGCTTTATGGTTACGTGCAGTGATGTGAGCAACATTTTTGTGTCATTGAGATGAATTTTTTATTTATCTTTTATTTTTTTTAACATTTATTTACTTGTTTTGAGAGAGAGAGACAGAGACAGAGACAGAGCTTGAGCAGGGGAGAGGCAGAAGGAGGGAGAGGGAGAATCCCAAGCAGGCTCTGCACTATCAGCACGGAGCCTAACGCGGGGCTCGAATCCACACACCGTAAGATCATGACCTGAGCTGAAACCAAGAGTCAGACGCTCAACCCACTGAGCCACCCAGGTGCCCCAAGATTATTTTTTTTAAACAGATGAACAGGATTGGAATTACTAGGTCGCAGGGCATTCAACATTTTTATAACATCATAAAGCATGACAATTTCTGTAACTCAGAATGCATGTCACACATTGCCTTCTAGAAAGTGAAACCTGCCGGTGATGCGGGTTTAAGCCCTACATCCTTATCACTGTTAGACAGGAGAGGGTAGGGAAGAACATAGGCAGAAGTTACAGAATTAACCCCTCACAGTGTTAGGTACAAGCGGTGGCGGGACCCTCCGGTGTGACAGGGGCGGGGGTAGGGGGTGCCGGTGGGGTGCTTGGTGCTCCGTAACATGAGTAGGGGGGAAGGATAGCTTCTCGCATCTAAGCAATCGTGGCCAATTTCAGAAGAAACCTATTACATACGTGGGAAGTGTTTTCTTAATCGTGGGATTTTTTTAAGGGTTAAAATGCTATGGAGTATCCCTAAAGTTTCGTCGAGTCTGACAGAATTCCTAGCCTTCTTGACCAGGCTTCATAGTTTCCTTTACGGGGGAGGATCTTGAGAAAATTTTTGTGGTGCAGCCAGATTATGTGGTTAAATTCCTATATGTAGTCTCATCTCCCTGATAATTATTTTCCCCCGTCAGCCACCGGCTTATATTATATAGTGTGGAATTAAGTGGTAATGGTGTAACATCTTTAAATCACAAATCCCTTTGATCCTCTCCAGAAAGAGAACCATAGCTCCAGAAAAAGACATTTACTGACCCAGTTTTGCATATAATTTTCACAATTCTTAAAAAGAAAACCCGAGGATCGTCTGCTTGCTCCTGTTTTAGGAAATGAACATTTTCTTGCTTCTTGTGGTTTTCGAAATGTACTCCCTCTTCTGTATTATGTTGACCTCTTTTTCAAACCATGTACAACTCTTGAAATAGCTAAAGTTATTTGTAAGTGTATTTAAAACCATTTGTCCCACTCAGAAGGGCTAGCCACCCCTTGCTTTTTCCACTTCTGCCTGTGATTCAGAAGTGTTCCCAACACCCTCCTCTCTTAATGCCATATTCAATCAAACAATCAGTCATAGGTGGCGGGAAATTCCATGCATTCTTCCATCCATTCAGCAAGCATTGACTAGGCGTCTACTAAGCCCAATCTAGTTCGTTAGCGTACAGACATGAATAATACCTGGTGTCTGCAGCTTTATAGACAAGGAAACTATGATACAAGAAATGCCAACAGCTAAGCGTTTATGAAGTGCATCAGACACCTACAGGAGAGAATAGTTAAAGCTTCTAAAGGATCAGAGGTTTTTACAGAACAGATGGCATTACAACCGAGCCATTTGGAACAAAAAGGAAGGCCGTTTGAATCAGAAGAAACAGCCTATGTGCAAAAGCCTGGAAACACGAAAGCTTCTGGCTTATTTGCAAAACCACAGGCAGAGGCATGGGACTTAAGACAGAGGGTGTGCAGGAGAGTGGGAAGGGGAAGCTCTGGAAATGTAAGTGGGGACCCGATTGTGAAGGACGTTTAATATCAAGCTAAAACCCTTGCACTTCATTTCACTGGCAGTGGGGAGACAAAGTTTGAAGCAGGGCAGTGGCGTAAGCCAATCTGTGTTTTAGAAAGAGTATTCTGCTTCCAGATGAAAAGCTAGAGGGGAAAGAAACCGCATAAAGCCATAAATTGAAATCAGTGGAATTGTATTAGGGTCATTGATTGGATTGTTGGACCAGTGACTGAAGATATTAAATTAAGATTCCATGGTTCTGATTTATCCAAGAGGGAGAGCAGGCGTATCTGGCATCTAGCAATGGATGTGTCATTAATTGAAGATCTGGGACATAGGTGTCCCCAGGCCAGCCCTGGAGTGTTGGCACATAGCAGTTGAGTCAAACACAGAGAGACGCTACAACGCAAAGAGCTAAGGAGTGTGTGCTGACAGACAGCCTCTCATAAGGAGCATATTGAAAATCCATCAAAACTCATCATCAAAAATAAGAATAACTTGGGGCGCCTGGATGGCTCAGTGGGTTCAGCATCCGACTCTTGATTTCAGCTCAGGTCATGATCTCATGGTTCATGAGTTTGAGCCCCTCATGGGGCTCCCCACTGACAGTGCAGAGCCTGCTTGGGATTCTTTCTCTCCCTCTCTCTCTGTCTCTCTGTCCCTCCCCTGCTTGTGCTGTCTCTTGCAAAACGAAGTAAAAATTTTTTTCAACTAAAAAAAAAAAAAAAAGAATATCTTGATGTGTTAAAGTGTTAAAGTCTGAACAGCTTATAAAGTGGATATTATTCTATTTGTTTTGCTAACGAGTCAATAGCCTCAGCATAGCCACTTGCCCCAATCTATATACCTAACCAGGGGATGAGCTAGGATTTAATCCCAAGTCCGTGTGACTCCAAGGGAACTGGATGGAGAAGAATCTGGACTTGAGACAAAAGAATGATCCCAGAGTGCTAACCAGAGAGAGGGAGGTCAAAAAAAAAGGCCTGAGGGAGGAATTAGGGAGTGCCACACCTTAGGGACAAGGGTTAGAGGCTCAGGCATAGGCGACAAGCAGGGCCTGAGGTCACCTGGGGAACTGCCCCACAGTGTGAGAGCTAGGGTCCAGGGAGGGTACGCTGGGAGGCTGGCTCTGGCTGGCGGGATGCCGGCCGGCGTTGGGTCAGCACCCAGCTGAGGGAGGCCGCCACCCAGACACCCCACCATTACTGCAGCAACCAGAAAGGGATGTGGCAAATTGTGGGCTGCGTGGTAATGATTCTCCAGTCCCTCACCTAACCCTTGGTAGACCTGCCCCAGATCTCTTTGTGTTCGTATTTGGGTTATTGATTAGTGGATTGAAAAGACTCATTTGTAAAACCATTTTCTATTCTTTGAGATCTGCTGAATCTCTATTCTGAATCCATCTTGAGCGATGATTTTCTTCTCATCTTTCATCCACATCAGTTTCCCATGTGGAGCAAACATGAGTCTACACAATCCAGAAGGAGCGAGAAATGCTAGAAGAAGGTAGCTGAATATGCACAATGAAAAACAGAAAGGGCTATTCGAGAACCGAACAAATTTCATACTTACTGCTGAAAGCCTCGTGCTTGGGCGTATGTATGTCTGCAAATACTGAGTCATGCCATGTCTTGAAGCCGCCAGACCACAGCTCTTGTGGTCTGGTTCTGTTATCAACAACACCGTTCTCACCATCAAGTGTCTACACCCCGCTTCTGTCTTCTGGCCCTCCAATATGTTTCTGTGCCCTGAAAACGTCACCGACGCCCAGCCCCACATTAACCTTCCCTTCTTTGCACGGTAAAAACAGACTGAGCCATAAGGCCTTTTATCACATAATTTCTCCTCCTGTGCCCATCCTTTCCCTGTCTGCAAAAAATCTTTCTTCTGTGCCCCATCTGTAGACCAGTGGATCGGCCAGTGGTTTTCCAGCTGTCAATTTCATGGAGCCTGGTCAGGGACCCCACTCTTACCTTTCTATCCTGCCTACCCTCTCCCCCAGTATACAGTTAGCTAAAGGACCTCCGTGTTTTAGAGTTTTATAAATTGGACTTTCTTCATCAAAAAAAATTTTTTTAATTGGTTCTGCTAGCAGTGTGTGAGAGCCACTGGTTGGAAGGCTAGAGGAGGGCCTATGACCCATGGCAAATTTCTGCTCCCGAAATAATACACAGCTTCTCCACAATCGTATCTTATTTCAGATTTGAAATAGCTTTCACCTCATGGTTTTTTCAATACCGTATTTCTGATACGAAGACTCATGAAGCCCATCTAAATTTTAATGTTAATATAATTTGCAATTTGTA
The DNA here is from genome assembly GCF_016509475.1 of Prionailurus bengalensis. Classification (NCBI taxonomy): domain Eukaryota; kingdom Metazoa; phylum Chordata; class Mammalia; order Carnivora; family Felidae; genus Prionailurus; species Prionailurus bengalensis. The sequence goes on along the minus strand of NC_057355.1, from coordinate 3,303,612 downwards.
AAACACATGGAACTGGTGAAAGCCATCTAATGACCCATCCATCTGCACACATTCCTTTGTCCCAACTGTGCCTTCCTAGAGTACAGCCCACATGACCCGCACCGGGTGGGAACTGAAGGAGAGAAAATCGTGTTGGAATTCAACCCCTAGAAATAAAAAAGCATGAGGGCTTCTTGGTATCTTCTGCAAAAGACATTTAGGACTTGGTGATGGAGGAAAAATAGTCATTGTGGGGAAAACACCATGGGAGCTGAACAGAATTTCAGCATCTCTGCTAACATCCCAGCACAGGTATCCCTCTGTTTTCGCTTATCTTTTCATTTATGTCATTTATCTTTTCATTTATTCCTCCTGGTTATATACTTGATAACACAGCAGTTATATATTCATTTTCATGACACATAATATACTAAAATAATTTTATTATCAGGGATAGTGTCAGTTCAGGTCTAGAATCACCTCCCTCCCCACCGCCCTACCCCAGAGAGTATGATTTAATGTGTCTGTAGTATGGCCTGAGAATGGGTTTGTTTTTTCAAGTTCCCAAGGCAATTCTTTGTTTTGTAAATTTTTTTAAATGTTTGTTTATTTTTGAGAGAGAGAGAGAGAGAGCATGGGGGGGTGGGGGTTGGGGAGCAGAGAGAGAGAGAGGGTGATACAGAATCCAAAGCAGGCTCCAGGCTCTGAGCTGTCAGCACAGAGCCTGACGTGGAGCTTGAACTCCTGAGCTGTGAGATCATGACCTGAGCAGAAGTCGGGTGCTTAACTAACTAAGCCACACAGGCGCCCCTAACTTCCCAAGGTGATTCTAATGCACGTCCAAGGTTAAGAACCAATGCGTTAGCCAGTAAATGGGGCCAAAGAGTCTCCTGGGACTTCTCTTGACTGTTACTGCAAAATGAGAGATATCCTTTGGAAACAGTGGGTAACAAGGAGTGAAGCAGAAGCTGGGCTACACGGCAGGGCCTTGCGTCCATGCTCTGGGCTCATTCCGAAGGTGGATTCAGATGTGTCAACAGCTGAGACCTCAGTGTTCAAAGGGCCACAGAGGAGGCATCAGCTTCAGCCTCAAGGAGAGTCAGAGAAGAGAGGGCCTATGATGGATCTGTAAGAATGAGCAGAAATTTTCCAAGCGGTAAAGAAGAGTACCAGTAGAGATAACAATCCCCAGTGGAGAGAGGAGCCCACAGAAAATCTTAGCATTACACCCAGTGAGGCATGTTTGGAGAACAGTGAGGCCCCCAGGGCTAGGGGTCTAGCTCTTGTTAGCAGTTGGGACCCATGAATTGAAAGGGCTTTCGTGCCTTTATCCTCCAAGAAGAGGACATATTGTGGAGCTGGGAAAAATGAATCTTACTCCCCACCAGTCCTAGGGAGAAAGGAGCCACTTTATAGAGAAAGTGGGGGCAGCCCAGAAAAACAAGAGAAGAGCAGGAGCCTTGAGGGAGGTAGACAGGGAGCCTTGAGGAATCAGCCCAGCCTTGAGATGTCCCCCGAGGAGCTCCCCTTATGGTTTGAATTTGGTGGTGATAGCAGCAGGACCAACTTCATGGTCATGGCGCGTGGCTTCCAAATGAGCAGTACTTTCCATGTACCCTTTAGGGACCTTGTCCTAGCTATTTATTCATCCACATCCGGATGTTACATTGATAGACGTTGAAACTTGCTGTTCATCAGGAAGGGCCTCCGGAATGTCCGAGGTTCGTCCCCATCTGAGCTGTAGTTCTGGAATTCTCTGTATCGAAGTGGGTAACTTACACCACTCGTGTATCTTCGGTGTGCATCCTGCACTTGATTTGCACCAATGCTGAGTCTTTTTCTTCAAGGAACCACTGGAGGGTTTCGATCTTGAGATACTATGTGGAACAACTCTCATGGGCCTTGGCTGGCCCATAAACAAGACCCTGGAGGACAGCATCCAGTGGTGGACTGTAGCACTCATGGGATATGACTGGTAAACTTAAAGAGATCTGTCCAGTCCCAAGCAAAGCAGGGCTCCTAAGAGGCCCGGGATGTTGATACCTTCCCTCCATGTTAGAAGGAACATATTTTAAAAGCCTCTGGGGAAAGACGCTTGAATATGGAAATGGGGACAGATGCCGTGACCCACGTTGTTTCTAATTCCTCAGATCAAGTTGCTTGGGGACCTGGTGTTGTCAATCCGTTGACATCATTTTGCTGGAGAAGAGAAAGTGCTTCGGCAGCTACTCGGAAGAGTTTTGTGATGGGTAAAAGCCATAGCCTCTCATTTGTCAGAAGTTCTGGGTGTGGCATCAGTGATGGCTCGTCCTTTACATCCAAAAAGCATGGATTATGTATTGCCAAAAAGAACAGAAGAGTGTGCAGTTAACTCAAAATGGGAGCATTTCTTACCATATTTACTACATTGTGAACACTGGCCCCACATTCAAGAAGAGTATATATACTATTTGTGCTGGTCGTGTTGAGGTGTTTGTCTCTGACACGGGGACGGTGAGCTCTTTCCTGTTTCCTCTATTAGTAATGTCTCCCCTTGTGGTTTGTCTATGCTGTGTTCAATTTGCCTCTTATCCTATGAATTGACAATACAACTTCTTCATAGCCCCCCAGAGGTCACTAACGGTAGTTGAAATTTCCCGTCATCACGTGTGAAAAAAAGCCAGAACATTGTCTAAGTGTTGAGTAGCTTGGGGAAATCAAGAAATGAACAAAACCCTACAGGTATAATATCTGTGATACATTGATATAAAAATCTAGCATTTTAGAGCCGTCCGAACAGGCCAAGGATTTTGTAGTGTGGAATGTTCCGTGGGCCTTTCAAGGACGAGGGATATTTGTTTTTAAACAGTGACTATTTTTAAAGACACCCAGAGGTTCAGACTTGCTGCAAACACGTGTTTTACAAACCCTCCGGAGCTGAACTTTTTTTTTACCACCACATTTGCCTTCCAAGAACGATTCCAGCATTGTGGAAACAGAACACGAAGTATCTCAGGGCTGCGTGTCTTAGGGGAATAGCCTGTCTTTGAGGTTAGGTAAATAAGTTTAAACTACTTCTGACATTCTGTCGCTGTTTCAACAGAGCACACATTTGTTATTTTGAAAGACCGTCAAGAGCAGTGGTCAGAAGCATCTCGTCTGAGTTTCCTCCTGCCTCTTCCGTTCTTTGAACGTGTTCACACGGGTAACGACGCTTCTAGGTGCTGAGTTGCAGGGGGTCGGTTTCTTTTTTATCCACCCTGGAGACCTACGTGTCTCCTTTTGCATCTCAAAACCGGCCGGGTTCTGCTTTGCAATCTGAAACTGCTGGCTCAGGGAGAATATCCCTGTGTGTGCAAACCCAGTATCATACCCTTGCTGTTCTGAGGTTGCTCGTGGAGTTGTCTCTGACTCCTGTCAGTTGCAGAGGCTGGAAATTCGGGAGCCTTCTGGAACTGACTTCTGGCAGTTATGGGGGCTTACACTGGGCTGGACCCTCTGCCTCTGGCTTCTTCTTGTACTCACCTACTATGTGCACTCGCTCCCTCGCTCTCTCTCGCTCTCTCCCTCTCCCTCCCTCCCTCCCTCCCTCCCTCGCGCGCGCACGCACCCTCCCATCAACCAGGATACAAAACTCAGTTCCTTGACTGCTTTCTACTCATAGCAAGACCTCCATTGTTACCAAGCACTTGACAACCTCTTAAAGCAAGGCTGAGGCTTGAGAGATCATGGCAAAGGCATCCTATCCCCTTGCCCCTCTGCTCCCTATTCTCTCTCATCCCCCCCTCTGCTTTCCCCAACCCCTAGGATTGCTGTAGGGACTCTAAGTTCTTCTCTCCCTGTTATGTGGCCCTTGCCTACAGATGCATGCATCGAAATCTTGCAAGATGTCCTGAAGGAAGAGTATCCACCCTCTTTAGAAGACAGCTGGAGGGGCACCGGGGTGGTTCAGTCGGTTAAGCGTCCGACTTCGGATCAGGTCATGATCTCACAGTTTGTGAGTTGGAGCTCCACGTCGGGCTCTGTGATGACAGCTTGGAGCCTAAGTCTACTTCTAACTCTGTCTCCTTCTCTCTCTGCCCCTCCTCCGCTTAAGCGCGCGCTCTCTCTCTCTCTCTCTCTCTCAAAAGTAAATAAACATTAAAAAAAAAAAGACAGTTGGAATTATATACAGAAGAAAACAATGTCTCCAGCCTGTAGTCAGTTCTATTGAATTTATTTATTTATTTTTAAGTTTATTTATTTATTTATTTATTTGGAGAGAGATGGAGTGCAAGCCAGGGAGGGGCAGAGAGAGGGAGAGAGAGAATCACAAGCAGGTTCTGCACTGTCAGCACGGAGCCTGAAGCAGGGTTCGAGCTCACCCAGTGTGGGGCTCAAACTCACGAACCGTGAGATCATGACCTGAACTGAAGTCAGATGCTTAACCGACTGAGCCCAACAGACGCCCCTCTTTTTTCCCTCTGTTCATTTGTTTCTTAAATTCCACATATGAGTGAAATCATATGGTATTTGTCTTTCTCTGACTGGCATTTCACTTAGCATAATATACTCTATATCTGTCCACATCATTGCAAATGGCAAGATTTCATTCTTCTTGATCACCAAGTAATATTCCAGTGTGTGTGTGTGTGTGTGTGTGTGTGTGTGTGTGTGACACCTTCTTTATCCATTCATCTATTGATGGACATTTGGACTGCTTCTGTAATTTGGCTATCGTAGATAATGCTTCTGTAAACATCGGGATGCCTGTATCCCTTTGGAATTAGTGTTTTCCTATTGTTTGGGTAAATACCCTCTACTGGAATTATTGGATCATAGGGTAGTTCTATCTTCAATTTTTTTTTAGGTTTATTTATCTACTTAGAGACAGAGCACGCAAGTGAGGCAGGCTCAAAGCCTTTAGGATAAAAGCCAAATCTTCACTATGACCTGCAGTGCTGTGATCTGAGCCCCCTCCCCACCTGCCACTTCTCTGCCCTTGTCTCCCCCATGTACCTTCCTCGGTCACACCTCTGCAGCCACAGTGTTCTTTCCTGCTCCTCCAAAGTAGGAGTGTACCCTGAACTCCAGGCTGATAAAGCCTATGGGGCTGCTTCTCAGAATAGCATTCTCAAAAGCAGAAAATAAATACTTGGTATTCTAAAGAAAGCCAGTTCTAACCAAAATCTCAAATAAATAGTAAATCAGAAGTGGCATATGATGATATAAGTGCTTTTTCCTGATGCACTCAATTCCAAGTCTAGCATTGGATCCAATAATTGCCATGATTTCAAAGTAGTGATGGCATACGAGATATTTTGAGAGCTCTGTAACAACCGTAACGTGACACGAAAGTGTTTACCTGTGGTTTCCGTTAGCTGCGTAGTTGGAGATCCTGCCACCTTGTTTTGTTGGCTATGTTCATAGTTGCTGGAAATTCTAAATGTCAGCTAGAGTTAGTGAAAAGGCCATGGAACCTTGACTTCCATCTATGCACCCAGGTGGGGTTAAGGGACTCCATGTGAGGAACGCTGCTTCAGGGCTGAGGCACGTGCTGTTCCTTCTGCCTGAAGTTAGACCTCTACATGTCTCGTCTAGCCAGGCTGAAGGCCTTCAGTAAACCTCTTTTATGTTAGACTTTACAACACTGTTGTTTACACGTTTCTTACCATGGAGGTGTGACAAATAAGCCAATGCATCTGAAACTCTTCAGGGTCTCTCCCCATGAGAGGTTTTATAACTTGAGAAAAACTCCATTTATTTAGACTAATTGTAGGAGACATGTCACAACTAATGGAGATTCTTGAATTGTTATGTTTTCAAACTCACGTCTCTTTCAAAAATGTGTGGTCGCTTAAGAATTACTCAATAGGGGATCTTAAAGGACTCTCCTTTAATTAGTAAAATAATTAAATTCACGTGTATGGAAGCTGGTGAAATGTTTGAAGAGGTTTTTTATATGGTTTGCCCTTTTTTAATCAAAATATTGAAGAAGATTATTTGCTTCCTGGCAAGTACAGACCTTCCCTAAATTACCCGGGATTCCAAAATAGTTGTGTCTGAAGGTGTGAGGACTTACCACAGAGTCTGCATTTTACTATCTTCTCTGTTTGGAAGAGAACATTGCCATGAATAACCAAAGTCACGCAGTTGTATCTTTGAGATACAATGATTTTCTTCCAGAAGATCTCCTCCCTGTTCATGTATGCATTCAGCAAATATTTATATGTCTGCTCTTTGCCAGACACTGTCCCCACAGCTTACTGGAGAGGCCTGAGATTAATGTGGTAGTGATTCTCTAGGAGAGTGCTGGCCATAGAAAGCACATAAGAAAAATGAGTTGAGGGGCGCCTGGGTGGCTCAGTCGGTTGAGCGTCCGACTTCGGCTCAGGTCATGACCTCATGGCTCGTGGATTCGAGCCCCTTGTCGGGCTCAGTACTGACAGCTCAGAGCCTGGAGCCTGCTTCGGGTTCTGTGTCTCCCTCTCTCTCTGCCTCTCCCCTGCTCACGATCTGTCTCTCTCTCAAAAATAAAGATTAAAAAAATGTTTAATAAAAAAAGAAAAATGAGTTGAATGAATATATAAAAGGAAGGGTGAGTTGATGAATGAATGAATTGATCGCACATGTATCTCAGAGCCGAGGGGATAGTTTAGCATAGTCTCTTGCCGTTACTCTTGTCCAGTTTTGAGCAGTATGGTCTAAGACCTTCAGGAAAACACAAATTTACTCCTGGTCTTGAGGAGAAAAGTTGCCCTGCCTAATGTTACCATTTGAAATAAGAATAAAGTGTGTAAAAGACATCAGTCATCGACAGCACTGAGGCTGAATGTCCATTTGGGCCTGGACGAGGCCACGAGGAATTTCTGCCCAGTAGAGCTCTGCGTCAGCCTCTGAGCTGACGCTGAGCACAAATACGAGGTTGGACAAGCATCAGGAAGCACACGAAGAGCGTCGGTTGTATCAAAAAAGTAAATGTTAGGGACGCCTGGGTGGCTCAGTCAGTTAAGCGTCCGACTTCAGCTCAGGTCAAGATCTCATGGTTTGTGAGTTCGATCCCCGCGTCGGGCTCTGTGATGACAGCTTGGAGCCTAGAGCCTACTTTGGATTCTGTGTCTCTGGCTCTCTCTGCCTGTCCCCTGCTCACACTCTGTCTCTCTCTGCCTCAAAGATAAATAAACACTAAAAATTTTTAAAAAGAAGTAAATGTTAGTGTAAGTGTTATGTCTCCCCTTGCCCCCCCCCAAAATTCTAGAAAAGCAAAATGAAATCAAAGAGAAATTTAAAAAATAAGACTGTTAATTTGTTAGTTTATTTAACTGAAAGTTGCTGAGAGAGTAGATCTTAGATGTGCTTACCTCAAAAAAGAAATGGTAACTCTGTGACATGATGCAGGTGTTGGGTAATGAACGGGATGGTGGTAGTCATTTCGCAATCTACAGGTGCATCAAACCAATGTGTTGCACACCTTAAACATACACAATGCTCTGTGTCAATCATATCTCAGTAAAGCTGGGGGTAAAGCCACTAAAAGAGAGGCAGAAATAAAAATCATGCTGGAAAGAATGTTAAAAGCCAATCACAAATAAAGCCAACATTAGAAGCAGGAAATAAAATGCTCCAAGTAAAATGAGGAAAATTCTGAGGCAAGCTCAGAATTTCTTGCAAAATGCAGAGAAAAAGAACAGAGAGCTAAAAACAATGATACCTAGGGCAATGGGCATGGAGGAGAAAGACTAATAATCACATGATTGGTGTTCCTGAGCAAGAGAAGGAAAAGGAGTAGACATAGAATTTAAGACTTAAAGATAGACAGACAGCCGGAGGGATAGATAGATGGATAGGTAGATAGACGGGTAGATGGGTGGTTGGATGGATGGTTGGATGGAGAGAGATAGATATATGATTGATAGATACATAGATGATAGATAAATAGATAATTGACAGATTCATAGGTGATAGATGTATAGATAATTGATAGATTCATAGATGATAGATAGATAGATCATTGATAGATTCAGAGATGATAGACAGATGATAGGTAGATGATAAATAGATGATGGATAGATGAGAGAGAGAGAGAGAGAGAGGGATAGAGAAAAGGAGGAGAAGGAAGGAAGGGAGGGGAGAAAAAAAAGTTTTACTGAATGGAAGCAGTGACTATAGTTTGTAGATTAAATGCTCAGAGTGTTCCAGGCAGAACTGACGAGCAAGTAATACTATCTCTTGATCGTATCCTGGCAAAGTTTTCGAAAATTTTAGATCACAGAATCCTGCAGGAATCCAAAAAGAAAAAAAGAAATAACGACAACAGATTACCTAAAAGGGAATAAAAAGGGGCGCCTGGGTGGCGCAGTCGGTTGGGCGTCCGACTTCAGCCAGGTCACGATCTCGCGGTCCCGCAGTTTGAGCCCCGCGTCAGGCTCTGGGCTGATGGCTCAGAGCCTGGAGCCTGTTTCTGATTCTGTGTCTCCCTCTCTCTCTGCCCCTCTCCCGTTCATGCTCTGTCTCTCTCTGTCCCAAAAATAAAATAAAACGTTGAAAAAAAAAATTTAAAAAAAAAAAAAAAAGGGAATAAAAAAATAGGCCTGCCTCGGACTTCTTCAAACTATGAAACCCCCCCGTGACAAGGGTCGGCATGAGCGGTGTGGAGGAAATCGCATTACGGCACTCCAGTTCTGTGGCCAGCTGAGCTGTTTCTTAGTGAGGAGAAGAGAAGACGTTCCTGCACACTCCAGGATTCATAATCTGTCCTACCCACTGACCTTCCTACCTTTGTGGGAAAAATACTCCCAAAAGCCTGCCCTGTCAAGCAAGACATGAAGCTTAATTATGATCATGGAGACATTGCAATATTAAGGGAGTCATAATAAACATTGAAACAACTTAAATATAGAATTTAAGAATTTATTTTAGTGACTTAAAAATAGATTGCAAATCTATGGGGCGCCTGAGTGGCTCAGTCAGTTAAGCGTCCGACTTCAGCTCTGGTCATGATCTCGTAGTTCGTGAGTTTGAGCCCCACATCAGGCTCTGTGCTGACAGCTCAGAGCCTGGAGCCTGCTTCGGATTCTGTCTCCGTCCCTCTCTGCCCCTCCCCCATATTGATGTTCTGTCTCCCTCTCTCTCAAATATAAATAAACGTTAACAATTTTTAAAAAATAGATGGCAAATCTCAAAAAAATTTAAAGAAGATATATGATGAAAAATAAAAATGTAAAATGATCAGAATTTCAATCCTATATTCTATAAGAAAGAAAGGATGAAGAGGAAGGAAAACTTCACATTTTCTCATCCTAGAAGGAAAATTGGAGATCTAGGAGATATGGTTTGAATTTTTTCAACTTTTTAAAATGTGAAGGTAGGTGAGGCATTCAGCAGACATCACATGATGAAAAGTCTTGCTCTCACCTCTGTTCCTGCCCCCTTTGCCCCTGTGCCAGGGTATCAACTTTGCTAGATTCTTCTGTCTCTTTGCAAAGATTCTCTATGCAAGCACGAAGACTTATTTTTTCCTCTTTTTTATGTAAAAGCCTATTCAACACAGCATTCTACACCTTGCAGTTTTCAGTTGAGAACATTTCTTTTTTTAAAAAGTGTTACTGAAATATGATTGAGATACAAAAAATTGTGTATGCCTAATATACACAATTTGATGAGGTTGGATACATGCATATACCCATTAACCATCATCCCAGTCAAGGTAATCCACATATCTGTCACCTCCAAAACTTAACTTGTATACTCCTTTTTTGTGATCAGTTGGCCATATTTGCATGGGTCTAATTCTGGGCTCTTTATTCTGTTACATTGGTCTATGTGCCTGTTAGTTTTTTAAAAAATTTTAATGTTTATTTATTTTTCAGAGAGAGAGAGGGTAAGAGGGAGGGACAGAAAAAGAGAGAGACAGAATCTGAAGCAGGCTCTTTGCTGCCATGCAAAGCCCAATGTGGGGCTCAAATCCACGTACTGTGAGATCATGACCTGAGCCAAAGTCAGATGCTCAACTGTCTGAGCCACCTCAGGCACCCCTATGTCCCTGTTTTTTAATGCCAGTACCGTTCTGTTTTGATTGCTATAGCTTTGTAATATATTTTGAAATCAGGAAGTGTGATACCTTTAGCTTTGTTCTTTTTCTCTTAATATTGCTTTGGCTCTTTGGTGCCTTCATTGGTTCCATATGAATTTTAGGATTGTTTTCTCTATTTCTGTAAAAAAAAATGCCATTGGAATTTTGATGGGTATAGCATCGAACCTGTAGATTGCTTTGTGTAGTATGGACATTTTAAATATTAAGTCTTCCTGTCCATGAAAATGGGATGCCTTTCCATTTATTTGTATCTTCTTTACTTATTTGCATGGATGCTTTGTACTTATCTCTGTGTACATCTTCCGCCTTCTATGTTAAGTTTATTTCTAAGTTTGTATTCTTTCTGATGCTATTATAAATGAGATTACTTTCTTCATTTCCTTTTAGATATTTCATTGTTAGTATACAGAAATGCAACTGATTTTTGTATGTTAATGTTGTATCCTTCAACCTTACTGATTTTGTTTATTTGGGGTGTGTGTGTGTATGTGTGTGTAGTCTTTAGGATTTTTTACATAAAAGATTATGTCATCTGAAAGCAGAAATAATTTTACTTTCTTCCGACCCAATGCCTTTAATTTCTTCTTCTTGCCTAAGTACTCTGAGTAGGACTCCCAGAACCATTTTGAATATAGGTTTCAAGAGTGGGCATATTTGTTTTTCTTTCTGATCTTAGAGGAAAAGCTTTCACTTTTTCATCATTGAATATGATAAGGGTGATAAGCTATGAGCTTATCATATATGGATTTTATTATGTTGAAGTAAGTTCCTGCAATATCTAACTTGTTGAGGTTTTTTACCATGAAAAGAGTGTTAGATTTTGCTGAATACTTTTTCTGCATTTATTGAGATGATTATGTGTTTTTTATCCTTCATTCTGTTCATACAATCTGTATCACATTAATTAATTTGCATGTATGTTATAAGATCCTTTTAATGTGTTATTGAATTCAGTTTGCTGGTATTTTTTTGAAGATTTTTACATCTGTGTTCATCAGGAATGTTGGCCTGTAGTTTTCTTTTCTTGTAGTGTTTTTGTCTGCCTTTGGTATCAGGGCAATGTTGGCCTCATAAAATGAGTTTAGAAGTGTTTCTTCCTAGGGGCACCTGGGTGACTCAATTGGTTGAGTGTCCAGCTTCGGCTCAGGTCGTGATCTCACAGTTTGTGAGTTTGAGCCCTGCATTGGGTTCTCTGCTGTCAGCGCAGAGCCTACTTCAGATCCTTTGTCCCCTCTCTTTCTACCCCACTAAAAAATAAAAAATAAACATTAAAAAAAGAAGTGTTTCTTCCTCTTAAATGTTTCAGAAGAATTTGGAAGGATTGTATTAAATCATCTTTAACGGTTTGGTATAATTCATCAGTGAAGCCATCTGGTCTTGGACTTTTGTTTGTTGGGAGGCCTCAGATTACTGATTCAGTTTCCTTATACATTAGTCACACCTGTTGAAGTTGTCTGTTTCTTCATGATTCAGTCTTGGTAGTTTGTATGTTTCTATGAATGTATCATTTCCTCTAGGTTTGGTGTATAATTATTCAAATTATGAATAATTTGTGATCCTTTTGGTTTCTATGTCACCAGTTTTCATGTCTCCTTTTTCATTTTTTATCTTACTTATTTGAACCCTTTTATTATTTTTAGTAAGGATGGATAAGGGTTTGTCAGCTTACTTTCTTTTTTCAAAAACAACTCTTATTTTTGTTAATATTTTCTATTGCTTTTCTATTCCTTATTTTGCCTACTTGTGCTCCAATGCCTGTGTTTTTTATCTTCCTTCTGCTAATGTGGGGCTTAGTTTGTTGTTCTTTTTCTAGGTCCTTGAAGGATAAAGTTAGGTTGTTTGAGATATCTCTCCTTTTTAAAAATTTCCTTTTAATTTTTTTTAACGTTTATTTATTTTTGAGACAGAGAGAGACAGAGCATGAACAGGGGAGGGGCAGAGAGAGAGGGAGACACAGAATCGGAAACAGGCTCCAGGCTCTGAGCTGTCAGCACAGAGCCCGACGCGGGGCTCGAACTCACGGACCGCGAGATCATGACCTGAGCCGAAGTCAGACGCCCAACCGACTGAGCCACCCACGCGCCCCTTTTTAAAAATTTTTAAATGTTTATTTATTATTGAGAGAGAGAGCACGTGCAAACAGGGGAGGGGTAGAAAGAGAGGGAGACAGAATCCAAAGCAGGCTCCAGGCTCTGAGCTGTCAGCACAGAGTCCAAAATGGGGCTTGAACTCAAAAACAGCGAGATCACGACCTGAACTTAAGTCAGATGCTTAACCGACTGAGCCACCCAGGTGCCCCAGATCTTTCTTCTTTTGTAATGCAGGCATTTATTGCTATAAACTTCCTTCCTACTACTGCTTTTCTTGCATCCCACAGATTTTGTTAGGTCCTATGTTTATTTTCTTTCATATTAGGTATTTTCTAATTTCCCTTTTGATTTCTTCTTTGACAATGGTTGCTCAAGAGCATCTGGGTTAATTTCCACATGTTTGAATTTTCCAATTTTCCTTCTGGTACCAATTCCTAGTTTTTTTCCAGTGTGGTTAGAAAAGATACTTGGTGTGGTTTCAGTCTTCTTAAATTTGTTAAGACTTGTATTCTGGCCTAACATGTGATCTGTCTTGAAGAATGTTTCATGTACACTTGAGAAGAATGTATATTCTGCTATTGTTGGGTGGAATATTCTGTGTCTTTCTGATAGGTCCATTTGGTTAATTGTGTAGTTTAAGTCTACTGTTTCCTTGTTAATTTTCTGTCTGGAAATCCTATCTATTGTTGAAAGTGGGATATTGAAGTCCTCTACTATTACTGTATTGCTATCTATTTCTCTTTACAGATCTGTCAATGTTTGCATTGTATATTTAGGTGCTCTGATATTGGATGCATAAATATTTATAGTTATTATAGCTTCCTGATAAATTGACCCTGTTATCAATATATACTGACCTTTGTATCTTATAGCAGTTTTTGACTTAATGTTGTCTAATATAAGTACAGACACCCTGCTCTCATTTGGTTACCATTTACATGGAATATCTTTTTCCATTTCTTCACTTTCAGCCAATGTGTATCTGTAATTCTAAAGAGAGTCTCTTTCAGGCAGCATATGGTTAGAGCTTCTCTTTAAATCAATTCAGCCACTGTGCCTTTTGGTTGAAGAGTTTAATCCATTTACATTTAAAGTAATTATTGATAGGTAAGGGCTTAGAATTGCCATTTTGTTAATTGTTTTTCTGTCTTATTTGTGGTTCTTTTGTCTCTCTTTTCCTCTATGTCCAACTTCCTTTATGATTTGCTGATTTATTAATACTGGCATGCTTTGCTTTCATTTTTCTTTTCTTTTTCTTTTGTGTATCTACTAAAGGTATATTTGGTGTGTGATTACTGTGAGGGGTTACATAAAATATCTAATAGTTATAATTGATTATTTTAAGGTGATAACAATGTAACTTCAATCTAATACAAAAAACTCTACACTTTTACCTCTCTGTCTTCCTACTTTATGTTACTGATGTCACACTTTACATGTTTTCACATTGAGTATTCTTTTTAAAAAAAATTTTTTTAACGTTTATTTATTTTCGAGACAGAGAGAGACAGAGCATGAACGGGGAAGGGTCAGAGAGAGGGGGACACAGAATCTGAAACAGGCTCCAGGCTCCGAGCTGTCAGCACAGAGCCTGACACGGGGCTCGAACCCACGGACTGCGAGATCATGACCTGAGCCGAAGTCGGCTGCTTAACCAACTGAGCCACCCAGGCGCCCCTACATTGAGTATTCTTAACAAATTTTCATATTCGAAGTCTTACTTCTTTTTGTCTTTTATTTCTTTTGCTTTTAATAATCTATTTATTTAAAATATCCCAGAGTATCACAGAATAAGTACATCTTTATTATATTCTTATGTTCACCTAATACATTCAACAGCATATAAAAATAATTATTCAGGGGCGCCTGGGTGGCTCAGTCGGTTGAGCATCCGACTTCGGCTCAGGTCACGATCTTGCGGTCCGTGAGTTCGAGCCCCGCATCGGGCTCTGGGCTGATGGCTCAGAGCCTGGAGCCTACTTCCGAGTCTGTGTCTCCCTCTCTCTCTGCCCATCCCCCGTTCATGCTCTGTCTCTCTCTGTCTCAAAAATAAATAAAATGTTAAAAAAAATTAAAAAAAATAATAATTATTCACCATGATCAAGTGGGATTCATTCCTGGGCTGCAGGGCTGGTTCAATATTCACAAATCAATCAGTGTGAGACATCACATTAATAAAAGAAAAGATAAGAACCATATGATCCTGTCTATTTATACAGAAAAAGCATTTGACAAAATTCAGCATCCTTTCTTAATAAAAACCCTCGAGAAAGTCGGGATAGAAGGAACATGCTTAAACATCATAAAAGCCATTTATTAAAAGCCCACAGCTAATATCATCCTCAATGGGGAAAAACTGAGAGCTTTCCCTCTGAGATCAGGAACACGACAGGGATGTCCACTCTCACCGCTGTTGTTTAACATAGTGTTGGAAGTGCTAGCATCAGCAATCAGACAACAAAAGGAAATCAAAGTCATCAAAATTGGCAAAGATGAAGTCAAGCTTTCACTTTTTGCAGATGACATGATATTATACATGGAAAACCCTATAGACTCCGCCAAAAGTCTGCTAGAACTGGTACATGAATTCAGCATGGCCGCAGAATACAAAATCAATGTACAGAAATCAGTTGCATTCCTATACACTAATAATGAAACAACAGAAAGACAAATGAAGAAACTGATCCCATTCACAATTGCACCAAGAAGCATAAAATACCTAGGAATAAACCTAACCAAAGATGTAAAAGATCTGTGTGCTGAAAACTATAGAAAGCTTATGAAGGAAATTGAAGAAGATACAAAGAAATGGAAAAACATTCTGTGCTCATGGATTGGAAGAATAAATATTGTCAAAATGTCAATACTACCCAAAGCTATCTACACATTCAATGCAACCCCAATCAAAATTGCTCCAGCATTCTTCTCAAAGCTAGAACAAGCAATCCTAAAATTCATATGGAACCACAAAAGGCCCCGAATAGCCAAAGTAATATTGAAGAAGAAGACCAAAGCGGGAGGCATCACAATCCCAGACTTTAGCCTCTACTACAAAGCTGTCATCATCAAGACAGCATGGTATTGGCACAAAAACAGACACAGAGACCAATGGAATAGAACAGAGACTCCAGAATTGGACCCACAAAAGTATGGCCAGCTAATCTTTGACAAAGCAGGAAAGAATGTCCAATGGAAAAAAGACATCTCTTTAACAAATGGTGCTGGGAGAACTGGACAGCAACATGCAGAAGAATGAAACTAGACCACTTTCTTACACCATTCTTTTTGTCTTTTAACTTTTATATTGGAGTTAAGAGTGATTTATACAGACCCATTACAGTATTAGAGTGTTCTATATTTTGTGTATATATTTAGCTTTTCTGGTGAGTTTATACTTTCATATGCTTTTGTGTTTTTGTTTTGTGTCCTTTCATTTCAACTTGCAGAACTCTCCAGCATTTTTTATGAGGCAGGTCTGATGATGATGAACTCACTCGACTTTCATTTGTCTGGAAAAGTCTTTATTTTTCTTTCATTTCCAAAGGACATTTTTTGCTGGGTATATTATTGGTTGACTGTTTTTTGTTCTTTTGGTAATTTTGCATATATCAATATTTCATTACAGTGATGTACTACAAGTTAGTTAATGGGTCCCTGTTGGGTACGTGACTTGTTTCCAATCTTTTGCTTTTATATAACTGCATAAATACAGCATTTTTTATGCAGGTATGTTGATAGCATTAATTCCCAGAAAGGGGGATTATGAGATTCAAGGATCAATGTGATTGTAATGTTGAAAGATCTGGTCAAATTAATGCCAACTAGTTTTTTTTTTTTTAAGTAAATTGTAACATTATTGGAACTTTAAACACAGCGTTTAGTTTCCACTTTACAAGACAAAAGGGAACAAAGAAAGGATAAGCAAAAGTCAAAGGCCCATAAAATCAGAAGGTCTAGAACAATGACAATGTAAACCTAAACATATGTGTAATCACAATAAATTGGTAATAGGGTTAATGCTGCAAAGACTCTTAGATTGGGTTTCCAAATAAAACCTAATGATATACAATTACACGAGACATTGCTGGAATAGAATTATGCAGAAAGTTGTAAAAATTGGACAAAAGTATTAGGTAGAAGAAAACAAAATAACCAAGAGTGATAATAGTAAAATCAGACAAGATAGGATTTAAACCCTAAAAAAGGATAAAAATACATCCATTTAAAAAAAAAAAAGTAAAATCCACAGTAAAGTGGAGGCAACATGAACTGTCATGTGCTGGATAAGATAGAATACATAACAACAAAAATGGGGAAAACATAAAAAGTGTGGTAAACATAGTAGACAGGAGCGCTTTTTCTGGACGTGAGCTCTCAAGGAGAAGCAGGTTAATAAGGACACATACTAAAAGAAAAGAATAAAATTTCATTCTTGTAAATATTTGAACTTTACACCCTAAAAAGAAATAGCATACTTTCTTTTCAAGTATGCATAGAACATTTGCAAAAAAAAACAAAAACAAAAACAAAAAAACAACAAAATGATTGTGTTAGGCCATAAATGTGCCTTAGAGATTTCAAGAAACAGTTGTACAGATTACCTTTTCTTTTTTTTTTTATTTTTTTTAAATGTTTATTTATTTTTGACAGAGAGAGAGAGCGCGTGCGCGCGCACGCACACACACACACACACACACACACACACACACACACACACATATGAGCAGGGGAGGGGCAGAGAGAGAGGGAGACACAGAATCCGAAGCAGGCTCCAGGCTCTGAGCCGTCAGCACAGAGCCTGACGCGGGGCTCGATCCCACGAACCGTGAGATCACGAGCTGAAGTTGGGCGCTTAACCGACTGAGCCTCCCAGGCGCCCCTCCCTGAAGATTTCATATTTTTTTTCTAAAGGAGGAGCATTTTGTTGGCTGCGTGCAGCAAACAACTCAAAGATTCACATTAGTATTTTTGTTTTCCGGAGACTCCTCTGTGTTAACCCACCTCTGGGAATGTCTCTGTCTCTACCTCCAGCTCCACCAACCCCTCTTCTCCCACCACCCCACTCACCGTCACATTTCTTTCCTTTCCTGATACAGAGCAATCCCGCCCTCTTCGGTTCCCATTGAGTCGCATCCATAAACCAGTCAGGTACACAGTAGCCCAAAGCCCTTTGCTTTAACAGGACCCCCTCCCTGCCGCGGAGGAGCTCCAGACCTAGCAATAAATAGCCATCTCTCCAGACCTAGCAATAAATAGCCATCTCTCATACTTTATGTAATTCAGCCCGTTCGCTGCCGTGCGGTCAGAATGCTAAACGGTATCTGTCCTCTGGTTCTGTGGCCCTATTCTTAAAGGAATTTGCTTTTTGTCATATTTGTTTTTATTCCAAAGGTGTCCCTCAGCCTAATATAACTTGGTTGAAGAGAGGAGGACCTCTGAGTGACAATATTTCCTTGCTTTTCAATGGATCCCTGTTGTTGCAGAACGTTTCCCTTGAAAATGAAGGAACCTATGTCTGCACAGCCACCAATGCTCTAGGAAAAGCTACGGCAGCATCTACACTCCACCTGCTGGGTAAGTGTCGGGTGCTTCCGGTTCAAGTGCTTCCTGTCATACGTACAGAGCAGGACCCGGTTTCTTCCGTCCTGGAGTCGTGGAGGAAACGGGATGGACGTTAAGTGGTTGTAACCCTGGCTTGTCTCCGCCCGCTCACACGCTGCGCACCGCATCTGGCACTTTGTCTTACCAGGTCTTCTCTTAGAAGGCTGTCACTTCCCTGCTGCTACTTCCGTGGCACACAGTTTCCCGCCCAGAATCCAGACCCTTCGCGTTCTGCCTGTGTATTTGCTCGTCTGGTGACCCGACCCCCCTTCCAGGCCAGCAGCGAGCTCCGTTCTAGTCGGTGTGGTTTCCTGCGCCATGATCCGCTGGAACCCCCCACCCACACGTGGTTTCCCTGGGAGTACGGCTTCCGGGAGCGCTGCTCTCCCAGGAAGAGGTGTCCGTCACTGCCCTTGTCACTGGATAGATGCAGGGCCAACTTCTGTCACTTACACAGGGATTCCTGTCTCCTGTGTGACTCCGATTTCATTTGACCTCTTTTGCCTGGTCTTACCGTTTGGTATCTGATTAAGTCCTAACACACGTTGCTCTCCAACTGTTTCCTCTTTCATTTACGTTTCCTCAATTAAATTGCAGGTCCTTTCATGATAGAGACCATGTCTGATACCTTATCTTTGCAGCCCTGAGGATATAATATAGTCTGGGGGCGCACAGTAGGTTCTCAGTAAATACAGATCACTTGAGTCTTAAGACACCTTACCATTGGGTCCATATTGTAATTTGGAGATGCTCATCACAACGCGCCCCTCGACACAGGATGACAGTCGGGGATGATATCTGGAGTTCATTCCCTTCCCCTGCGTTCATCTCTTTTGTTTCTCAAATTCCACATGGGAGTTGAATCGTGGTATTTGTCTTTCTCTGACCGACTTATTTCGCTCAGCATAATACACGTTGTTGCAAATGGCAAGATTTCATTCTTTTTGATCCCCGAGTAAGGGAAGGAAAAATAAGATACAGACAGAGGGGGAGGCAAACCATAAGAGACCTTTAAAGACAGAGAACAAACGGAGGGCTGCTGGAGAGGAGGTGGGTGGGGGATGGGCTAGATGGGGGATGGGCATTGAGGAGGGCACTTGTTCGGAGGAGCACTGGGTGTTGGATGGAAGCAAGGAGTCACTGGGTTCTTCTCCCGAAACAAATACTACACTGTATGTCATCTAATTTGAGTTTAAATAAATAAATTAAAAATATATATTTGGAGTTCAGCGAATTCTTGTCACCAAAATGGGCTTTAAATTGTTGAGATCTGGGGCGCCTGGGTAGCTCCATTGGTTTAGCACCGACTCGAGCTCAGGTCATGGTCTCACGGTTCGTGGGTCTGAGCTCTGTGCCGGGCTCTGTGCTGACAGCTCAGAGCCTGGAGCCTGCTTTAGATTCTGCGTCTCCCTCTCTCTCTCTTCCCCTCCCCTGCTCACACTCTGCCCCTCAAAAATAAATAAACATTTAGGGGAGCCTGGGTGGCTCAGTCGGTGAAGCGTCCGACTTCGGCTCAGGTCACGATCTCACGGTCCGTGAGTTCGAACCCTGCGTCGGGCTCCATGCCGACAGCTCAGGGCCTGGAGCCTGCTTCGGATTCTGTGTCTCCCTCTCTCTCTGACCCTCCCCTGTTCATGCTCTGTCTCTCTCTGTCTCAAAAATAAATAAATAAATAAATTAATTAATTAATTAAAAATAAAAAAATTTAAACTGTTGAGGTTTTAGGACTCAATAAATAATACTCCTCTCTCCTGCCAGGGTTTGGAACCAAGTGAGAGTTGCTCACAGAAGTCAGTCAGATGGACTTTAGGGATCGTTCGATAATCCTGTCTGTAGCTCCAGCACCTACCACAGGTGTAGTAAGAGCTAAATACGTGTTTCACAAATGAATGGAATTGAGTCATTGGTGGACATGGTATGAGATTACAGTAGGTTCTACTGCTGAACCAAGAGGATGATGGGAAAGAACCTTCTCCATGGTTTTTCTTGTTGGCAGTTCGAGGAGTCCAGGGTCATAATAGGTGGGAGGTGCCCATGTGGGGATTGGAACCACTGTCGGGCACGAAGCACTTGGATGTTCACTCACTCCTCTGACACAGTAGCACAGGGTTGGGGCAGTCATTTTTTCTTTCTTTCTTTTTTTTGGGGGGGGGGGCGGCGGTCATTTTTAATTCTGGTACATACATGAGGAGACCCAAGAAACTCACAGAAAGTTTTCCTAAAGCCCAAATATATATCCTTCTCTTTTATTTTATTTTTTTTTAGATTTCCTAATATTTATTTATTTTTGAGAGGCATAGAATTCAAGCAGGGGAGGGGCAGATGGAGACAGAGAACCTGCTTCCATGTTCTGAACTGTCATCACAGAGCCCGATGTGTGTCTCAAACTCATGGACCGTGAGATCATGGCCTTAGCTGAAGTCGGACGCTTAACTGACTGAGCCACCCAGGCGCCCCTATAGCCTTCTCTTTGAGCATTCTTCATACTACCCCTCTTGGACTGGCCGTGCTGATCAGGAAGGCACTGGTGTACCTCCCTGTGGCCCTTCCCAAAGACCCCTGTGGTCTTCTAGGATCTTGGAATGGAAGATTCTCAACCGATGGGCTTGACCAAGCCTGTCTGATTGCTGAATGCCTTCCCCATGCTCTGAGAAGCGCCAGTCTTATCCCTCACTTCTGCTCCTCTCCACTCCTGAACCTGCATGGCTGCCTCAGCTCCGCCCTGCACACCTCTTCCCTTAGGGGTTCCTCCTGCCGAGCAGCTCATGACTTGGCTGAGGAATCAAGAACATCTTACATTGCCAACACATGGCGTCCCTCTGCCACCCTGCCCTCATGCTCGAGTTTCACTGCCTTTCAGATAGGCCATCTCCCCCATGTGAAGTCCCCTATAAAACGTCACCCATTCTCCTGCTGCTGAGGTGTCCCTCAAGAGGAGGGGTTTTTTGCTGTTCTTAGATGCTTCTTCCAGTCCCTTTCGGCATTAGGGGGACTCCATTTTTTCCATCGTCTTAGGCTATAAACCCTGAAAACATGCAGACGCCACGTTTTAGCACAGCTGTTCTAACTGAACACCGATAGCACCCCACACACCCCCACAGAACCCCCAGATCTGTGTGGGCCTGAGCATCCGGGACAGAACATTTCATCGGCAGGAGCTGACTTCCTAGCGGCTGTCTTCTTTAAGAACACCCAAGCTGGAGTAAGAGGCAGATAATGTTTAACTGGTAAACAAGTGCCCCTTCTGTCTCTCTTTCAGAACAAAGACGGTTGGACAGTAAACGTGGATTTCCCAAGGACCAGAAAAAGCATAGGCTCCAGGCATCTGACACAGAAACCAGCAGCAGTGACCCAACAGGAGAAGCCCTACCTTCAGGTCGGAGATTTTGACTTCTTAAGGATTTGCCATTCGAGAGGCATGTGCGAGGAAAAGGATTTAGCTACAGGATGCTCCGTATCTTGCCCTTCTCGATAAGTAAAATTATTCCTAGGCACTTGGCCGGCTTTTCCCTTGCCCTCAGGCTTCTGTAGCTCAACTCATTCCTTCCATATCGAAACAGTTTTGAAAAAGAAATCGCTCCCGGGGAAGCCCGCAGGCCTCATGTCCCAAATGTGCATCATTATTTGTGATAAAACAGGTGTTGGTTTTCCAGTTTCTAAACGATGGCCAACTTGGTAAAATATTCACCGAGGGGAGATTTGCTAGGAATTCTGGAAATGATTCCTTCATTCTTCCCTTTTTATAAATTCTTCCCTAGACTTACTAACTTTGTTAGGCATCGGTGTTCGGTCAGGAGAACCTGATCTCAGTATTCCAAGCTTGCAAAACTCTTCAGGAGGCCAAGAGAGAGAGAGAGGTAGGGTTAAGAAAGTCAGAAATTCCGAAAGCACAGAAGACCAGTACTGATGATCTCAGAGTCTTGTAGCTCAAAAATGGGTAAATCACAGAAGGACACAGAGAAGCTCCTGTTATACTTCATGCTTTAGTTTCTACAGGAACAGTACTGGCTGCGTCATTTCACCCTTTTAAATCTTGAACGAGTGCCTCTCCTTTGCAGAAAGTATCCCAAAGAATAACTGTGTACATAGGGATGCTAAGAATGTAGTTCCCAGGCTCCCACCTTCTCGGATGCAGGAAGGGCCTGGAAGAAGAGAATAGTGCTGGGCCACCCATCAAACAGGCCAGCTCATGTTATTCATGTTATTTATGACATCATTCTCCAGGAGTATTTATATATTCTTCTCGTCTTTCAGGAATACTACCACCATTAGGAAATGCACCATTATCCATTCATGCAACATTTGTCTTAGTCTGTTTGAGCTGCTATAACAAAAACCACAGACCGGGTGGCTCATAAGCAACAGACATCTATTTCTTACAGTTCTGGAGGCTGGGAAGTCCAAGATCGAGGCACCCGCAGATCTGATGTCTGGTGAGGACTTCCTGGTTCACAGCCATCTTTTCGCTGTGTCCTCCCATGGCAGGAGGAGTGAAGAAGCTCCCTGGGGTCTTTTTTATAAGGACTCTAGTCCCAATCATGGGGGCTCCTCCCTCATGACCCCGCCCCCTCCCGTGGGCGCCCCCTCCTATGACCATCACATTGGATGTTAGGGTTTGTCATCTGAGTTTGGGGGAGACACACACATTCAGTCTACAGCATTCTGCAAGTGTCTGCCCAGCGCTGGGGGAAAGAGAAGACTCTTCCCCCAGGAAGCTCTTGCCAGGCTGGGGAAAAGAGAGGACCTAGCCCCTGGGAAGCTCACAGTTTGAAGAGGGAGGCAGTCATGTGAACAGGTGTTCTGAAGCGGTGTGACAAGTGCTCTAATGGAAGGATGGCCGGGTCCACTGGCAGCACTGAGGAAGGGGCCCTAACTCCCCCTGGAGGAAACAACCAAGTCCTCACGCGGGCCTCAGGGCTGGTCCTGGGAAGAGGAAGGACAGCATTCCAGGCAGAGACACGGGAGGTGCAAAGGCAGATGGGGTTCCATGCAGCAGGGCACATGAGCCTAAGGAACTCCCTCGAATCAATGACTTTAAAAATTGGATATCATGAGTCTGAAACCACTGGGACAGTTGAAGCCTTTGGAATATTTCAACATTGGCTTCACCAATGGCACCTATCTCGTCTGACCACCTGCTACACGCACATACCTACATGCACATACACAAATACACATCCACGTCTTCACCAACTGGAATATGCCAGCCCTTCGGTGGATCCCTACTTCAGCGTTTCAGAGAGACTCATTTATTAATTTAACGAAGACTGGTTGAGCACCTAATATATAACGTGCCCTGTCCTGGTGGTGAACAGGACAGAAGAGCTCCCCACGGAGTTGGCGCTCTAGTCAGGGAGGCGGACGACGAACA
Source organism: Prionailurus bengalensis (assembly GCF_016509475.1). Taxonomy (NCBI): domain Eukaryota; kingdom Metazoa; phylum Chordata; class Mammalia; order Carnivora; family Felidae; genus Prionailurus; species Prionailurus bengalensis. Next base: position 3,280,520 of record NC_057355.1, on the reverse strand, counting down.
AGGAAACACACACAAGATATTTCTCTGTGGTGAGTGCTATGAAGGAAACAAAATAGGATGATAGCACAGCAATTGCACATGGCCATTTTGGTGAAGAAAGTCACGACCAGCCTCCCAAGGAGGTGATAGTTAAGCCCAGGTCTAGATGATGACATAGAGCCAGCCATTCATGCATAGGGATGAGGGAGGAGCCTCTCCCGCAGAGGGAAGTGAGCGCAAGACCATTAACTGGGAACAAGCTTAATGTGGTCAGGAAACACAAAGAGGGACACCTGGGCGGCTCAGTCAGTTAAGTGTCGAACTTCGGCTCAGGTCATGATCTCGCTGTTCGTGAGTTCAAGCCCCGCGTTAGGCTCTGTGCTGACAGCTCAGAGCCTGGAGCCTGCTTCGGATTCTGTGTCTCCCTCTCTCTCTGCCCCTCCCTAACTCGTGCTCTTTTCTCTCTCAAAAAATAAATAAACATTTAAAAAAAACTTTAAAAAGAAAAGAAACACAAAGAAAACTCACATGATGGGGACACAGGTGGGGGGGAGAGGAAAGGGTGGATGAAACGAAGTTGGAGGGTTGCTGAGGACCAAATCATTCAGGGCTTTGAAGGTCAAGGTAAAGACTAGAATTTATTCCTGTTTTCCCAGCACCATTTGTTGAAGAGACTATCTTTTCCTCATTGTATATTCTGTCCTCCTTTGATCCTGATGTCTGTTTATGTGCCAGTACCTTACACACAAAGAATGAAACCGGAATACACATACATATACATATACATATACATATACATATACATATACACATACATATACATGCTGTATATGTAAACAGCATATACAAAAATAAACTCAAAATGGATTAAAGATCTAAATGTGAGACCTGAAACGATAAAAATCCTAGAAGAGAGCACAGGTAGTAATATCTCTGACATTGGTCATAAAAACATTTTCCTAGATATGTATTCTCAGAAAAGGGAAACCAAAGCAAAAATTAACAAATTGAACTACATCAAGAGAAAAAGCTTCTGCACAGGGAAGGAAACAATCACCAAAACAAAAGACAGCCTACTGAACAGGAGACATACCTGATAAGGGGTAATATACGAAATACATGAAGAACGTAGGCAGCTCAACATCAAAATAACCTATAGTCTGCCTAAAATGGGCAGAGGACCTGAACAGACATTTTTCCAAGGAAGACATACAAATGGCCAACAGACACATGAGATGTTCAACATCACTCATTATTAGGGAAATGCAAATCAAAACCATGATGAGATATCACCTCACACCTGTCAGAATAGCTAGAATCAAAAAGACAAGAAAACAGCAAGTGTTGGTGAGGATGTGGAGAAAATGGAACCCTTGGGCACCATTGGTGTGAATATTGGTAAATTGGTGCGGCTGCTGTGGAAGACACTTTGGAGGTTTCTCAAAAGCTTAAAAATAGAACTACCAGATGGCCCAGTAATTCCACTATTGGGTATTTAGCCAAAGAAAATGAAAACACTAATTTGAAAAGGTATATGCACCCCTGTGTTTATAGCAGCATTATTTAACAATAGCCAAGATAGGGAAGCAATCCAAGTGTCCATCGGTAGATGAATGGATAAAGAAGATTTGGTGTATATATACACAATGGAGTATTAGCCATAAAAAAACCCACAAAATCTCACCACTTGCAACAACATGGATGGAGCTAGAGGGTATAACGCTAAGGGAAATAAGTCAGAGAAAGACAAAACCATATGATCTCACTCGCATATAGAATTTAAGAAACATAAACAAAGGAAAAAAGAGATTAAAAAAACACTCTTAAATACAGAAAACTAACTGATGGTGGCCAGAGGGGAGATGAGTGAGGAGATGGGTGAAATAGGTGATGAAGATTGAGTACATTTATCTTGATGAGCACTGAATAATGTACAGAACTGTTGAATCACTAGATTGTACACCTGAAACTACTGTAACACTGTGTTAATTATACTTCAATTTAAAAAATTCTAGAGCTTATTCCTAAAACACACGAAGCTATTGAGAAGTCTTACATGAGAGTGAATGTGATCTTTTCAAATGCTCTTGTATCCAAAATCATTAACCGTAAACCAAAAAACAATTATCAATTGGAACCTCATCAAGATTATTAAAATCTGGTCATCAAGGGCACCATTAAGAATATGGATAAGTCATAGATTGGGAAGAAAGATTGGCAGCACGTATGTCTGATGAGGAATTCCTATCTAGAATATATAAAGAACTCCTACAAGATAATCATGAACCCTCCCATCCCCCAAAAGAGACAATGGGCAAAACACTTGCACAGACGGTTCACAAAAGAAGATATACAGTGGCATGGAAACCCAGGGAAATGACAATTAAAACCACTACTGGAAGAGTGAAAACAAAAACACCGACAGTGCCAGATTTTGGCAAGGATGTGAAGCTGCCGAAACTCTTATACATTGGTGGTTAGTACGTAATCTGGTACAGCCCCTCTGGAAAACCGTGTTGGTGGTTTCTGATAAAGCTAACCACACACCTACCTTTGACCCAGCAATTCCGCTCGCAGATATGTATGCAAGAAACGTGAAGACATGGTCACAACAAAATGTGGCCAAGAATGCTCATAGCAGCCTTCCCTTCATGATGACCATCACAAGGAGAATGGATAAACAAAGCATGGCATATTCAGACACTGGAATATTATTTAGCAATAAAAGAGAAGGGACTACTGATAACGCACATCAATACGAGTGAATCTCAGAAATGTTATGCTAAGCAAAAGAAGCCAAATGCAAAAGACTGCATGCATGAAGTCCCAGAACAGGGACACGAATAATGGATACTGATGGAGATGAATTAGTAATTGCCTGGTGGGGGAGGGGAATTGATGAAAATAATTCAGATTAAAATAATCGATTAAAATAACCTAATTAATCATTAACACTGATTCAATTAAGAGGAAACTTTCTGGGTGATGAAGCGTGTTATGCCTTGTTTTGGATCACAGTTACAAATGTACATACAATTGGGAAAACTCATAAAACAGCACATCTGATTTCCGAGCATTTTATTGTATGTGAATTACACCTCAATGCAAAAAAAAAAAAAACCCACAAAAACAAAAACCCACGTTTTTAAAGAAATGCACGTGCCCTGCCTTGAAGTGCCAAGGTGTGTTTGTGAAGTATGAACATAGTAGAAAAAGTTAGATGTGGGGTCAGACACACGTGGAGGTCCTTCCTTCTGGTTGTTCCTTCTGGAGGAAGGACCTTGTGCAAAGTCACTTGGCTTTTTTCCCCACTTTGGCAAATAAAACCGATCTAATTCACAAGATGGCCACAAGGATAAGTGAAAAATTGATGGCCCAGTATCTAATTCCATACTCGTCACCTGGGAGGTTCTCCATAAACCCAGCTATTTTTAAAAAACTGTTTTAAATAACTGTAATCCTGGAGGCCCAACTACAAATATGTCCTGTTCTGTTTTGCCAATGATGCCATATGCAACTTAAGACAAAAATTCAAAAATCAGCAGGAAAATCTGGAAAACAATAAGTTACAGAAATCGCTCTGCTCTGTGAGGGAGTCTGTGGACACAGCTGGTAGCCATCAATTACTTGTGATTGTGACAGGAAAATTTGGCACCTTCTGTGGTCGCACACACATCTTTCATCATCGTATCGTACCTCATCTTTTTACCGAGCGTCCAAAGGGAAGGGAAAGGCCGTTTGGAACGAGGACTGAAATTAATAAGCCACAATTCCTGGAGGTGGTCAGCCTCAACTTTGCTAAAGGGAACTCCCATTTTTACCTTTCCAGATGTCTCCGTGACAAATTGTTTATGCAGTTCCAGGAGTAAGCTGAGGTTTAGATTAGGAATTAATGGAAAAGTAAGAAGGGAACGAAGTGCATTTTTAACCTTACTGCTTAATCCAAGGTCCCGCTAAATGGCCTTCCATTTCTCTGCCTGATCCGCTTTTGAGACACAGAACTGGTGAGAGCAGCCCCTGGAGACCTCCTCCCTCCTGTCCTCTTGGCTCTGCTTGGAGAATGCCGAAGAGGCAGCCCGCTGCCCAGAACACCTCCTCCCTCTCTCTGGGATGCTTCTGGCAGGTCCAGCTGGTCTCCAAGAGCCTCTCTTCCAGCCTGTGGCCCAAGGGGCCCTCGCCGGCCACGGCTCCCACCAGTTATTACAATCAGTCAGTGGAGGGAAAATGGAATGCACTGTGTGATGGGTTTACTCTCTCTGTGCTCCTCAAAGAACCAGACCGGCAGCCCCTGCTGATCTTCGGCCGCGTCCCCTCCAGCCTCATCATCATATCTCAGTCGGGGCTGTCGTGACATGTCATTTCCTTTCTGCAGAGCCTTTTTGGGAGCTCGGTAACTGGACGCATTGTTCCGCCAGCTGCGGGCACTTGGGAGCCCGAGTTCGGAGACCCCGGTGTGTGACGGCCAACGGGCAGGAAGTGAGTGAGGCCCTTTGCCATCACCTCCAGAAGCCGCTGGCTGGGTTTCAGCCCTGTAACATCCGGGACTGCCCCTCGAGGTAGGTGTCATTGCTCTTACCAGTACCAGCTTTTTGCTTGTGTTCGAAGGCTCGCTAATTTGGATTTACCGCCGTGATCGCGGAGATGCGTTTAGCTGGTACTCGGTACCAGGCATTCCGCTAAGTGCTTCGTGTGGCTCATTTTGCAGGCACCTCGTTAGTTTCCTGTTTTGTAGGGGGGAAGGTTGCCCCAAGGCCACACAGCTGCAAAGGCCAGAGTTCACACGGAGAAGGTAATCTGTGTTCAGAGCCTTCGCCCTTGATCGCTGCTCAGGTCTGCTCCCTTGCACCCACAGTGCTACCTCGGCCTTAGTGGAGCTGGTTCTGTGGGTCGAGCCTCGGAGATCGCGTGGAGGTCCTGTTCAGAGTGCCCATCCCTAGATTCCACCCTAGCGGTGAAGACCACTAATGACCTTTCTATGTAATGGATGACAGAAATCAGCAATTTTTGAACGTCCAAAATCCAACTGCTGATCTCCACCGAGCCCGTCCCGCCACTAGGCTTCTGGATTCAGTGACTGTGCCCCAGGCCCCCCGCTTTCTCCCACCTGCATCTGTTCTTGTCCATTTCCACGGTTCGTGCGGGAGCTCACACCATCAATGCCCCTCACGTGGACTGCTCCAGGAGCCTCCTGATTCTTGTCCCCTGCCCCCCCACCCCCCGCCCAGAGGGCTCTTCCCACTGTAAGCAGAATCGTCTTTAAAACAAACACTTCTCGTCATTCTTAGGGCAAATGCCGAAATCCCTAGCGCTGGGTCATGTCTGTCTTATGCATTTTTTCACCTTGTGTCTAAAATAGTGCTTTACGTGGGGCACCTGGGGGCTCAGCCGATTAAGCCTCTGACTTCAGCTCAGGTCACGATCTTGTGATTCGTGGGTTTAAGCCCCACGTCGGGCTCTGTGCTGACAGCTCGGAGCCTGGAGCCTGCTTCGGATTCTGTGTCTCCCTCCCTCTCTCTGCCCCGTCCCCGCTCGCGGTCTTGTCTGCCTCTGTCTCTGTCTCTCTCTCAAAAGTAAACAGACATTAACAATCTCTTAAAATAGTGTCTAACACACACACTTGCTGCCTGACTGATGGCGTGCGGCCAAGAACGGAAGCCCCTCCATGCTTGGGTCTCGGGCTGCCACTCCGTGTCACTGCTGGTCTCATCCGGCCTGGTTACCTGACCTCCACTCCACGCCATTTTCTTGGCTCTCAGATGTGCCATTCTCCTGACTCAGAGTCTTTGCACATGCCGCTCCCGCTACCTAGAACGCCGTTCCCTCTCTTTGCACTTAGACGTTTCCGTTCGTCTATTTTCAGGGAGACCGTCCCTGACCTTCCCCTCCGAGCACAGCCAGGGCCCCGTGCTGCTTGGGTCTCCTGCTTCTTTATCATCTGTCTTTATCGCTCTTCCCACAGTCCGTCTCGTTGTCCCGCTAGACTGTCTGCCCTACAGTAAATCCACAGCTGTTTGCGGGACACTTTATCCCAGCACTTAGCACAACGTCCGCCCCATTATGCACCCTCCACAGGTATGTGTGAAGTGAATGAATGGTTTCACTGAATCACACAGTCCCTAGCAGAGAACTGAGCAAATAGCACCAAAGTCTCCAGGAAAATAAAATAATAATAATAATAATAATAACAACAGTAGCATTTATTGAGCACAACTATGCGGCAGATACTATTACCAACCTCATTTTACTGAGGAGAAAATGGAGGCGGTACAAACGTTAGAGAGTCCGTTGCCCTTGTGCGAATGCCCACGCCGGATCCGCTGACCTGGGCCCTGGAGGAGGTGGGGGGCAGGTCACACCGGGAGGACGTTCTCAGAGGGCCATGGCTGTTGGAGGCCCCCTGGCCGACGTGTCTCCCGGTGCCCGTCATTGGAAGGTCTCTTGGCTGAGTCACCGCTCCCTCAGGAAACAGCCATCTGATGCCACAGGAAGGCGCGGGGGCTGGGTTGTGTCACCTCTTGATTCTTACAACGTGAAAAGAAATTTATCAGCAGCCTCATTTATTAACTGTTCTCAAGCTTTTGCGCATCCCTAGAGTACACAGTCATACGCTTTCACACCTACAAGAGACAGACAGAAGTCACCCCACTCTGGGGCCCTTCACGTCGAGAGTCCTTTGTCTTTCTGTGTCGTGGATGCCTCTGGGTTGCCTGGAGAAGCCTGTGGCTTCCTTCTCAGAGCAAGGGGTTTTGTTTGTTTGTTTGTTTGTTTGTTTGTTTGTCTGTTTTAAGATTTTTGAACATCTGTTTATTTTTGAGAGACAGAGCATGAGTGGGGGAAGGGTAGAGAGGAAAGAGACATAGAATCCGAAGCGGGTTCCAGGCTCCATGCTGTCAGCACAGAGCCCGATGCAGGGCTTGAACTCACGAACCGTGAGATGGTAACCTGAGTCCCAGTCGGATGTTTAACCCACTGAGACACCCACGCGCCCCGAGCAAGGGTTTTAAATCTGTAAAACAGAATATATTTGATCACAAAGGAAACCAATTATGCTGAAATACAGTACTAAAATATTTAAAAATTATGATACAATAATAGGTTTGCTTCTCCATTAATACACTAAATGGTAAGATCTGGCGGTACATTAGTTTTGCAGCGGTGATGAATATACATGGTATTTTGAGATGCCTGCTACAATTGTAATGTCATGTAAAAATATCTGTGGTTTCCATCGGTAACAAAATCACACAGGTATCGCTAAAACTACTGTATTTTGCAGCTGAAATTCTTATAACTGAAGGAGGACTCAAATTATATCTCAGTGACAGTGAAGATGTAATTCTTTGCCCATCCAGGCCCGTGGTCCCTTGGAGAGCCACAGGGCTCAGGTTAGGAACCCGTGCTCTGCGGTAAACCAGCCAAACTTCAACATATTTAGTGACACAGCACTCCGTCTCAGACACGTCCCGTTCCAAGTGTCCTGTGTCATTAAAGTGTGAGGTTTAGGGTCAGATAAACCTAGAATCCAATCCCAGCTCTGTTGGCATGTAGTTTTCTGCGACCACGACCAAGTTATTTACCCCTTTGGACGTTGGTTTCTTCCCTCCAAGAATAGGGATAACATGTAAATCTGTCAGAGCAAACAGCACATCGGTGCTTTGAAAATATTTTCTTCCCTTTGGTTTCAATGAATTGAAACCCACTTTTTTTTTTTAACTTCCACCTCATTTTGCCCCAGCTCTACTCTCTGGAGCCGTGCAAGTGCTCTTATATACTTGGAGACGGCCCCACCCCACCCCTGGGTTCCTCGTTGCCACCTGCTAATTCCGGTTGCTCCCCTGAGTAAAAGAAAACCTGGGAATAGAGCTGGGAGTTCTCTGTGGTGCTGTCCATCCCCCCAGAGAAGCGTATGGCCCCCAAACGGTCGCAGTGTTAGCATTGGTTTTTTTTTTCTTTTCGAGACACTCCCTGTGGTGTCTGACATCCCTGTCCTTCCTAAGCTGCCGTAGTTTTTGTTCCCAGGTGGCTCACAGGTGCCTGGTCGGAGTGCTCTGTGTCTTGTGGGGAAGGATTCCGCAGTCGCCAAGTGACGTGCGTGCACACCAGAGCCAACGGAGCCACGCAGGTGACGTCTCCGAGGGCCTGCGCTCCCAAAGACAGGCCTCTGGGAGGAAGGCCGTGCTCCAGTCACCCGTGCGGCCAGTGGGTCGTTGGACCGGGGGGCCAGGTAAAGCTGGACGAATCTAGTGTTTTCAGGGTACTGGAATCATCACTTTCCTTCTAATGCATTATTTTCGATTTGGGGGGGCGGGTGGTCTGATTGATCTCTAAAACGAATGTAGGTGCCTGACCTCCAGGATTAGAGCTGGAGTGTCTCTGTGTCTTCTGATACAAAGGCAAATCACAGTCGGGTTCTTTGAATGCAGCCGTGCAGGAACAAGCTCCCAGGCTGACGAGCAGCCTCCAAGAAAAGGAGCAGAGGGACATTAGTAATAAGGGCACAAGAGTCTCATAACCCTCCCCCAATACCACCTGGAACAACAGTATAAATAAAAAAATATTCGGGAAAACAATTCTAAAGAAATGTGTAGGAACCTCATTAGCCTGCTACGGCTGCTGAAACAGAATACCACGCACTGGGTGCCTTCAAGAGCAGAAGTTTATTTTCTCACAATTCTGGACGCTGGAAATCCAAGATCGAGTTCTGTCAGAGTTGGTTTCGGTGAGACCTCTCTTTCCGGCTTAGACAGTCACCTTCTCACTGTGTCCTCATGTGACCTCTTCTCTGGAGAGAGAGAGACAGAGAGAGAGAGAGAAAGAGATTTCTGGGGCCTCTTCCTCTTCTTATTCTTTATTATAAGGAATTACCTCATGCAGTTATGGAGATTGGCAAGTCCCAAGAGCTGCAGACAGCTGCTATTGTCATTCTAGCCCAAAGCCCAGCGGGCTAGAGACCCAGGAAGAGCCAGTGCTTCGGTTCAAGTCCAGAAGCAGGAAAAAGCCGATATCCCAGTTCAAAGACAGTCTGAGTCAGGACGAGTTCTTTCTTACTTGGGGGGGGAGGGCCAGTCTTTGTGTTCTCTCCAGCCCTTCAACTGATTGGGTGGCGCCCACCCACGTTAGAGGGAACAATCTGCTTTCCCCTGACTACTGATTTCAATGTTCATCTCATCTAAAAACACCCTCCCAGAAGCACCCAGAATCGTGCTTGGCCAAATATCCGGGCACACCGTGGCCCAGCCAAGCTGACACATAAAATTAACCAATAAAGAAAATTATCCCATGAAGACAAATAGAAGACATGGTTGAAAACACTGTTGAAAAGTAGGCCGAATAAAGGAACCCTCTAAACTGTAAAGGTGTCTGCTTCCTTAAATGAGCCGAAACATGTGATATAATTTCAGCTAAGACTACGGCAGAACGCTTTTGGGGAACTTAAGATAATTTTGACATTCACACGGGAGAACAAATGAGCACAGGAAATTTTGGGGAAAATCCACTCACTAGAGGTGCGGAGAGACCTTCTGAATGTGGTGTTTCAGCTGCCGCGAAGCAGTTGTAAGTGAGACAGGACAGCGTCAGTGCGGGACAGTAGCCCCGAGTTGCGCAGTGTAATGGTACGACACACGCAGACCCATGTTAAGCGGGTTCAGTGTTCAAAGGTAATTAATCACAGGGGAAGAATTGCTTAAAAAGCTAGTGTTAAACTGCCAAGGTTTTTTTTTTTTTTTAAGAAAATTAAAGAAGATCTAAATAAATGGAAAGGCATCCCATATTTATGGATCAGAATACTTAACGTGAAGCTGAGAACACTTTCCACATTGATCGACGGATTCAACACAATCCCCGTAAAATCTCCCAGCTGGCTTCTCTGCAGATACTGACGAGCTAATCCCTAAAATTCATATGGAAATAGAAAGGACCCGGAATCACCAAAACCATCTTGAGAAAAGAACAAGATTGGAGGGCTCAGACTTCTTAGTTTCTTTTTTTTTTTTTTAATTTTTTTTTCAACATTTATTTATTTTTGGGACAGAGAGAGACAGAGCATGAACGGGGGAGGGGCAGAGAGAGAGGGAGACACAGAATCGGAAACAGGCTCCAGGCTCCGAGCCATCAGCCCAGAGCCTGACGCGGGGCTCGAACTCCCGGACCGCGAGATCGTGACCTGAGCTGAAGTCGGACGCTTAACCGACTGCGCCACCCAGGCGCCCCTCAGACTTCTTAGTTTCAAAACTTAGCACAGAGCTGTAGTCATCCAGGCAGTGTGGGTAGACAGGGGATAGATCTAGAGATCGCTAGAATAGACTTTAGCTTAAGGTCGAGAGATAAATTTCTGTATCAGTGTCGGTTGGCTTCCTACAAGGGGGACGAGACCATTCAGTGGAGAAAGAATAACCTCTCTGGCAAATGGTTCCAGACAACTGGATACCCGCGCGCACAGAAGAATGAAGTTGGACCCCTAGCTTATACCGTATGCAAGAGATTAACTCCAAGTGTATCAGAGACCTAAATTCAAGAGCTGAAACTACAGAGGTCTTGGAAGAAATGTAGACACGAATCTTCATGCTTTGGGTTAGCAAGTGGATTTTTAGGTACGATACCGAAAACGATGACAATGTAGTTGGGCTACATGAAAATTAAACACCCTCGTGCTACAAAGGGCATGACTGAGAAGGTGAACAGGAACAGAATCGGCATGAGGGCAAGGCCTTTGCAAGGAGAAAACAAAGTATAAGGAAAAAGTAATATGCATTAGGACATGAAAATTTAAGAATTGCACGTCAAAAAACTTTTTTTTCTATAACTGAACTCACCTTAACACAGAAGCCTCCGCTTTTGCACAGGGCAGGAAAACCCAAACTTGACAGTTGCCTATGCTTTTAAGCACAGTCCTATCAGGACCTAAGCCCTGTCGATTACAGATTGGCCCTGTTCTTTTCCCTTCTCCCCAGAGATGGTCTACGTTTCCGGGCGGGGGAGGGGGAAAGTGGAGGTGGAAGGTCCTTGGGTGTCTTCTTGGCCCTGAAGGAGGGCTGCCTGGTCCTCAGAGCTGCACCCCCACCCTCCCTGACCTCCCCTGGGGACAGCTGGTTCCCTGTAGCCGACCTTCCCCCGGCAGTGCCCCTCCGTACATGACCTTGGTACCACAGCATGCCTGAGCTCACAAGGTCGTCCGTGCTGCACTCTGCTTTCGTTACAGTGCCCTGCGCGTTGCCTGGGTCGCACAGCGAGGATGCCACAGCATCGCGCAGCTTGTCAAGGCCACAACAGCTCTGACTCGGGCTGTGACGACCGAAGCAGGTACTGGCCCTGCCCTCGGGCGACGCGAAACCTCTCCCGCCTCGGTCAGTGGCTGTGGCCGCCTGGGAGTGGAATGATGTCTCCTGTCTACTCCCTTCTCATAATTGACGATTCCTATACCACCATCTCAGGCAGTATGCATTATACTGAAATATCAGTCATCACGTACTATTACAGTTACAAATCATTTGAACGTTAAATGGGTAGAGAGATACCCCAAAGAGGGGAACAAAATAGAGTAGCAGTGAGAATAGATATTTTTCCTTCCGTACACAAAGTTGGTAAAGCCTAATAACACTGAAGTTCACAGATTAAATCTTCTTCGTGTTTTCAGTGAACTACTTACTGTATTCCTCCGCTTAGAAACTATTTTGATAGTTTTGTTTTGTTGAACTATTTTGGCACAGTGGTTTAGCAGAGAATGACAAAGGCGTTTGCCTTGTTAAGGGGCTTAAACCAGAAAGGACTCTGCTTTCCTCTTAGTAGAAGTCTAAGCTGGTGGATGGCTTGGGGTAGAAGGTGTTGTTCCATGAGGTCACGCAGAGACCCAGACTCCTTCCCCTCCATACCGTCCCAGAGAGGTGAGCCCCAGCCAGCCCAGAGTGAGGGAGAGAGCCGAAAGCACGTGAATGAGAGACTTTGGACTTCTCCCACTCTCGCGTTGTGTGATGGGGGTTACCTGGCCTCCTCGTGTGCGGGAGGGAGCGTTACCGCCCGTGTACAATTACAGTTGGGAGGTTTTGAGTAGCTGCTCTAATGTAAAGTACCTAAGAAGCCTGGATCATCGAAGATGCTCCACATATGGCTCCTTTTCCCTCCTTCCGCCCTGAGTGTTGCTGGCAAAAATGAGATGACCTTGAAAGCTGGCTCACTTTCCATCTTGAGCCTTCAGTAAGGCTTGGCGACATAGTATCAGCTGTGGTTCCTATTCCCCGCAACACAACTCAGGCCAGAACTATTTTCCTCAAATGGAAAGTGTTTGGAACAGCTGCCCTCCTTCTCAACAGGCAACCTAGTTCTGTCTTTTGCTGAGAAGACAGAGACCACACACAGATTGATATCAATTATCCCAAATGTTTTACTTTGCATTCTCAAAGGAACACTTACAACACAGACACTTACCTGCATGGATTGAGCTTTCTGGGTGTATTTTCCTGACACTTGTTTTTTTTTTCTCCTTATCGATACGTCTTCCCCATCTTAGTACATAAGATTCACTTTGTTCTTTCTCGTTGTTGTGTTTCACATTACCTCATTCCATTGCTGATGGACATTTGATTGTTTGGGTTTTTTGTTTGTTTGTTTGTGTGTGTGTTTGTTTTTGCTATTACAAATACTGCCGTAGGCATTTCAGGACTGCAGTAGGCATATATCTTTCTGCACGAAGGGTTGTATTCTTAGAGGATAGTTTTTGGTATGGAATGGGATTGACAGGGCTGTTCATTCTGATACTAAGTTACCATCATAATTGCCTATTCCGGGAGTATATGAGAGTCCCCCCCTTTTCATGAACATTTTAATAGGTTTTCAGTCTTTGTGAAAATTTTTGTCAATCTGGCGGGTGAAAAATCACATCTTACTGTAATTCATACTTTTCTGATTACTTTTTATATGCCTTTTGGCACTTTGTATTTTTTTCGCAAACCCATCCACTTTTTTCCATCCCTCCCACGATTACCGGCAGCCAGGCCGTCCAACTGGTCACCCTCCACCTGCTGCTCCTTTCCAGCCCAGCCTCCACACTGCAGCCTGAGCAATCCTTTCCAGAACCACGTCTGATCGCACCTCCACGACACCCCACCGCCCTGTGGGATTCAAGTCCCGCTAGAGGCTTCCCTTGCTCTGAGTAGGAAGGGTGGCCAAAGTATGCAACGTGGCCTAGAGAACACTGCACAGTCGACTCTTCCCTGCCCTCACCGCCTCATCCCAGACCTCACACACCCCCACTGTTGGTGCTGCAGCCACGTTGTCTTTCCTCCAGGACACGTGCTAGATTCGCCACGCGCTCTCCAACCAATGGCAGCGAAAATAAGATGCCAAGACATACTAGAGAGGATCAAAGGCATGGAGGGGTCTATCAGGAGGCTCAGTTGTGTGACAAAGTGGGGTTTTAGGAAAAGAGTTGTGGAGATGAACCGAAACGGTGGAAGCATTTAGAAGAAAGAATAGAAGAAAAATTCCTGGAGCTGGGGGGAGGCGAGGAGGGGTCAAGTTGCCTTTCGTTTTCTCCGTCATCTCTGCTTCCTCCAGGCTTGGCCGCCCTGCTGTTACATCCCGGTGCTTTTCTCTCGCGCTGTTAGCTTTGCAAAGTTGAGACATTGAGGAGGACTCGTAGAAACAGGGTTGCTTTGCGATTTTTAGCACCATTTCTACTCTCCTGTTTTCTACAGGGAAGCACAGGTGTGTGTAGCACCCATGCCCAGACCGTGTCCCCCTCGCTCAGATATCCCCCCGTCCCCATCCCCAGTCCTGTCCCCGGCTGGGAGGAGGTGAGATCTCTGTGCTGGACCAACCTTAGGTTCTTTCTCTGGGTCCTCGGTCAATGCCCAGCCTCTAGAACTTCTGCTTCTGTGTTGGTCCCTAGCTCCCCATGTCCTCCCATCTGTCATGGGCTCTGTGGCTCCTCCTGCCCGCCCCTTCCGCTCCCCACCCCGGGACCTGCCTTCCATCAGAGCAGAGATTGGCCCCGTCAGTTTGGGTCCTTTGGGCGCCTGAAACAACAAAAGTCAGCTCGGAATGATTTATGCAGAAAAGGTGGGAGATTTCTCATTAAGACAGACCGCCCAGCACTTGGGCGCAACAGTTTGGTCTCCTTTTAAAACACATGTTTTTGTGCGTATTCGGTGAGTATTTGTTCCACCTTTTTTCAGTAGTAAAAGCTCATCTGTGCGTGGTATGGCCGAGCGGTGCTGGGTCTATGCCCAGTTGTCTGAAACAACTACGATTCATAACCACTGGGGAAAATAAAAGCCCTGTAATTAATAGGATAGCCTCTTCCTCTTCCCATGTAAAATCTTAAAGAGTTTGAGGGGATGGTGTTGTTTAAGTAAAAACATTTTGATGGAGTCTCCCCCTCCTGGCTAATCAAAGTACTGCTTTCAACTACATGTAACATTCTCTCCCCTGGAGATGATCAGGTTATCACAATTTTCTCCATCTTCCTCCATGTCCAGTGGTGTTTCTACTCTCCTTATGGATCATGTGCCCTGGTAAGGAGCCTTTTTAAAACATTTTTTTAAATGCTTATTTACTTTTGAGAGAGATAGAGCACGAGCAGGGGAGGGGCAGAGAGAGACACAGAATCGGAAGCAGGCTCCAGGCTCCGAGCTGTCAGCACAGAGCCCGACGTGGGGCTCGAACTCCCAAACTGTGAGACCATGAGCTGAGCTGAAGTCGGGTGCTTAACAGACTGAGCCACCCAGGCACCCCTGGTAAGGAGCCTTTTATGGGAATATACAGACGTGTCTCAAGAATCCAAAGGGAGAGAACGCCGTCAGACCACAGGAAGGACCGTGACCAAGAAATGAGAAGTTCCTGGGGGTTTTCCCCCTTTGTCTCTGCCGCTTGCTGTGTTTCTGCTTCATTCTTTGTCTCTTCTGAATTTTTTTTTTTCCTATTTCTCTGGCCTGTGTGGCACAACATGGCCACCATTGCTCCAGTCTTCAGGTTTATAGGTCTTATTCCAGAAACTTCCAGGCTCACGGAGGAAAGACAGTTCTTGAACCGGCTCAGCCAAGCTAGGGCTGTCTTCCAGTCACCTGTGGGGTGGGAGACATTCCCGTGTAGCGCAAAGATACCTCCCAGGAGCCCTGGCTCGGGGAGCAAGCGCGGGCCCTCTAGGGTGGCTCTGCCCTCTGGGTAAATGTCCTCAAAAACCAGAGGGTACCAACCTTCTGTTCTGTCCTAAAGGGTAAGGAGCCACAGACGGATCCCTCTTCCCAGATGGTCTTTGCTAACTCTGAGCACTGCTAACTCTGAGGCCTGGTGTGGCCATATCGTAAATGGAAGAGTGAGTGCCATCTCGTAGCAGACAAGGTTGCTCGCACAGATTCGCACTCATGCCCGGACATACCTCCAGGGCTCAGATAAACAAAACTCAGCTTGCCAGCAAAGTGGAGGAAGCATACAGACCGTGAGCCGTGCCCGCTTCCTTGCCTAGACTGACCCGCTCTGGCTTTCTCAGGACAGTGTGTCTTTTGGGGGCGGGGGGGGGGGGTGTCTTAACTTGGTGTTAGAAGGGAGCAGAAACACGTGTGTGCTCACCTCTCGCTGTCACGACGGGGCCACCACCTTCCTCATCAGCCAGCCGTGCCCAACACAAGTCGGCTTCCTGGCCAGCAGGGTCCGGATCGGCGAACCTCGAGGACGCGGAAAATAATGGCACGGGAAAAGGCTTGATCTCAGCACGAAGTGACACCCTGCTTCTCCCATTTTCCATTTTTTTTTTTTCCTTTTTCTTTTCCTTTTTTCCCCTCTTTCAGACCCACCTTGAAGGGGAACTGCTCGTCCGGGGCGTGTGACGCGTGCTGGCGCCCCGGCCCCTGGAGGCCCTGCACGGCGGCCTGCGGCAGGGGCTTCCAGTCCCGGAGGGTCGACTGCGTCCACACCAGGAGCTGCTGGCCCGTGGCCGAGAGACACTGCGTGCAGAAAAAGAAACCGGCTTCCTGGCGGCACTGCGTGGGGCCTTCCTGCCATAGTACGTACCCCTGTCGGGCCCGCCAGCGCCCCAGCCTTGTCCCGGCAAGACCCGGGGGTGCCTCCCTCGCCAGTGGCTGGTGGCACGGCCCACGGGCCATCCGGGGTGCAGGTGGCATCTTGGGGCACTGGGAGATTAGCCCCTTGGATGCGGGTACAGCTCGGTGTCCTTTCGGGAAGAGCCGTCGAACCAGCTGGGTGTCCGCGGCCTTGGCTCCCACTGCCTCCTCCCGCCTCTGTCAGCCTCACCGCACCCCCTCCTGCCTGCGGCTCTCATCTGCTGGGACGGCGATTCTTAAAGATTTGACCTGTTTGTACGATGATATGTTCACGTAGGCATATATTTTTATGTTATTCGTATATTATAGTTATTATATTATTTTTGCAAAATGTAATCATAAATATACGTAGCCAGGGAGCAGGCTCCTAGCTTGTATCGGTTTGCCAAGGGGTCCACACCCCTGCCGTTCCAAGCACTGAGAGGAAAGACGGAGGCCAGGAGGGCGGCGAGGCCCTGGAGAGCGGCGTGAGGCCGCGCGGCCGGCTAAGTGGGGAGCCCACTGTGCTTCTGAGCCTAGTGCAGAGTCGTGGCTCTAACCCCAGCCTCGTGGGGGCTTTCTCCGCTTTTTAAAATTTGGGTCCAGCTGACACACAGCGCGGCATTAGTTTCTGGCGCAAGACATAACGATGGGACATTTTTGTTTAAAATTTATTCTCAAGTTAGTTAACATAGAGTATCGTCTCGGCTCCAGGAGTAGAACAGAGTGATTCATCTCTTACCTGTAACACCCAGTGCTCTCGTCCCAACAGGTGCCCTCCTCTACGCCCATCCCCCGTTTAGCCCATCCCCCCTCCCACCTCCCCTCCAGCGGCCCCCGCTTTGTTCTCTGTCTTTAAGAGTCTCTTATGGTTTGCCTCCCTCTCTGTCTTTATCTTATTTTTCTCAAAAGATTTTTTTAATGTGTATTTATTTTTGAGAGAGAGAGCTAGAGAGTGTAAGCGGCACAGGTGTGGAGAGAGAGGGGGAGAGAGAGAATCCCAGGCAGACTCCATGCTGTCAGCACAGAACCCTATGTGGGGCTCACACTCACAAACCGCGAGACCATGACCTGAGCTGAAGTCGGACGCCCAACCGACTGAGCCACCCAGGCGCCCCTCAGAGGATTTTTTTTAAAACTACATCTCAGGGCTCCTGGGTGACTCAGTTGGTTAAGCATCCGACTTCAGCTCAGGTCATGATCTCCTATGGGTTCGAACCCTGTGTCGGGCTCTGTGCTGACAGCTCGGAGCCTGGACCCTGCTTTGGATTCTGTGCGTGTGTGTCTCCCTCTCTCTCTGCCCCTCCCCTGCTCGTGCTCTGTCTCTCTCTGTCTCTCAAAAATGAATAAACGCTACAAAACCATTAAGGGGTGCCTGGGTGGCTCAGTCCCTCTCTCTCTGCCCCTCCCCTGCTCGTGCTGTCTGTCTTTCTCTCTCAAAAATAAAATAAAAACATAAAAAGAAACCACAGCATTTAAACTGCGTCGCCCACGAGCTCTGCGTTCCACGGATATCTGGTTTTTTTCTTCCCTGCAGGAGCCTGCATGGACACCACCCACTACTGTATGTTTGTAAAGCATCTCAACTTGTGTTCGCTCGATGTCTACAAACAAAGGTGCTGCTGGACGTGTCTGGAAGGGTAAACCTGTGGAAGGGTCGTAGCGCTGCTGTGAAGAAGAGACCAGAAGTGTAGAAGCTCTTTCCCCCACGTAGCCCGTTCAAAAACATGTTATTTCTTTTTAAAAAAAAAACACAAAAAACACTCTAGATTCTGCATGCAAACAGGTCGATGCAAACTCACCGCTGGTGGCGTTTTGTGCTGTCGTTTTCACCACGGCCGGTCTTTAATTCCAGCTCTTTGAAGCGATGCATCCGGGACCAACGAGCGTACCGTGGCAGGCGTGCCATGGCACGTGGGACCTCCCCGTGTCCTCCTCATCAGGAAATCGCCCAGGTCCCCAGGGCGTGGTCGCATGCTTCCTCCCGTGACGTGTAGGCTAATAGCATACGGCGTCCCGAAGTCTTGAGGGACACACGGCAACCGATGACTTCCTCTTCTCCCAAGCTTTAGGGTTTCAACAGGTTTATAAAGCGTTTACACTCTGGAAGCCCTGGCCAGTCGCCATTGAGATGGCGTGATTGGTGCTAGTGGCATTTTGATGGGTCCCGAAGCCCAGGCTGTGAACGAGAGGCAGTCACACCGACTGATCCGAGGATCCTGGGGGCGGGGAGCTGTGTCTTGCCCTTACGCTTAGAGAACCGGTGGAAGAAACCACAGAGGAAACCTTGCTGCCAACTTCACGACCATGGAGCTCTATCTGTGACCAAATGCGGCATCTCGGAAATCAAAGGAGAGGGGGAATTCACCTTTTCTGCTGATTTTGAAGTGCAGTCAAAGCTTTCTTTTAAGAGCTGTGAATGAGACTTCTTCTGAGCACTATTCTCTTGCACACAAACAGAAAATCAAAGCCTTACTACGCCTAATTTATGCACACGATAGTATTCCTGAGGGTTCTTATTTCGGGAAGATTGTAAGAAAGTAATCTAAGTATGAAACACGGTGGTTGGAAAGACTTGTTTATAGTAAAGCATTGTTTTCCTTCAGACTGATTTGTCGGTAAATCCAAAGTGAATTTGGGTGAGGCTAGAAGTTACAGTTGGGGCTAGAGGTCAGAGTTAGGATTTGGTGAGTAAGTGTAGGGTTTGTGTTAGTTTTAGGATCGGGTTAGCTGAGAATGGAAATTACAGTAGGGTGAAGGCTGGAGTTGGCTTTGGGGGTTGAGGTTAGGGTTGGGACCAGGACGGGTTGTGTTGGGTTGCGTTCGAACTGGGGCCAGTGCTGGTGTTGGTGACAGTGTCAGGCTGGAGGGTAAACCTGGAGTAAGTGTTTCTGCGGAAGTAGTCTGGGGCTAGCATGAAAGTTCGAAAGCCAATTTGGTTATGGCGCCCCTTCCCTTATATCCTGCCAATTACTGCTTTAGATGGCACACAAGCCCAAGTCAGTGGCCGTCCGTGCTTACGTGGCGACCCAGCCACCCGCACCCGTGTGCTGCCCCCAGCGCGCCGGCCACGACATCCCCCGAAGCAGGTGGCTCTGGACCTGATCACAAAGACGTGAGCAGCGCGTTTGGTCTTTGGACGTGTCTGTGGACGAGCTCACTGAGTCTCTCGACCACATTCTGAGCACCAGCCCTCGTGTTCTGACTTTAGCCTCACGGACACTGGTGACAAACACTACTGTACGTGGAGGGTTTGGTGGCCGGGATGGATGGGGATGGGGAAGGGCACACACACCAGCCCGTGGGTTGTTAATCATCAATCACCCTTGATTGTTGAAGGATTTTAAATTAAAAGAAAGATCATTTGTAAAATACTCTTTGTATATATTTATTATATGACTTAAAGGTGCAATATTTTATTTTGTACAGTATGTAATAAAGACATGGGACATATATTTTTCTTATTAACAAAATTTCTTATTAAATTGCTTCACCTTTGTATTTAAAGTCGCTAATTTTCTTGTACTTTTGTTACCATTCAAACGATGTTCCTGTGTACTGTATTTTACTACTGTTTCTATAACATAAGAGTTAATGTTTCTTTCATGACCCTTAAGTGATTCAGAAATAAATTTGATTATTCAGTGGCATCCTTAGACACGTGAGTGGCTTGTTTGTATTGTTTTCTGATTTTGTCGCCTGGGTCAGCCTTCTTGTGGGTCTGGGAGCGGACCTGATGGGTTCACAGTCCTGGATCGTCTTGTGAAATGGGGGTTAGAGGATTCAGGGCGGATCACATAGAAATTCAACTCTCACTCCCTCCCCCCATCGTTGATACCCTGCGCATTAGAGTGAAAACGATGTCAAGGGCAGAAAGGGTGGAAAGAAGTCCCAAATGGACAGCCTGAGACAGGTTTAGAAGTAGGTGGTGGTAGGAAACCAAGAAGTACTAATCATCTTTGATTTGGGATCATTAAGAGGGTTATAGGGACCGACCGACCGCGTCTGCACGTAAAGACTTTTTGGCCGCGGTTGGTGAGGAATCAAAGTCCCTCGTTTAACACTAGGATTCACTCTTAGCGCTGCCCGAGCAGTTCTTACAAACCACAAGGCCTTTCTTCCTAGTCTCTGGGTCTGTGGGCTCATTTTCCACAACAAGGATCTGCAGGGAGACCCGTGGAGATGGGATGGGGTGAGGCTGGAAATTTCCTACTGCCTCTTCTCTCTGGATTGTCCTCCTTTCTTCATTGGATTCGTCCAAGTTTGGCCTAGTGAGAACTCCTTCTAGAATGTGGCAGGCTGTTAAATATTACAGGTTTCTGGGGGCGCCTGGGTGGCGCAGTCGGTTAAGCGACCGACTTCAGCCGGGTCATGATCTCGCGGTCCGTGAGTTCGAGCCCCGCGTCGGGCTCTGGGCTGATGGCTCAGAGCCTGGAGCCTGTTTCCGATTCTGTGTCTCCCTCTCTCTCTCTGCCCCTCCCCCGTT
The DNA here is from genome assembly GCF_016509475.1 of Prionailurus bengalensis. Lineage (NCBI taxonomy): Eukaryota > Metazoa > Chordata > Mammalia > Carnivora > Felidae > Prionailurus > Prionailurus bengalensis. The sequence goes on along the minus strand of NC_057355.1, from coordinate 3,260,021 downwards.
CATGCTCTGTCTCTCTCTGTCCCAAAAATAAATAAAAACGTTGAAAAAAAATTTTTTTTAATAAAAAATAAAAAATAAATATTACAGGTTTCCGGTGCTGTTACAATGGGGTTTGTGTGTGTGTCCCTGCACAGCACATATTTCAAGGAGACCTTAAGGCGATGGCAGGTCAGGTGACTCCAGCTTTCCACCACCACATTTGGAACTCTCTCTTGCACAGACTCTGGAGATCACTCTGTACCTGCGTTCATGCTGTTCCCACTGTCCCGCTTTTCCTGACCTGGCAAGTTCCCACTCACCATTCCAGATTCAGCTCAGCTGTCCTCTCCTTAAAGAAGCTTTCCCCGAATTCCCGGGCTAAGTGGCCCATGTGTACTCTCTTCCAATGTCTTATTCACGCCTATTATATTGGATGTTAGATCACGGGGAGACACCATTATTCAGCTCTGTGTCCTCAGCCCAAGTCACATTGCCACGGGAAACCCCAGGGTAAGTTTACTATGGGGAGCCTTTGTCCAGGGAAGAGACCACCCCCATTCGATTACAGAAGGATTTGCATGTCCAGCATCAGAAAATGGGCCAGGATGAGAGTGCTATCATATTTTCTAATTTTTCATTTTGAGTATATAATCATGTTTTTTATTACAAAGGTAAGAATATCTAGTTATGTACAGGTTAACCTAGGTAAGAGTTCATGACAAAGGCCTCTTTTCCAGAGAAAATTTTGTGCAGAAATGACTTCATGAAAATGCATTTTATTGATGCTTTATTAATGTTGCATAAATACAGAATTCTACAGGTCATAATTTTCACTAATCAATACAAACGTACATACACACGAGCTACTTTCAAATAAACATTTTAACCAAACCAAATAGGTGGACCTATTCTCAAGCACATAGTTTGAAAGAATTCTAAAGCTACAAAAGACTACACTTGATGAGAAATCATACTCTCCCCTAATGCAATCACCCAGCAAGGAAAAAATAAAAACAGGAGTTTAATTCGTTAGGAAATTTTCAGCATTTATAAATGCAATATGTTCTTTCTGCTTCACTCGCTGACATCATTCTTTCCCTCCCTTCTTAGCGCTTAGCTCACGCTGGAGAAGAAGGACATAATTATGCCCCAGACCGAGCCTGCTGCTTCTTCTGAACCATGACTCCAGGCATGGCAATTAGGTACGTCATGACCCGGGGTTACCCTGAAGATTCTTCAGAGCCATCGGTCATTCCTAAAACTACTCGAACACACAGTGTTTTCCTTCCTACAAACACTGTCTTTCAAACCACGTGACTCTCCTAGTCCAAGCTCTCTATGCTCTGTAACGGGTTCTCAGGCGCTTGATTGAGGACAAGACTCAGAAAGTTTACTCCTCATAAGCCCAAAGCAAATTTGGTCATTTTCCAATCCTTGCCTCCGGCCAGAAAGTGAGTGTTGAGGAGGTAATGGCCCTCGTTTGGAAAAGGAGAAAACAGGTTCAAAAGAGAGACTGAGGGACTTCGTAACAATCTCTGACACTTGTTTGGCGCTTTGACTTTTGGGTTTCGATGAACCATCTGCCCTGATGCTCGAAACGATGTTTGTGAGCTGAGCACAGCAAATGTCCTTTTACACATGGGGACACTGGGGCTCAGAGACACCCGTCACTGGCCTAGGGTGATCCAAATAGAAACTGTTGTCACTGGAACCCGAACTCAGAGCCTTGATTCCCCGCGCGCAGAGCCGTTGTTGGTCACACGGCGGCTCCTCTTACGAACTTGAACATGGTGAGGAGCGGTGCAGTCACCCCTGGCACCGCTAACCACGGTGCAGGGTGTCCACGCCCTGAAGTCTGAGATGAAGACCGTCGTCCCGGATGAGGAATCCACGTGTCGTGGTCAGAGGTGTGCTGGACAGTCCCAGTGCACTTGACACATGATAACCAGGTTGTGAGTGACCATGTAATTGTCGTGATTAAAAGCATAAGTATAAAGGGTAATCGATCAGAGACAAGCGACCAAACGGTAGGTTGGGGATCAAAATAGTTCAGGTGGGAACGCCCGTTATTCAATTTTCAGAATAGCAGAGTAGAGAACAATCTTGGTGAGAGATCAATACAAAATAGATTTTAAGGTCCTCACTTCCAAAGTAATTTTCCAATTTTCTTGTTTAAAATTTTAAAATGATTTCTTTTACCTCTCCCCTCAATTATTTTCACTACCAAAAAATTGGCTTTGCCTTTAGAAAACCAATATCCTGTTAGCTTCCTTTCAAACGTGATTTGATGATTAGGAGGCCTCCACCGTGGGTGTGATCTTGCGGAAGAAGTGATGACCTCGAGAATTTGTATTTTCAAAGACATAACCGGGAGGAGAGGGAAAGCTAGCGGGGCAGATTTCCCGTTTCTTTGGTGTGTACTCTAGACAGTACATGGTTGTGTCATCGAATGGAGCAGAACTCTTCACGGGAGCGTGCACGGGTTTGCAGCTCTGTGTTGGATTCAGCTCATGTGGCACATAGTGAGACCTGAAAGTGGTCCAACCATCAAATTTTCCAGATGGGTTGGGAATCTGCTGCTGCTGCTTAATAAGTCCTTGACGACAGCTTTCCCAGGCTGGAAAATCTTCCTTTGTGGTGCTTTTTCCTTGAAAAGGAAAGTTGTTATTTCTTTTCTGAGAAACTGGCCTGATGGGAACAACACGTTTGGTCTGATAGGGAATGTAGTCAAGATGGCTTGTGCTGTTTAACTGCATGGTGCCTGTGGGAGGGACATACTCTGGTGTTTTCTTGACTGCAGGCGGTGGGATTTCCCATGGTTGAAAGCTTTCGCGGAATTCGGTGCTTCCTTCAAAATGAGTATTTTGGGTCACTCTGGTGTATGGAGGTCTGCAGAGTTTTGCAGATTCGCCAACAAGGCCCTGAAAGTCATACCGGTGAGTTGTGAGATCCTCAAAGGGTTGGGTGGTTGGCTTGTAAACCTCTTTTGGCCTTGAAAACTTGAATTCTAGCTGATAAGGTACATAGTCCAGGCGGTGACTTGTGTCACCATTAAAAGGGACAGTAGAACGTTTGATCACAGGGCTGGGTTTAAAGCTTTGCCGAGGCTGTATCTCCTGAGGAACATAATCGTCCTGAAATGTAGTTGAATTTCCAAATTTCACGGCGGGGGGATGATAAGTTTGCTCTGGTTTATAAAGGTCCATTTTCTGAATGTCCCAAGCTCTGTAATCATCTTGAAAATAAAAAAGAGAGCATCTTAAAATACTGAAGAAAACAACCATCTTCTAAAAATCATGGCTGACTTACTTCTCTCATTGCCAAACATCTTTTCATTTCCTTCATAAATCTGGACAATAATCGAGTATGAAGTTGCTCAGGTTCCCCTGGTTTGTCTCTTCTTCATGTTCACCTGTCTCTTCTATCATCCCACTTTAGTACATATAACTTTCTACTTCTAGACTTACCTGAATACGCAAAAAGGGAATGGAACATCTGAGCTGGATTGTTGACAGTTTTTGAAAGCCTGTGTTTTGGATAAAGGCAGAGTTTAGGAGATTATGGTTGTGTTTTCCAGGAACTGCTTGGGGTTTTCACTATAACTCAAGAAATGCTAAAGGAAACCATAAAATCTAGGGATTAACATGAAATCAAAGGCCCCGATGTGTGGGCAAAAGTGATGTGGGTATTATGCCTTGGTTTCGGAGGGACTCCTCAAAGGAGAGAGAATTTCAATTCCATTATACTTTAGGAACAAGACTCCCTGAGCAAAGATACAGAATAACTTGTACTATCGCAGAAAGTTCACTGGATTCAACTTTAACTTCTCAGAAAATGGACTTCACGTCATTCCCCAAAGATAGGGGGCCATCTAGAGGCCAGAGGCCTGAAATGAGTGCTTTCAAACATGTCAGAAATTGTATGTAGAATTTACAAGTGAACCTCAGAGCTAAGTCTGAGATTTAGCGTTAAATACCTAAATTCTGCTTCTTCAGCCTACCTAGACCATGGATGGGAAACTGAAGTACTTATATTTCAACTGAGGGTTATTTAGTTTTTCTATTTCTAGATGAGAAAGGTAGTAAGATAAGAAATACTGTGGAAAATGGGGTGCCTGGGTGGCTCAGTCGGTTGAACGTCCGACTTCAGCTCAGGCCATGATCTCACAGCTTATGAGTTCAAGCCCCGTGTTGGGCTCTGTGCTGACAGCTCAGAGCCTGGAGCCTGCTTTAGATTCTGTGTCTTCCTCTCTCTGCCTCTCCCCTGCTCATGCTCTGTCTCTGTCTCTCAAAAATAAACTGTAAAAAAAAGAAATACTGTGGAATTGACTTTACCCAAAAAAGATGTACACTGAAGACTAATTTATAAAAGACAGCAGTCATACAAGATAACATATAAGAGTCTAGGCCACAGTCCATGCAGTGTCTATTGGAAAGGCCAAAACTCAAATGCTTTTTATGGGGATACCTCCTTTGGAGAGAAGAATTCCTCATTCACAAACAGTTCTGCCACAGTGGCCAACTTTGGGACCAAACGATCACTTCCATCTCATCAAGTACTGGTGTTTGGATGAGAGTGGATGCCTGGCCTGAGAGCAGATCATCTGTAGGCTAGTAGGGATCTACAAAACAGCCTGGCAAGAAGAGACGAGCTGGGTAAGCAATTCTTGTCCTTGTGAACCCAAATTTGAAAACATGGAGCCAGATAAAAGCGAGAGATGAATCTACAAGGATGCCATGTAGTGGATAGAATTGGAGAGCTATGGTAAGCCGAAGACTTCAAAATCCACCTGTAGGGCAACAGAATTGATAAGTAGACAGAGGAGCCCAGGTAGTAGAGTGGCAGTCAGAGCAGATGCATGCAGAGAAGTGAAGAGGCTGTAATAGAACCCATGGGGCTCTGGCAGAGAGGTGGGGAGGGAGGGAGTAGCTCCGCCCTCTAGCTTCCTCTGTACCCGATGGCTTTCCACTACCAGGTCACGGGAAACTCTCTTTTTCTTGAGGCACCATGAACAAATCTCTGTTGTTTGCAATGTCAAGTATAAAATTATAACACTTTTTCACAAACTAGAAGGAAATCGTAGGGTGCTATTGAAGGTCTGTAGTCCGGCCTTGCTGCCAAAATGACCGAGAAAAAGATGTTAATTTCAAAAAAAAAAGAAACTAAATAGAAGAGGGTAGTTCTCCCTTGCCAAACGAGCTTCAGTTTTCAAAAGGGAAGCAAGAATTTGGAGACCGAAACACAAGACTTCACAGCACACATTACCATGGATATCGGTTGCAGATAACTGCAGAAAATTGAGTTTCCTTTTATACATATGCCTATGCTCATATGCATGGAATATTGATTGTTCATTCTGGAGTATTTATTGATAATGTTCAAGCAACACCTTTAAAACGTAATATTTATTAATATAATCTATTTTTCGTGTCTTGTGACACTGATAGAAAGGACAAATGTAGTGCCATGCATATCTAACAGTGCAGTCTGGTCCTTTGGCAACTGCGGTATTGCCCTGGTTAGATAAGGGAAATTCTGTTTCCTCTGCTCATTCTTTTGATTTCTAGCCACTTTCTCTCTTCTGATCAGCTTTACATCCATGTGTTTGCTCACCATCAATGTTTGAATGTAGAGCTCCATCCCCATCCTTATATAATGAGCTGTTCTAGGTTCCTCTTTGAGAACAAAAGTCCTGAGTTGCACATGCTAGTTCTTTTCCTTGGTACTTTGGAACCTGTTCCCTGTGGCATCTTATTGCACCAAGGACTTGGAAACAACTTTTACAAAGCCAGGGAGCTCCATCCTGAGCATTTCTTTCTCAATTTGTATATCATCAAAGAAGTCCCATGGTTTTAATACTACCTGGAAGCTGATGATTTCCAGAAGTGAATCTCCATTCCAGACTTCCTTTCGAACACCAAACCCACATATACATCTTCCTACTAGATATCCCTATTTCAAGAGGTAAACTGAAACTTAGTATGCTCAAACTGAAAAATCAATCTTGAAGTGTTAATTGAAATTTTATTTCATTTACATTTAATGTAATGAATGGTGTAGTTGAGTTTAAGTTGACTATATTGTTGTTTGCTTTTGATTGTTCCCACATGTCCTTTGTTCCCTTACCCCTTATTTTCTGCCTTGTTTTAGATAAAGGGTATTTTTATTATTCCATTTTCTCCATTAGCACTTTAATTATAACTTCGCGTATTTTTAAAAAAAATTTTAATGTTTATTTTTTGAGAGAGAGAGAGAGAGAGAGAGGGAGAGAGAGAGAGACAGAATGTGAGTGGGGAGGGGCAGAGAGACAGAGGGAGACACACAATCCAAAGCAGGCTCCAGGCTCTGAGCTGTCAGCACAGAGCCTGACGTGGGGCTCAGACTTACGAGCAGTGAGATGATGACCTGGGCCAAAGTCTGACCCTTAACCGATTGAGTCACCCAGGTGTCCCAAACTTCACATATTTTTAGAATGAAAATGCATTTTTTTCCTATTAGGGGATCTTTTGGACCTACTTGAACTTAAATTGATATTTTTACCCCTTCTAGAACAGTGGAAGGAACTTTCAACAGTTTAATGCCATGTACACCCTCATGCTGTATTTTGTGCTATATTTTACTTCCATATTTATATAAAAATACATAATATAAATATTATTGTGACTTTGAGAGGTCGGTATTCCTTTATATTTACCCACATAGTTAACCTTTCTGTGTGTTTCATATCATCGTGCATTTCATGCTGCCCTCTAGAATCATTTGCCTTCCACCCGAAGACATTCCTTTACTACTTTTTGTAGTATGGGTCTGTTACTAACAGATTCTTTGAGTTTTTTTTTGTTGTTGTTGTTGTTTTCCAAAAACATTTTTATTTTGCCATATTTTTTGAAAGATATTTTCATTAGATGTGAAAATCTGGGATTCATTGGGTTTAAAGTTCTTGGTTCTTTTTTTCCTTCCAACACTTCAAAGATGTCATCCCATTATCTTCTGGATTCCATAGCTTCAGATGAAAAGTTAGGTATGTTTCTGATTTTTCTTTTTGTGAATAATGTGTAGTTTTGCTACTTTTGAGAATTCATCTTCACTTCATTTTCAGAAGTTTGATGATAAGTGCCTAGCTGTGGTATTCTTTGTATTTATCTTTTTGGGGATTTGTTGAGCTTCTTGAATCTGTGGCTTGGTTCTTTCATCAATTTTGAAAATTTCTTGACCATCTCTCCAAATATATTCTGGTTCTTCTTAGGTCTCATATTTTACCAAGTGCTAGATGTCACATATAAGAAAGCCATAGACATTGAAATCAATGTTATTTTCAACAGGAGAAAGCTTGCTTTTTTCAGTGTTAGGCCGATCGCCTTGATCCAATCAGGAACTGAGCTAGGTTGGTGCTCAGAGGCACTTTTAGTTAGACATGGTCTTCCTTTAGATACAAGTGTGTCAAGGACAAGAACTGTGGTGTGTTTGTGGTAGAGCCCTCATTCTGTGGGACTTTGTTTCCTAAGCACCTACTCCCAAATACAACTGTGGGATACTTCTGTGGGATTCTTTCTGCCCTAGTCTCCTAGCCCACCATGCCCCCGAAACACTGCAAACACTCCACAAGGAAAACCAGCCATACATCTGGAGGACTTATAGATTCCAGCTTGTCATATCAAGCCCACATATCAGGCGCTCCACTGGATTCCCTTCTCCCGGTAGAGTCTTTCTGCTTATGCCAAGCCCAGTCTTCAGCCTTGGCCTGGATTTGACAAATGGTCCAAGGGATGTAAACAGCTCTCTTAGTTCACCTAGGAAGGCATCCACCATCTCTGGAATTTTAGTTCTTTCCTTCCACAGCTGTCTAATGCCATTTAAAAAAGTTTTTTTCCAGTTAAAAAATGTATACATGGGGGGCCTGGGTGGCTCAGTTGTTTAAGAGTCTGACTTCAGCTCAGGTATGATCTTATGACTTGTGAGTTCGAGCCCCATGTTGGGCTCTGTGCTGACAGCTCAGAGCTTGGAGTCTGCTTCAGATTCTGTCTCCGTCTCTCTCTGCCCCTCCGTTGCTTGCACTCTGTCTCTCTCTCTCTCAAAAATGAACATTAAAAATAATAGTAACAGGGGCACCTGGGTGGCTCAGTCAGTTAAGTGTCCAACTTCGGCTCGGGTCATGATCTCAAGATTTGTGGGTTCAAGCCCTGCGTCGGGCTCTGTGCTGACAGCTCAGAGCCTGGAGCCTGCTTTGGATTCTGTGTCTCCCTCGCTCTCTGCCCCTCCCCTGCTCGCACTCTGTCTCTGTCTCTCTCAAGAATAAACAAACATTTATAAATAAATAAACAAATAAATAAATAAATAGTTTATACAGATCTTTAGCTGTTGCAGTGGAAATGATGCGGTCTGGCATTCACTATAGCCTACCTGGAAACAGAACTCACCCACTTTTAGTAGCTATGATAAAAATGTTAAGCACCTCAGTCTGTGATCAAGGCTTCACAATCTGATCTCCATCTCCATTTCTAGAATTAGACCCCAATCTCGCATTTCCTCCTCTGATGTTTACCCAACAACCATGGTATTTTTCTGGCTTTCTGCGTTTTTGCTCATTTCACCCTAGTTTTTGTGATGTCCTTCCCTTTCCTGTAGACCAGTACTTACTAGTCTCTGATACATTCCTGGGCTGGCCTGAAGTGTGATGTTGCTCAGTCTAAATTTTTGAAGCATGAGTTGTTCCATCAATTTTCCAGTGAATTATCCTCCTCCCTAGTCATAACACATACATTTTTTTAAGTTTATTTATTTTGAGGGGGTGGGGAGAGAGAGAGAGAATCCCAAGCAGGCTTCGTGCTGTCAACACAGAGCCCAACACCGGGCTTGAAGTCACCAACCATGAGATCATGACCTGAGACAAGTTCAAGAGTCAGACACTCAGCCAAATGAGCTGCCCCAGCACCCCAATAACACATATTATTTATTTCTACTAAAGCTATTTAATTTTTTATGCTACTATTGCTTTTTTTCCTCAACCATAAAGTTTCTACTTGTCAACAACTATGTTTGATTCGGATCTCTGTATTCCCTACAGTGGCTAGCACAGAGCAGAGAAATCCTGAAAACATTTATCAAATCAAACACTGGCCTATTTTCATCATCTATGGTTTAATATGAATGACCTTCTAAAGTGAGGCTTCTGGGGGCAGATGCATTTCTGAGAGTAGCCTGTCTCATAGAACTACATCTCCAGAACTAGATGTTACCCTTCTCGCCACCACCTACAGGGTTTTTTCTTCCTTTCTCTTTATCGTATCCCACTTCTGTCTTTCCTCTGTTGTCTGATTCTCGATGAATAGCGAGAGGGCCTCTTGTCATTGTGATTTCTTGTCAGCTACACACCTGTCCCTAAATAGGTGTCTGTAAAACCTGCAATACAATCATCACACAGAATGATGAGTTCTGCCTCGGCCCTTAATACTTATGGTCTCATGCTCCCAAGCCTGGAAATACAAAAGTCACCTCTCCGCACTAGGAAAGATCAGAAGTGAGAAAACCAGAGGGACCCCAGGAATCCTCAACATTGGCTTATGGGGGTGAAAGTATGGAAATGTACAGGAAACCCAGGTAATGAGAAGCTAGAACCAGTGTGTGTGTGAGAGTGTGTGTGTGTGTGTGTGTGTGTGTGTGTGTGTTATGTGTAATAGTCACAACCTCAGGGAATATCAATATTAGTGATATTTTTCCATCGATCTTGTAGGAAAAAGAAAAGAAAATCTTACCATGGTTGTTAAAAGACCCAGTCATTTTCATCAAGTACCTTCTACATCACCTTGTTATGCAGCACGTGACCTCCACTGCATACCAGTAAATTCAGATCTGCAATCGCTAAATGCTATATTGCATTACAACAATATACTTATTCACCATACACATTGTCTTAAAACTTCGTTTTAATGTTTGGGTAGCATCTTATGTGATCGCAGCTTAAAAGACAGAAAGCACGTTGCCCCCGACCTCCCTACACATAGATCCTAGAGTACTGATAACAGGCACTTACCTACGCATCCAACTGGTGAGGGGGATATTTGAAGAACACATAGACCTTCAGCTATTGCCCATTTATACTATAAACCGTTGCTTTCATTGTGGGTGACATCACTGTTACAAAGGGGTTTTATCTGAGGACATACCATTCAGCTATATCACCTAACTAACGAAAAAGATATCAGCCTAAAAATGCAATTACATTATCAAGAAAAAATATGGAAAGAATGTGTACTAACAAGACAGGCTTTAAAAAGAAAGACCCCGTTCCCCACAAGCAATAGAGTATTTTAAAATCAACTTGGTTTTTGGAAAGAAACTAGCCATACACTGTCCAGCCTCTTACTCTTCTAAGTCAGAGGCCCACAGAGAGAAGGTGTCATCACACTTTGTCCCCGCTAGAAGCCTTAGAGGAGTAAGTTCCCTAAGCGGTGCACCACCATTGTCCCCGGATGGATAAGCCGATTTTGTTCTGAGTTCAGTATCAGGAGGCATCTGTGCCCAGATCTAAGCCTTGTTCTTCACCCTAGCCCTTGCCACTCAAAAGGGAATATTTGGTTCTGCATCTGCTCTTTTGCTTTCAGTGGGCTCAGAACTTAAGTGGTGAAGGGCGTCGCTCTTTACTTGACCTTCTCAAAGACTCCAGTCCGCTCGGTAGAGTTTCAGCTCATTCTGGAATTGCAGGAAAGGAACGGTGCCAAGTAACCGTGGCCCAATGCGACAAGGATGATACAATGCTTGTTCACTGGCAGCCTTTGCTTTTACGCTTGACCCTTGAACAACACGGGGGTTAGGGGCACTGACCCCCCCTGCACAGTCAAAACTCTGCACATAACTTTGACTCCCAGAACAACTAATGGCCTACTGTTGGCCGGAAACCTTAACGACGGTTAACAATAGTTAAGGTTCCTATACATCCACAGTCAATGTATATTTTGTATGTCACATGTATTCTGTGTTATGCTCTTACAACGAAGTATAAGCCGGAGAAAAAGTGTGATTCAAAGAATCATAAGGAAGGGATAATACGTTTGCAGGGCTGGGCTGGACTGTATTTCTGGAGAAGAATCCACACATACGGGGACCTGGCTCAACTGTATGTGTTTTTAGACAGAGAACGTGAATTAAGTGGCTACATTTGGAAAGAAACCCAGGTCTTTTAACTCTCAATGAGGCAAATGGTCTTTCTTCACTATACAGTGCTGCTTTGACCAAAGCCAAAAAAGGTTCTCCTGAGTCGTGGGAGCTAAGTTTGGCCACACACCAAATTATGATTTGACGTTGGATAGAAGTGAGTTTAGGTTTTTTGGCTCCTTCATTTTTGAAATGCCAAGTTACCTTTATAGGTTGGGACAGTGTCCAACTTTCCTTGTTTAGCTTGTTGTCTCTCCAAAGGCCGGACGATGGCCACAGGCTGCACTTTGTAAGAATTGAAATCCCGTTTGTACGTAGTGCCAAGATCAATCTCCCCCTGTTTTGGTTTATATTCTTCTGGTACCTGGCGAGGCTGTTTGACTATTTCGTAAGGACGATAATCCGATCTGAAACATATAAATTTGAAACATAGCCTCACAGTTTCTTAATTAGAAATAATCATTATCTCGACGCAGTATTGAAATTTTCAAGGTTTTTTTTTTCATTTGAAAAGTCTAAGAAGATATTAAAATGGTGGCAGTTGGTAAACTACTTGAGAGAAATAATTCCTTTATGTCCTATCCAGTGACTAAATATGTTAAGAAAAAATATGTCAAAAATCCTGGTTTTCAAAACATCATTACAATGGCTCTTTAGTTGACTGGATCTTACATAAATAAAATCTTTAAGTAACAGAATTTTTTTCTAACCTAGAAGGAAATTTTCGGATCTCATGAATCTAAAATCTACCCCCGGGGCCCACTTTGTCCAAATCCTTATTCGTCCTACTTGAAGACTAAGCCATTTGGGCATGCTTTCTTCTAGATCATAAGATCTTCCTGCTTACTATTGAATCATCAGTTACGTGGATAATTAACACCTGAACTCTGGACTTCAGCCTTAAACCGCATTCATAGTATGGATGTGACTCTGTCTCATCACTGGACCTCCCAGAAGCCCTTGCCACAGATGGGAGCTGTGTGGCGATGCGGCCACCCTGGGCATCACGTAACCTCATGGGGCAGAAGGAGAGCTGCAGACACTTGGGTTGGCTGCGCGGAAGGGAGGTGACAGACCCAGCGTGATCAGACTCCCTGGGTCCGAATCCCGGCTCTGTCGTTCACGAGACGCGTGACCTCGGACGACTCGGTTAACCCGCCTGTGCCCCAGTTTCCTGACATATAAAATGGGCCGATCATGCCATGTACCTCACAGGGTTATTTCAGAACTGGCACATGTACAGGCGTGCACGCACACATATTTACGAGAGCTTGGTGCCCAGTGAGGGCAATACGTTAGCCACTACTATTTATTATTACTACAAGTCTTCAAAATTGCTTTCTTCTCTTCTGGACTCCCCTGTGTCACTCATTTTAGTTGTTTAAACCATCGTGTACTAATCACTACTTTCTGTGTGTGTCCATAAGCAACACTGAACGCTTGTTCCCTATTTAGCGAAAGGCATCCCGGCGACTCGAGCTGCACGGTCGGAAAGCCAGGACTCACCGTCAGGCCTCAGCTGTCCTGTCAGCGCGGCCTCCGAATCTCTTGCAGACCCCACCATTTCCTCCTCCGTGGCGCTACCAGAACGGCCCAAGCTTTCCTAATCCCTGTTCAAACCTATTAGCTTCTCTCCAGTCTGGTCTCACGTTGCACCCAAAGGAATCCTCTCACTTGTAAGTTTGACCAGGTCATTCCCACCGGTATCTCCCTCACCCCCTCCAAATGCAAACAGGGGGGTGGACAAGAGAAGAAACTTTCAGCGGCTTCGTGTGGCTCCAAGGACACGGCAAAAACCGCCGGGGGCCTCCTCCGCTAGCCTCAGCACCTGCTTCCTCCTGCAGGGGGAGGCGGCCTTCTCCAGGAATTGCCTTCTCTCCCCTCCCCTGCCCTCCCCTGCCCGCCATCTTTGCCGGGAATGCACTTCCTTACCTACTCAATTCAGTCAGTTGCTTCACACCTGTCAGGATTTAGCTCCCTCTTCTCTTCTCCCTGATAAAGTCAAACCTTTTATTCTGGCTCTCAAGTCACCTTGTGCCTGTCCTTCACGCACGTGATCACTGCTGCGATTTTGTACTTCTTCCCAGTGATGTGTTGCTACCTTCGCTGGACTGCAGAGTCTGTGAGCACAGAGATCATGGCCGGAACCCCATGCTCACCGCTGTGTGCCAGGGGCTCAGCGTAGGGCCCGACACCTAACAAATGCTTAGTAAATATTATTTAGGGGATAAGTGGTAGAAATCACATACCTCTTACTCTCAAGACATCGGATTTGTTCTTTGCTCTTCCCAAATGCCAGCTAGAGGGGAACGGGCTAAAATGCGATCAGGCAGTGGAGGAATCAGGGAGATGACAGAGAGAAAGCGTAGAAGTCTTAGTTCCTCTAGGTGGATTCGCTAAGTGTTAGAAAGTATACCTCCAAACCCAAAGCAGCGGTCTATGGAGACGTGGTAGTGGGTAAATGCACTCTCGGCCATCGGATTGGCCCCATACGACGTGTCTACAATCATACTTCGGGGCGGGCTCCCTAGCTACCCTGGCAGACATCTAGCTGTCCCGCAGCTGTGACGTTGTATAAAGCATCGAAAATCTTAGACACAAGTCTAGACATCTGCTCGTTACAGTCCCGTCCTGTGTTACAGAGAAGTACAGAATGACCCTTTATTGTTCGTACCGGCCCATCGGCTGTTGCTGCTTAGTGGCCAGTCAACATGAGGGAGCTGAGGAAGGGTTCTGAACCCCTCGCCTGCGGCCCTCGGAAGTGCTGCTATCCCCAGTCAAGATACCAAGAAAAGATCCAATGTTTTACTAAGTGTACAGACGGTGATTTAAAAAACGGAAATTATAGTTGCCTGGGCATATTTGGAACTTCTGGGAGCTGGGACAGTTTCTTTTTCTTTCTTTTGTCTTTCTGGTTGGTTGGTTGTTGTGTTTTGTTTCGTTTTTACCATTAAGGGATGCTTGATCAAGTCAACTGACAAAACCACAATTATGAAACAATTGCCTTTTTAAAGGAAGGTATGGCACGGGGCGCCTGGGTGGCTCAGTCAGCGAAGCGTCTGACTCTTGGTTTCGGCTCAGGTCATAACCTCACAGTTCCCGAGTTCGAGCTCCATGTCAGGTGCTACACTGACGGGGGTGGAGCCTGCTTGGGATTCTCCCTCCCTCCCTCTCTCTCTCTCTCTCCCTGCCCTTCCCCCCACTCCTGCTCTCTCTCTCTCTCAAAATAAATAAAAACTGAAAGATATGGCATGTCATTCTTTCCCAATTTTAACATTTAGAACTAGTTAAATGCGAAACCTTTATTCAACAAATATGCATATTGTGACATTTATTTCAGATCTCCGTTATGAATCATTAAGGCATCAAGGAAGAATGTTAAGGTGCAGAAAAAAATGAGCAACATTCCCATTTGCTCTCTCTCAACTGTTCTATTTCTTCACCTCATTTTCAATAATTATAGCTTGTTTATTTACCCGAGTTTTTGTTTCTTGACTGCTATCCTCACAAGGCTGTAAGCAACACGGGGGCCAAGTCCCTCATGGCCCACGTCACACTCAGGGACGCCGTAGTACTTGACCCACTGCACTGAATCTGTGGCAACAGACTGAGCAGCAGTGCTGGTTAAAGATGCAGATTCCTGGGACCTGTGCTTTCAGGTGGAACGCTGGAATCTGCAATTTTAACCCTTCTGGATGATTCTAAAGCACACCGTATCTGAGGACTATGGAAGATCTTCAGATCTGTGGACGAGCCACACGTCTACAGAAGTCGAGTGCAATCGCCAAAGCAGTGCTACCTCAAGGGCGGCCCGAAATGTTAGAGGGACAAGTACTGGCCTGAGAGTTCGAAGGTTTCAACCTTGGCTTATGCAAGGAGAATGGGCTCTAAAATGAGAAGGAAACGGGTAACACTGCAGATTAAAGTGGTTACGGAGCATTTTTAAAACCCCAAGTTACAGAAATCTGATGTGTGTGTTTCCTGACACCAGAAACTTCTATTTATTGATTTTTATACTTAACACCTAAGATTGTGCCTTGAATATGGTGTGCACATTAACGGAATAAAGACAGGAATTAACTCACTGACAAAGGTACAAAACAAGTTAAAAAAAAAAAAAAAAAAGCTAAGTCTGGGGCGTCTCGGTGACTCAGTCAGTTGAGAGTCCGATTCTGGATTTCGGCTCAGGTCAGAATCTCACAGTTTGTGGGATCGAGCCCCGCATGGGGCTCTGTGCTGACAGCATGGAGCCTTCTTGGGATTCTCTCTCTCTCTCTCTCTCTCTCTCTCTCTCTCTCTCTCTCTCCCTCCCCCACTCCTGCACTTTCTCTCTGTGAAAAATAAATTAACTTAAAAAAACAAAACCAACTAAGTCCCAATGGAAAGTTGAGGGTCAGGAAGACTTCTTTTTGTCTATCCAACACTGAATAAACATGGAGTGTCTACTCTGTGCCAGCAGGCCTCCCACTAGGTTCCTGGAAATAGAACGCAAGGATGAGAATAGACAGTTCCTGCCTGTGTGGGCCTCTGAAATGGAGTTAATGATAAGTAACTAAGATGCTTTGAGGCCTTACATAGGGGACTTTTACCCAGCCTGCAAACTGGGTACAGTGTCAGAGTGATAACTGGGTTGAGACGTACAGGCTAAGAACTGGGGTAAAAGGGAGGGAAATTTCCAGGCAAGTGAAATAATATACTGGAAGGCTCTGTGGCAAGGGAGACCTGAGATTTCTCAAGAAATGAAAAGTGTCTTGTGGGATGTGACATTAAAAGAGCACGGTGAAAATAAATTAGAGAAGCAAGTACAGACCAAACCATAAAGGGATTTTGGTGGCTATTAAATAAAATGGGAAAGCGTAAGTATTTTAAGCAAGGAGGTGATAGGATTAGAACTGCATTTTATTTAAAAAAATTTTTTTATGTTTATTTTTGAGAGAGAGAGAGAGAGAGTGACAGAGTGTGAGTGGGGGAAGGGCAGAGAGGGAGACATAGGATCCGAAGCAGGCTCCAGGCTCCGAGCTGTCAGCACAGAGCCCGTCGCGGGGCTCGAACCCACGGACTGCGGGATCACGACCTGAGCCGAAGTTGGATGCTTAACCGACTGAGCCACCCCGGGCCCCTAGAACTGGATTTTAAAGAGGTCATGTCTGCAGGGTAAAGTAGAGGGAACAGATCAGAGATGTAAACACTAGAAGAGATACAGAAAATACAGGAAGCTACTGCATTCCTCTAGTTGGGAGACCGTGGAAAGCAGCAGATGTTAGAAGAGATTTTAAGTGGTGAAAACAATAAAGCTTTTTGTTGCCCCTTTTCCTTCTCACTGTTTGCCATTCTAACCTAACCTCAAGTTGCGACTCAACTGGTTCCTTGCTTCTGGGGTTGGTTCAACGTCAATCAACTTCATAGTTCAATTTAAAGAATAAAACAACTTTATTAAGCCCAGAAGACTTGGAGAAAAGTAAAGCAAATAGTTTCTGAATATTTACTTAAATGTCGTTATCCCTTCCATTTTACCACGGCATGCTCGAAATTCTTGCTTGGGCTTCAGACTCTGAGGTGGAGGAACATTGCCGTATGTAGGATATTTTTCCAAATATTCAGTTGTGGGGCAGGATGTGCCAGAATTTTCATAAATCCTTGTGGTTCCGTGTGGACAATGATGCCGCCTGTGCAAACATAAATAAACTGAAAGATGATTTTGGCTTTCAAAAATATTTTATATAACTGCATCTTAATCAGAGAACTTCGATAAACACACAATCTCTAAATTTAAAAGAAGCTTTACTAATACACACACACACACACACACAAAAACCTGTTTATTCTGCAATGGTGTTTACAAAAATAATGAATAAATTATGGTATATCCTTCATGGTGGAAAAAAGTATGGTATTTCCTCTGACAATGATTTAGAGTGTCTTTTTTATTTTACTTTGTTAATGTTTACTTATTTCCGAGAGACAGAGCACGAGCAGGAGAGGGGCAGAGAGAGAGGGAGACGCTATATCTGAAGCAGGCTCTGGGCTCGGAGCTGTCAGTGGAGAGCCGGATGCGGGGCTTGAACTCACCAACGGTGAGATCCTGACCTGAAGTGAAGTCAGACGCTTAACTGACCGAGCCACCCAGGTGCCCCTGGAGTGTCTTCTTATACTAAGAAGCTGAAAAGCTAACATTTCCCAGGCTCTTGGCAGGCAGGCCCCATGTACAATTTAGCTTTCAACTGTTGGGTGTGCTCAGCTGATGCTCTCAGAGAGCACTACGCAGGGAGGCAGGGAGAGAGGCTTGCAGGGTTGTGGTAGAGGCACAGAGAGGCTGGAGCAGGCAGGCGTCAGGCAGCCTTCTGGTTTGCAAGGTGGCTTCCTGTCTGGCAGCTTCAGCAGGAAAGGGTGGTTCGGCAGGAAGGAGTGGTTCTGAAGCTCTGTTGCTGTTTCCCGGGTATTGGCAGGGGCAGTGGCTCCCTTGGCAGCCCAGTTCTGAGGTGAGAGTTTTTGGGAATTTTTCCTGAAAAGCTTACTTTGAAAACTGTTTCTTCCGTTCTTCCAACAATTCTGTGAGCTGCATATACTCCTTAATAAATTCTTTTATGCCTCGACTAGGCAAGAGTAGATTATATTGTCCATGACTAATAACCCTGACCAATATATCATATAAGCTAATAGCAGGTAGTTGTTAAAGAGAATAGGGTTGATCTTAAGGCGTGGCCGTTGCCAGACGCGGAGATTGTAAACAGTGAAAAAGTGGGTTGCGGAACAGTATGTATAATACACTCTATTTCTCTTTCCTTCTAAAGAATGCAAAAACAAGTCTTGAAGAACATTTATTATTTCTAGGACTAGGATGATGAGGGATTTTCACTATATTCTAGATTTTTTGCCTTGCATGTTCATACAGTGCCTCATGTATATTCATTTCATAATCAGAAAAAAAAAAGATAAAGTTCTTAACAAAACAAACATAAAAATCCAAGCAAACAAAAAAGAAAAATCAGCTCCTCGGGTCTCATATCATTTCGGGCTCCGGGCCATGTGTGAGGACTACTAATCCAAGCCCAGGTAAGGTTGAGGAAAATGCATACACTCTGTAGATGAGTCAGAACCGGCGAGGATATCTAGACTCAGTGAACCCCCGGGGAAGAACATAAGAGAGATCAGCTGTTTTGCATGGAGGTTGCTGGACAGCAGGAAGGATTGCAGTGTGCGGAAGGGTGGAGAGGTGGTGTCATGGGCTATTCAAAATTCAAAGTCAGAGGAGTGGAGAGATTCGAGATGACTGGCTGACAGGGGAGGCTTCGGGAAAGTCCTAACGTGATTTAGGACCACAGATGGTCTCTTGGAACAATCAGGGACGGGGAACATAGGTCATGCATAGAGGTTCTGATACAGGGGCACTGAGTTACAAGAATCAAGTCCAAGCTCTGGAATTTCTCATTATTCTTAGTTTTATTTCTCATGCAAGGCATACATTCACATTGTAACAAAACAAGCTGAAGAGCTTATAAAGGAAACCGGAAAAGCCCGTTCTCCCAACGTTTCCAGTCTCTAGAAACTACTTTCTGACGATCATCTCTGCTTTTTCGTTTTTCTGGAGGCTACATCTGCGTTTTCATTTTTTCTTTTTTTTTTTTTAATGAGCTTTTAACATCTTGATTTATCCGCTTAGATTTACTAACTTTCAAATCCCAACACAGAAAGATTTAATTTATACCGCTCCACTCACTTCCTGTTACATGGTCACTCATGGATTCCGTGGAATCCACATGCTCATAATGTTTCTTTAGCAAACAGTGATCGAATCCTGGGGGCCAACAGTGACTCCGCGTTAGAAGACTGTGTTTACAGGGGATGGGAGGTTGTCACGCAGGGACCCACAGACCAATTCTGGGTTTCGGGGTGCAGGCTGCTCCCATCTCGGTCGGTCAGATCCCCAAGGGGCACTGCTTGGAGGGGAATGGGGCTACAGCCAGGCTTGGATGGAAGGCTGGAGATGGAAGAAAGCGTGGCGCGGGCTGAGAGTTCATGGACTTGCAGATCGTCCTATTCCTATTCCTTCCTTCCCCCTAAGATGTTGGGGGCGTGCACTCTCCCAGCGGGATCTGATCGCACCCCTTAGCAGGCTCTGGACCCGCCGCTCCCGCGCAAGCGTCCTCCGCCCAGCCGGCCGGCCGGCGTTCAGTGTGCACCTGGCCAGCGAGTCTAAGAGCAGAACTGTTTCACCCGGGAGCCGGCCGGTGCGGACCCGGGGAGTGCGGTCGCCGCTTCCACGTCCCTTCACCTCCGGGGGGCGGCCACCACGGGGCTCCGGCCACCCGCGCCCCGCCCGCCGCCACGCTGCGCGTTCCTTACCCGCAGGTGCAGATCTGACACAGACACCAGCTCCTCATGCTCCCGGCTGGCCGCTGCCGCCCCGCCTGCCGCTCCGCACCTGCAGCTACGGCCCCGCCGCGGCGCCCGCGGTCGTCAGGGCAACCGCGGGGCCAGGGAGACCGACGCGGAGCCGGCTTCCGGCGCGCGCGGGTCAGAGGTCGTGCGCCCGGGAGCCCCGCCCCTAGCGTGCGCGCGCGTCCGGGACCGCAGGGCAGGCGTCGCCGGAGACGCGCGTGGTGTGGCGGGGCCGGTGGCCGAGCGGGGCTGAGCCGGGCGGCCGCAGCTGGTGAGTGCGGGCCTGCGTTGGCTGCCGGCGTCCTCCTTGGCCGGCGGGGGCCCCGGGGGCCGGGGCTAGCGTGGCTGGGAGCGGCCGCCTCCCGCAGCCTTGGGCGCCCCCCCCCCCCCTCCGCCCACGCCGGGGCCGCCGCCTCCCCGAGCCCGCGGACCCGCGATCCTGGAGACCACGAACGCGGGGCCCCAGGGAAGGGAAGGGAAAGTGGACGGGGGGGGGGGTGGGGGCTTTTTCTTTTGAGAGCAAGGAGAGACTCCAGTGCACCTGTGGGGCCAGCGAGCGTGCGACCCGAAACTTTGTTCGGGCTGGGTAGGCGGTCACACAGCCGGTGCTTTGGTGTCGGGTGAAAGCGAGCGGGGGTGCTGGGACGAGGGGCTCGGAGAAGGACCGTGGAGCGGAAGGGGCAGGTGGCCGCGTCTCCCCTCCCTCCCGCAGGCGCGCATTCCCCGCGTAGGGTCTGCCTCTGGGCAGTTAACTGCTGTCACCGCCCCGGCGAGCTGCGTGACTCCTCGCGGCGGTCCAGTCCCGGAAGGGTGAGCCACCTCCGTCCCACAGGCGTGCTGTGGCCTTCGCTCAGAGGCTCGGAGTGGACTTGGATCTGGCCGGGCGAATCCCTTCAACAGGCGTTCACCGGGCGCCTGGGTTAAGGGACCTGGGAACTCTTGTCAGTTCCCGACATTACGGCGGGGGGGGGGGGGGGATGTGAGGCTTTGGTGTTTAGCCCATGTGCCATTTGTAACACACCCCTAATTTTTAGTCCCAGGAAAGAAAGGACCATGGTGCTCAATAGTCTGGATAAGATGATCCAGCTGCAGAAAAACACAGCTAACATCAGGAATATCTGCATTCTGGCTCATGTCGACCATGGTAAGACTCATTGAGGAACGGCTTATTTTCAGTCGTTAGGGGGGTGTGTCTGCACATGTGTCAGAGCGGGGAGGGGACGCTGTGGGCTGTTGAGCCTGACGCTTGCGGAGAAGCAAGTATTCCTTTGGAAGGTTGATGTCTGCGGCGCCGGCCATAAAAGCGTTTGAAATGAACACGGCGAACTAGTGATTAGCATTCTTCGGTGGGGTGTATTTCATTGTGTGTTTTTTTTTATTTTTTTTAACGTTTATTTATTTTTGAGTCAGAGAGAGACAAAGCATGAATGGGGGAGGGTCAGAGAGAGAGGGAGACACAGAATTGGAAACAGGCTCCAGGCTCTGAGCTGTCAGCACAGAGCCCGACGCGGGGCTTGAACTCACGGACCGCGAGATCATGACCTGGGCCGAAGTCGGCTGCTTTAACCGACTGAGCCACCCAGTCAGGTGCCCCTCATTGTGTGTTTTTTTTAAACGAGACCTTGAGGTTTTGTTGTTGTTGTTGTTGAAATAAGCGTGTTTTTTTTTTTTTTTTTTTCTTGAAATGGCTTTGTAATCTAAAAAAGTCTAGTCTGGACACGGTGTCTCAGAGCCTGTGTGATGTGATTCTGCTTGACTCGTCAGGTGTTTCTTGAACGTCTGCTAGACTCGGGGGGTTTTGCTGCCTGTGTGGGAAGGGCAGAAACTTGTGACCGGGGCAGCAGTGGAGGCCTGGAGGAGATCTGGGGGTCGAGGCAGCACGAGGTGAGGGGCAGAGGTCGGACCCCGCGGGTCTGGAGGGCTGGGAGGGCAGGGATGGGTTAAGAGGTTTCACAACGTAGTTGGTGTTAAAGGTGACCCTCGCAGGGGGACTCAAGATGGCAGGTGGGGACGCACGTTCCAAGTGGGGACGGCGTCAGTAGGCGAGAAGGGAACGCGTGTGACCGAAGCGCAGGACGCGGGCAGCGCAGAGGTAGCTAGGGGATGATGGTGCGCTGCGGACAGATCCTGTCCTTGCATCGCCGCGTTGCTTCCTGCTAAGCGTGCTCTCCCTTTCGCACCCCTTCCTCCTGCCGTAGCCGCAGCCGGCTCAGGGGAGTGGGTGTGGTGGTGAGGGGGTGAGAGGGGAACGTGACCAGGCCGCCTGGGCCGTAGCTCACAGAGCGCTTCGTGCCGCCTAGGACTGGGATCCGGGTGAGCGCCACCCCGCCCTGGAGTGCGACAGCCCGGGGTCGGAACTCCCTTTCAAGTCACCTCGCCCTTGGGAGCGTCAGCACGCAGCGTCTAGACCGGGAAGACTGCCTGCCTTACGGGGCGGAGGGGGTCACCTGGGACGCTGGCGAGGAACCCTCGGCAGGTGCGCGCCCTGTCGTGACTCTGGTGGTTAACGTTTGCCGTTGGGTAGCAGGGAGCCACCGGGAGAGCAGAATAAAGCAGGGGTGTTGTAATCAACACCGTGGGAAGATTGGTCCGGCGGGAGCGTTCAGTGTGGATGGAAGGCAGAGAGGTCCGTTAGGTGTCCGTCGCTGTGGGCGGAACAGCCGCAGCGGAGTGACGCCCGCCCACGGGTTTGTGTAGTTATGCTGCCCCCATTGCGAGGACCTGAGCTTTGACCGAAGTGTGGGTGTGTGTCCACGTCTGTGTATTTGCTTCGTGAATTAAAGCACGTGGCAGGTCAGTGGTGTGTGGTCCCAGGGATACAGCCAAAGTGCTGAAACTCGGTGCTTTCTCAGCACCCGACGTCCTCGGGGAAATCTGCCTGCCAGACCTAGAGTGGTACCCGCTGGACGGCGGGGGAGTGACGCCCCAGGCCTGTGCGAACACACAGTATTTACGCGCCACACGGAGAACGCGGCACGTGTGTTCTTCGGTGCTCCCGCTGACTGCTGTCTGGTTTGTACGGTTACCCATTCCATGGCTTTGCTAAAATTCTTAGAGTGTACCAGGGACTTGGTTGTCCTAAGAAGAGACCCTCCGTTTGTCACTTCAGCCCAGCATTCTTTAAACAGTTATCTGTTTGTTGCACTTCAGACTGTGTAGTCTTTGTAAAATCTTGCGTGAAACTCAGTGTGTGCCCGAGTCCAGACTTTACCCCAGAGGAGACCCTGGGGTGTGCGTCCCGGATCTGGGTGGCCTCGGTCGTAGCTGTGCTGTGGCCGATGTTGTCCGCAGGCTTGCCCTCCGCGGGAGGCAAGGGTGAGCTTCTTGGATTGCTTTGCTCATAAGTGTTTCCCGAAGACAGTTTAACTGGCAAGTGCCAGCTCGGTCCATCCTTGGGGACATGTGGCAGGTTATATTGTTGTCCCTTGGTGACGTCGTATGCCGTGTACCGTCCAGAGACGGACGTGAGTCTTCTGCCGTCGTGTTGTTCTGGCCACCGAGAGCTTCAGTTTGTGGCATGGCCGTTAGGGCTGTCACACGATGAATGTAGCGGTACTTGATCGAGTTCTCGTAGGACAGGGTTTAGGAGCCACGTGGACGCTGCGCGTCACACGTTCTCTCTTGTCGCCGGCATGGTAGTGTGTCTCGTCACTGAAGAGTCTGCATTTTACTCTGTCGGTTATGCTTCAGTTAAAAAAAAGTTGCTCGATGACTTTTTGGGGGAGGGTGATGAGATCCATGGGTTGGAGCTACAGATTGCCAGCCCTCTGGAGCGTTAGGGTCTGTGTCCTTCCAGGTGACACTCCGTGCAGACAAACTCTTTGAAATGCTTATTATGTCTTAACTTCACTCAGTACAGGTAACTGGGAAATCTTGGCTTAACCAGTTCTTAAGGTCAGAAATTAATTCTGTAGATATGATACATCACCCTTCTTCTTTGGGAAAAGAAATAGATTTGAATTACTGTTGTTATTTTAACAGGAAAAACTACTCTGGCCGACTGTCTTATATCTAGCAATGGGATCATCTCCAGCCGCTTGGCAGGCAAGGTAAGTAGTTGCATTCGATGAAGTCTTGTTGCCTTTCAGTAGGTAGCAGCTGTCCGAGGTGTGATGTATTCGTAGACATCCAGGAAGAGTGCAGAGCCCAGTTTATGTGTCTGAGAAGCTGCTCGTCTATTTAGCAAGATAATATACATGTTGAGAAAGGTATTTTATGTTGCTGTATAGTAATATGTCCTAAATGCAGAAATGAGTTTTTGTAACAAGTCCGGTGACGGCTGGCCCAGCTGTGGAAGCTCTCACAGAGCGCGAGGTTCTGTGGAGGACGAGTGTGTGGTTTGGGGAGATGCCGGCAGGTGGAGGAGCACAGTGGACAAAGGGGATCGGGGCTGATTTGGGTGCTGTCCTCGATTCGGGGGGAGCATTTGCCTGGAGGCCCCGGCAGAGGAAAAGTCCTGGTGGAGAGAATGCCGGATTCCAGAAGAACTTGAAGGCAGCTGGAGTCTGAGGGTCATGATGAAAATAGTGTCTTAGGAAATGAAATTAAAGAGATCTTTGTTTCTAGCTGCGAGTGTAAGTTACTCGCAGTAGAAAAATAGAGCAGTTCCTTCCCCCAGTGAGTTGAGGATATGATCAGTGGAGTTGATCACAGAGGTGGCATTTCCGATCTGTAGGGAAGAGACGAGCCTCTCCACGCATTGTCCTCGGACAGTTGGTTATCTGCGTGGAAAATAAATAAAATTGGACTTCTTAACACCGCACACAGAAGTCAGCATGTAATTGAAACAGTCGTATGTGAGAAGCAAAATTATAAAACTTGGGAAAAGAATATAGGAAAGTACTTCTGTGACCTCAAGAGAAGGTTTCGTCAATGAGACGAAGAAGTACGTCCCGTTATGTAGGTTTGATCAACTCAAGTACATTGCAACTAAGAACATCTGTTCATCAGGAAATGCCATAAAAAGAGTGAGAAGACCAGCCTGGTAAGTGGGAGAAAATAGTAATAACACATAATTGACAAAGGTCTAATATTCAGGGACTGTAAATAGCTTCTATCCGGAACAGAACAAATCTGTACTATAACCATTAAAAAGATGGACAAAAATCTTGAACAGGAAACTCCCAGAAGAGGAATGCCACATGGCCAGTGTGGCAAACTAGGATACTCAACCCCACTGACAGTTGGGGAGATGTAAATTAAAAAAATAATCATTTATCATCGTTTATCAGTATTTGTTTATCATTGATCATGGAAAAAGGAGTGAAGGCTCCTGATGCTTCTAGAGATCTTCGGTTTCAGTGTTTGCCCAGACTTCGTCAGACAGCCTAGGAGCAGGGAGAGAACGACCGGCCCCCGCGTGCTACATGCCGGGGAGGGCGTGCGGAACCGGAATGCGTGCGGAACGTGGTGCTGTCTCTCGGGGCGTCCGCTCTCTTCCCTTGGCAGCTCACCTTCCTCACCCCCTCCCCATGTTAAAAAACTACGAAGGGCTTTTAGTTTAAAAATGATGTGTTTAAAGCAAAAGTCCAGCTCAGGCCGTCTTAGTGTCAACATTTCACTGGGAAGTAAGGATGCGTATGTTGCATTTTACAGTTAAGGTACATGGACAGCAGAGAAGACGAACAGGTTCGAGGGATCACTATGAAGTCGAGTGCCATTTCCCTACATTATGCCAAAGGTAAATCAATCTGTGTTTTTATTTAAAAATTTTTTTTTTTTTTAACATTTATTTTTGAGACAGAGAGAGACAGAGCATGAACGGGGGAGGGTCAGAGAGAGGGAGACACAGAATCTGAAGCAGGCTCCAGGCTCTGAGCTGTCAGCAGAGAGCCCGACGCGGGGCTCGAACTCACGGACCGCGCGAGATCATGACCTGAGCCGAAGTCGGCCACTTAACCGACTAAGCCACCCAGGCGCCCCAATCAATCTGTGTTTTAAAGAAAAATAGTTTGTTTCTTCAGTGTCCTCCTTTCTGTTTCCGGATTAAGTGTATGCTTCCGTTTCCATGCTTTGTACTCCGCGAATTTCCTTCTGGCCTCTGATGATCTGATGCCAGAGTCAGGCTGTCCAGACTCAGATGCAGATGGGGACCTCTGACCGGCCTGAGGGTGAAGAGCTGGCAGTTCACACCTGCCCACGTCCCCCCAGGTGATCGTATGGATTTCTCCACCAGGAGGGTCGCAAGGCCTTAGCCTTCCATTCCTGGCTGGATCCTTCTTCTGTCCTGTGGCCTCAGTACTGGCTTTAGAATCTTACTCACTCGGGTTGCCACGTTCGTTACAGTTTGCTCTCCCCTAAATCGGGATGTCGTTTTGACAGTAACACTTGCAGAACTGATGTGACAGGAGTAGTCATACAAGTATATGACATATCTGTGAATACTCACCAAAAAGCCTGGGTTAGTAAAAATAATGCCGACAACCTTCGTGTCTGCCTTTGGAAAATGGCCAAGTAAACTGAGACATCCGTGCTGTGAAACGCACGCAGCTGTTCAAACCACTGTTTGATCTGTATGTTATCGTGTAGAAAAAATGTGTTGACAAAAGCAAGTTGCAGAGTAAATGTGTGTAAGATGGGAGTGTGTTTTGGGAATAAAATACCAAGTGTGCAGATAAAGGTGTCTGGAAGGCCACGTACCGAAGCCTTAACGCCAGTATCCGCGTTATGTGAAACTTAGTTTTCAAAACATTTACTTTTGTACCATTTGGAAATTTTACACAAAATGTGTATTTTTTTAATTAGAAGAAAAGAATAAAGTTCTGTTTCATTTCCCTAATGGATCTGTGGTTCGTCTTCCGCAGTGTTCTATGTCTGACACTGACTCCCAGGAATATTCTGGGAGGTGTGACTGTATTGTCTTTG
Source organism: Prionailurus bengalensis (assembly GCF_016509475.1). Lineage (NCBI taxonomy): Eukaryota > Metazoa > Chordata > Mammalia > Carnivora > Felidae > Prionailurus > Prionailurus bengalensis. Next base: position 3,233,648 of record NC_057355.1, on the reverse strand, counting down.
ACGCCGGTCTTTAAAATATTTTTGTGCTAAACCAGCCTTGAAGCTCTTGGGTATTCTTGGTGAATTCCACGTGTTTAATATTTAAAGTAATGCCTTCTGTTTTTAAAACTACCTCTCACGTGTTAAAAGGTATGTCCTCATTCTGTGAGCCAGCCAGTGGGGCAGCGCTCCGTTTATTTGCCACCTCCCCTTATTTTTATAGACCTCACGAGCTTTGCAGCCTGCCTTTTTCCACACTCAGACCGTTAGTCTCTCTTTGTTGGATGATTCCTCTAGGGTCAGCTTCTGGATTCTGTCTCCAGGTCCTCCACCCCCTTTTGCAAGCATCACGGTCTACTTTCTGTCGATACCACTCGCCCGTTCCAGTGCACTGGTCTCTCTGGTTTAGCGCGGGAGGAGCCCGGCTCTAGGGCCCTGGAGGTTGAATGGTCTGCCCTCCGTTTTGTTCAGCTCTGACCTTGGGCGCCTCACTCCCAGACTGTTTTAGATGCGCTCCCTTGACCACACAGAACCGAGGCTTAAGCCCGCATGTGCTGCGGAGGGTCGGCTTATTGAAAGAATGTGTGTGCTGTGACATTGGAGAAATGTTCCTGAAAACCGAAAACCAGGAGTGTTCGTGGGAGTGACGGCTCATAGAGATTGAAGGCAGACGTTGATTCTGGATCCCAGACGGCCCCGGGTACCGTTGGGACAAGTTAAGGGTCTTCCTTCTGCAGCCCCACCGTGAGGTGCCCTTGGGCTTTGTTCTCCGTCTTTGTCTCTGTTACCCTGTGAGTCTTTTCTCTGTCACAGCTTTTGCCTCCTCTCGGCGTCCCCGTCTGCAGAAACTCCCCTCGGCCTGAACTCTGTTTTTTCACCCTGTTTCCCGTGCTTACCGCTGCTTTCTCTGGTGTTTCCGGTCGCACATTCTCAGGAGCAAGATGTGGCCGGGCTCATCTGTTCTGCCAGGCCCGGGCAGAGGTGGCACCTGTGGATGGGCCGCCCGCGGGTCGGACGGCCGCCTCCTCGTCTGACTAGTGCCGATGGGAGTGCGGAGTCGTAAGGTGTCAGCTGTGCCTCTCTGGGAGCGTGACTGCCTGGCGGGGGCTCTGGCGTGGACATTTGTCACACCTGACGGCTGGTGCGCAGTCTCCTCTCCGCACGTACGAAGAGTGGGGCACGTGCCCGCAGACACCTCAGACACGAGATACGCTCCTGTCTGCGTCTCAGTCCTGATTCTCTGCAAGAGGGTGTTCCCGCCGCGAACGTGGGGCCATCCGAGGGGGACCTCCTCCCGGAGGAGGGAAACCTGATGGTGAAGAAACTCCACGGGTGGTTTTTGTTTCCTGTGTCTGCCCCTTCTTCCTGCCCCCCTCCAAATAACCTCTTAATTAACGTTTAGCACAGAGATTCTTTTCTAAGTGCTTTCTGGTTCTGACACTTGATCTAACCGGCTTTCAAAAATTTTTTCAAATCCTTATTTGGATCGAAAGAGTATTTTTCTAGTTTAAAGTAAATAAATAGGCTTACAAAACCCAGGCATGTATTAGAAATGCTGTTGAAAACCCAAGCATGTTCTAGAAGGTGATACAGTATCACCTTCTATATCGTCCTCCGGGGACCCAATTCTTCCTTGAGAAGAAAATGGAGCCTCCTGTCTTTACCTTTGTCACCAAAGTTTGCTTCAAGGGTCGGGACCATGTTGTTAAACCTTGTTATTTTCCTGTTTTGTACCTCTCTCTGTGTCCTTCCCACAGGGATGTCGTACATTTACCCGGTCAAGAGTTAGGACATACTCCTGGCAACGTACTTTCTATAAAAAAAAAAATTCTAAGGGGATGTAATTCCTTTGAATTGTTTAGCCTAGAGTCCAGATAAAGATGGGAGAGATGTCTTTAAGTGGGTCAGATAATTTGAAATTCATGGACTGTTCTTTGAAGAGTCTCAAGGCATTTTTGCTTTCATTTCTGTTCTATAGCCATTCTTTATACCGGTTCATAAATATTGCTGTCCTAGAACTTCTGAAATGAAGTGTTCATTCTAATTCATCTTTTTAAAAATTCTAAATAAATTGGGGTGCCTGGGTGGCTCAGTTGGTTAAGCCTCCGACCATTGATCTGTGCTCAGGTCATGATCTCATGGTTCGTGGGATCGAGCCCCGAGTGGGGCTTTGTGCTGACAGTGCAGAGCCTGCTTGGGATTCTCTCTCTCTCCCTCTGTCTCTGCTCCTCCTCCGTGCTCTCTCTCGCTCGCTCTCTCAGAATGATAAACTTTAAAAAGAAAATTCTAAATAAATTCACACGTTTCACATTTGCGTGTATTATAGAAAATTCTATACATTATGGAACACCCGAATGAAATAAAAATCACTCCAGTTTTACCATGTCATGTTTTCACATTTTACGTCTAATCCAGCCATACTGGTGTGTGTGTGCATGCGTGCATATATGCACATGCAAGCTGTGAGGTCTCTCACTAAATTTCCCCCCCAAATAATGAACTACTAACTACAGTACCAGACAGATGTGATTATCACCGTATTCCTGGTTCTTGATGTGGTGTTGGTGCGGACACCTCTACGTGAGCAAGGCCATCCGGGTAGGCCCATTAAGGGCTAGAGAGTGAATTGTACCCACCCGTGAATTACCCCGTAACCTCCAGGCGGGGACGGATGCCATTCAGCCGCAGCAACTGATGTTCTGTGGGAATCTTTTTCAAGAAAAGGTGGCATTGAGATTTTGGTAAAGTCTTCCAATTTTTAAACTACTGGCAACTTAAAATTTTTTTAAACACCATGTAGAACAAATTGTAGTGGACTTTAATTCTTAGGCTTTCTGTTTGTAATGTGAGGCATACGCTAGCCAACAACCTGGTTCGGTGGGACTTTCCGGATCCAGCCGGGAGGCAGCCATGTGTGGCTCGGAGGCCAAGAATAGGCAGGGCGTTGTGCGGGCTCACCTGCTCTTAATCTCCAGAGACCAGGCCAGGGGAGGGGCACCCCTGAATGTCGTGCCACCCACATTCACATGAGGCCAGCATGCACCAGAAGGTTCTTCTCACTCAGACGCAGTAGCTTCCCTTTCCTTCCGGAAATGTGGACAATAACCCACAGTCCCGATGGTTGTCCTAGCTGTGGGACGGAGGCTGGGAGGGACGGGCTCCGTTGTCCCTCGTTTGACTGCAGGTCAAACGTTTTCCTCCTAAGATAACGCTTTTCTTTGTGAAGCATTCCGTTGGTGGCAGGCGTAAGAAAATGGGATCCTGGGCCGGGAGCCTCAGATACGGGATTCTGTGTGATCGTCACGGTGGCTCTGGAGACGCGTACCACCCTCATGTTACATACGTACCGAGTGGGGCTCGTGGAGTTTCAGGAACTTTCCCAGGGAGAGAGTGGCTAGCATGGGGCAGTGGTCCTGGGAACCACGTGCTTACGCCCCCAGCTCGCTCAGCTGGGCCCGGGTCTGGAGGAGGCGGGTCAGTGCAGACCGTGGCCGGCGGCTCCCGAGGCCGGCGGCTCCCGTCCACGAGGGATCGCGGGGGCTACGTACAGATGTCTGGGGCCAGCGTCAACCACGTGCCCGCTGCGCTCGGTCACTGCCCTCCATGGAAGCCCCTCCAGCGTCTCTTCCCCCCGGTCCTGTGGCTTTACCGCCCTCCGTCAGCCTCCCTCCGCTCCTCTCCTTCCCGAAACTTACACGCTGCAGACGTTCCAAGGGAAATGGGCATCCCTGCCTCCTTGCCGTCTTGTCGTTGCCATTCTCTCCGCCGCCTCCAGGCTGTTTTCCCAGGACGCTGCTCTGCCCGTCCTCCTTTCCGGTGAGCGCTGCTCCTTCCTCCCGCGTCTGTCTCTGGGGTGAGACGCGGGGTTGCCATTCTCTTCGTTGCCTGGTCCCAGTTCAAAGCTTAATTCTTGCAGCCTTGTTTTAACACCCCATCTCTTTTGAGACCCATCCCGTCTAACTGCTCTCGTCTTTCTTGTCCTAGTCGGCTCCGGATGACGGTGCCTGCTTGTTAGTGACTTTGGGGCCTGGCTCATAATTTCCCTTTTTACCCAAATCTGCCGAGTTCGCCTTCACCGTGCCCGACAGTGGCGTCTCCGGCAGCGTGGGCTCCTGCTTCTCCACCCGCTCGCTGTCGGGGCTCCTTTCTGGATTGTAGCCTTGCCTGGAACTGCCCATGGTGACGTTTCAGGATCGAAGGCTCCCTTGCCCCCAGTCCTGATTCTCTCCCTCTCTCACCTGTGTGGTCAAGCACCCATTCTCTGACTTGATGATGTTCACGAGTGCCCTTCATTCACTCCCGGCCTCTGACAGCCCGGATTTGTCATTCTGCCGGCAGTCTCTCCAAGGCCCTCGGTGTCTTTGCTCCCTCGGCCTCCAGTCTTATTTCTCCTGGCAAAACTCTGATCCTTGACGCAGCCCGCTCTACAGCTTTTCCTCCCATCCCGGCTGGGGTCCCGGCCGGTCCGCGGGGCTGTGGCACTTCCCTCTCTCCTCTGCCGGGTCTCGTGCGTTCTCTCCAGCGGGCCATTTGAACCTCCTTCTGGACCCCCGCCCACCTCCCTTCCCCTCCCTCAACCTCAGCTGGCATCCTTACCTGCTGGGTCCCACAAATGGAAAAGATTCAGCTGCTTGCCAGCTGAAATTTGCCACACCTCAAAACGTAATGGCAGTAGTTTTTTTTTTGTTTTTGTTTTTTAATGTTTATTTATTTTTGAGAGAGAGAGAGAGACAGACACAGAATCCGAAGCAGGCTTCAGGCTCTGGGCTGTCAGCACAGAACCTGACGCGGGGCTTGAAGCCACAGACCACGAGATCATGACCTGAGCCGAAGTTGGACGCTCAACCGACTGAGCCACCCAGGTGCCCCAAAATGTAACGGTATTAGTATCTTTGCTGACTCTTCTCCTGTTACCACGAAAGGGCCGTGCTCTGGACTTGTGTCCTATGGAGTGTCTTCTCTCCTGTAACTTCATCCTCTCTGCTTCTAAGGATGCTCAAGGCTGCCTCATCTTTAGAAAGATGACGTTCATACACCCTTCTAGCCCCATGTCCCCTGTGCTGTCCTGGTCAAAGGTGTGCTGCTGCCACTCAGCTTCTTGACCCTGGGACCCGCACCTTATTCATGGCACATACGACCAGTAAAATTGAGTAAGAGGCCATGGTCCCTGACCTTCCCTCCAGGGTGAAGTAAACAGATTCCAAGCAAGTTGCCAGGTTTGGAACCCTTACGTAGGTTCCGAGAAGTGAACGTCGACCTTTTTCTTATGCAAGGCTTCTTTATCCTGGTTCCTACTCATACATCCTTTTGAGCGAAAATGCCGGTGATGGACGAATCAAGACGGCGTGGACGTGTCGTTACTAGATTTACTCCCCACGCAGCAGGGTTTCAAAGGCGGAGAAGCTCTCCGTGATGTCAGTTCAGGATGTGGCCACGGGCTGAGCTGCGGTGTCGGTGGGCACACGCAGAGCCCAGGGCCGGTGAGGTAAAGCGTAGCCAGGGGAGGCCCACGTGTGGTCTGACCTGTTTCGTGCTGGGAGGAGTCTGGAGAGGACTTCGGGATGGGCCGTGCGGCAAGAAGCCTCATTTGTTGGCCATTCAGGGTTGCATGTGGATCACTGTTTCCTCCCTCCTCCCTAAACCACCTCACGTTTGACATTTTTGCTGGTGGGGTCAACCACCCATGATCTCTTCCTGTAACAGCCTTCTCATGAGCACACACTCAGTTCTCCTGCTGGCACCTGTTCCCTGTGTCAGCAGATGGGAGAGAAAATGCATCACGTGGTTCCGTGAAATAAGCCATCTCGGTTGATCTTATATGATTTTATACATTAATTTAAGATATAAAAAGGGACGACAGTGGGATCTCCTGTGGAAGCCTGTGGCTGCCATATAGTTGGGGTAAATTCATGTCCGTGAGTGTTCCGTGTTCTAGGCGATGTCCTCAGAAACACGGTCTCATGGTCCCGGTTCTGCCTGTATTCCCGACACTTCTGTTGTGGGAAGTGGCATTCTCCCGGTGTGCTGGGGCATAAAGACGCCTGTGTGATGCGCACATCACCGTCCACGAGAGGAGTGTGTCTCTTCCTTCGTTTGAAGCACGTTTTCTCTCCTCAGCTTTCCATGTGTGTGTTGGCGAACATCTCCAGTGTTTTGGGGATTGAATGTGACCTTACGGGAAGTTTCCCTCTTCGCAGGGATCTTTGGCAGGTGCTCGTGACAGATGTGCATCTTCAAATGAAACGATGATCCATGGTGCTTTAAAAGTGGAGGACTCACGGGCAAGGGAGACATTATTTTCCCATAACTCCCTAATGGAAGAAATTTTGTGGAAGGTGCCTCCCATGATTAACTTCAGGTCTTCCAACTTTTTCTTTTCCCCAGTTGCCTGGAACATGAAAAAAAAAAAAAAAAAAAAAAAAAAAAAGGATCGGTGCTCTGCTGATTAGACCAGTGCCTGAAATGAAGGAGCATATTTTGGAAGGCCTGGGATGGATGGTTTAATGCTTTAGCAGGAGTCTGTCCTGTGCACAGCTTCAGGAGTGAGGGACAAATCAGAAAGATCATTTAGGAGGTGCCTGGGTGGCTCAGTCGGGCATCTGACTTCAGCTCAGGTCATGATACCACATTCCATGAGTTCGAGCCCCGCGTCGGGCTCTGTGCTGACAGCTCGGAGCCTGGGGCCTGCTTCGGATTCCGTGTCTCCCTCTCTCTGCCCCTTTTCTGCTCAGGGAAGCAAGTCAGGGAGGCACAGTGTGGCTGAAGACAGCAGACCAGTTGTGCTTACTGGCTTTCTTCCTCTGAGGGACATTGGATTTCTTTTCCCTACTTTTGACATTGAGTTTGAAGGTATTGGGAAAGAGTTAAGATGAAAATAGTTGTTGCGAGTCAGAGACCGGCCCAGTGCTGAGCTCGGCACTCGTCAGCCACGTGACTGAGAAGGGCGCGGGTCTTCTCCCATCAGACACACTGGGGAGGTCGGACAGGCTTCTGTGTTACAGGGCTTCTCGAGCCTTTACTAGGGTGTATGTGCGTGGTGAGCCTCTTCCTCACCCCTCCACCCCGCCAGTGCATTTCCCAAAGGGTTTTGATCACGCACTCTTTTTCCCACATATGCAAGTGAAAACCCTTGGTGTATCCCTAGCTTTCTGTTGCTTTCTAGATCTGGACTTGCTGTCCCTGAGTGAGTTTCAGGGGGTCTGGATTTAGATGCCTCGTTAGAGGAGTATAGACAGATGGCTAGATAGATAGGTATGTTTGTTTTTTCTGGGTGTTACCTCGAGGTTCTGTAACCCCAGTAAAAGGCAAGAGCCCGAGGAAGGAAGCCCGAGGTTTCTCTGGGAGTGCATTTTTAAATTCTGTAAAGAACCTGACAGCAGACACGGTCTCTGCAAGTTCTGGATCCGGTCCGGGTATTCCCGGGCTTCAGGGTGCTTACGGTTGTCCCACACTGGAGTCTGGAGTTCATCCAAATGAACGAGCCAGGGTTCCGCAGCTGCACAACATAAAGGAGTCAAGACCTCCGTGTCAGACAGACCTGGGCGTGTTTCTGGCCAGCTACTCAGTGACCTTGGGTACCTCTCCTCCCTTTGGGGGCGTGCTTATCTAGGAAATGAAGGGTTAGGCTAGGACAATGCAGAGAGATTCTAGGCGTCTCACGGCTTCCGTTTCACGTGACGGGAGCTGATAGGACCCTGGACTCCCTTGCCGCTGCTCATTTTCCTCTGGCTTATTCTGTAGAGGGCATGGGCTTATCCCAGAGGGTGCTGTGAGTCCTGACAGTAAGGCCCCACTGAGGCCCGGGGGCCACTGCCCCAGGGCCCGGGGTCTTTGACAGCTTTGGTCTTCTTTGGAGCTGTCCAGGTCCTCTGTCTGCTTGGAGCCCTCCCCCGTGGGGGCAGCGGAGCCAGAAATCCGTGTAAAGCAATTTGCACAAGAAGACCGGGAACACGTTGCGGGTGGGGATGTGTAAGAAGCAGCCTGTTGCTTGATGGCAGTCTCTCCCACTGAGGCCCAGTGCACCTTGGAGTCCTTAACCCGGTGCTCAGAAGTCCCTGACCGGTGGAGTCTGGGCAGGAGAGATGACCTTGGTGCCGTCCTGAGTGGGGTGGTTAAAGTATGTGTTTGGAGTCTGCCAGGCTTAACTGCCACACGACCATTTGAAACTCTTTGATCTCAGGCAGTTTACCTTGGATTGCATTCTACCTAGAAGTCCTTGAGAAGGACGCTTAGCTCTTCTGTGCCCGAGTTTCCCGCTCTGTGTCGCTCGTGGTAGCGACAACCTCAAAGGGCGGTGGGCTGGTAAACGCAGGACAGTGTGTGTAGAATGCTTGGGGCGGAGCCAGGCCCTGAGAGTCCAAGGACATGGGCCCTGGCTGTGCCCCTTGTGGTGGTGGTCACTCTTAGCCCCGTCCCCTGGGGCGCAAGGCACGTCGTCAGGGTGTTCTAGCTGGATGGGGGGGAAACGGGTCTAAATGGCCTTCCAGGTGTAAGTCCGGCCCTTGGGTTCCGGAGTAGTTCTGGAGCCTGTGGTTTCTCTAATTGTGATCTGGCGTGACATGTCTGTGCCCTGGGGTGACTCATCGTCCTGGCCTGTCTGGCACTGACTTAGGGGTGTTAATGGGATGTGGGACTGACTTGGGGTTTGATAGAACAGGGACTTTCAGGGCTTGGGACAAATCGCATGGTCATCACTCTCCTAAAAGCTGAATGGTCTTCTTCCTTGTGAGGCCTCAAGGGGGTGATCCGCATGTGCACGTGGCACGTAGCGCACCGCTCGGCGCGTAGTGACTCCCCGGATTTGCGTGTCTAAGTCTCAGATTCACACCCTGCTCTCTGCGAGCTTGTAGGGAAGCAGTGGCCACGTGCTTTGTGTCTTTTTGAGTTGGCATTTCCTGTTTGGGCCCCTCTTGACCAGCTTTTACACCCAGGCGTTGTTTTCTGCCAGTCTCCACTTCCAACCTGTAGAGTGAATGTGGTAATGTTCACCTCATGGGGCCCTGCTGAGGGTTCGGTAACGTGGGATTGCGCGTCCTGAGGCACGTCTAGCACAGTGCCTGGCTCACAGAAGCCCTTAGTAAGTGGCCCCTTCTAGAAGAACGAAGTCCGGCAACGTTAGGGAGAGATGCCCCTTGGGGTCGGAGGTCCGTCGGTGGGAACCCCCACGTCGGGGCGACGGTGGTGGGTCGACCTGTTTGGCTTCTTTAGTTCTTTTGTGTCTCCCGGCCTCTTTCTCATTGTGAATGCCTGGGAGGGAGCGCTGTGTGCCCACACGACGGAAAATGTGTGTTTTCTGGCTCTGTTGTAGGTGGTGAGGACTACCTGATTAACCTCATAGACTCTCCAGGACACGTGGACTTCTCCTCCGAGGTGTCCACGGCCGTGCGCGTGTGTGACGGGTGCATCATCGTGGTCGATGCTGTGGAAGGAGTCTGCCCACAGGTAGGAGGTCCTGATGTGGGGATCTGTCACTGGGTGAGGAGGGCGGGGACGGGGGGAGGGACTCCGCACGGACGGCTCTGTGCCATTCTGGACATTCTGCTGACGGAAAGTTGGCTGTACGTTTTATTCAAGAACGTTCTGTGATGGAGTCAGTCACCCACATCTTGAAGGGATCATAGTGACGATGACCGTCCCTTTCAGTACTTGGCAGTGTCTACGATGCCCTCTCAGAGAGGATCCGGCCAAGTCTGGGGGTGTTGAACTTGAGGAGGATTCTCATGAGAGGTCGTTGATGGCAAGAGGCCGATCCAGTTGTCCCCCGCGTGAGATTCTCTTCTGTGGGCTTCTTGGGCGTGGTTCCACCCCCGCCACCTCCCCCCCCCGCCCCCCTCCCTCTCCCCCTGCCTCAGTGGGAAAGGAGGGGGTGTGCGGTGGGACACCTGGCCTTTATAGTAGCTCTCTAGGCTCGGTTCTTACAAGGCCTTGTTTGGAGGCCTTACGTTTTATCTTATAAAACGCCGTCACCTTTGTATCCTACTTCTTAACATACCCTCGTACGTTTTACTATTAAAAAATTTTTGGGGCGCCTGGGTGGCTCAGTCGGTTGAGCGTCCGACTTTGGCTGAGGTCACGATCTTGTGGTCTGTGAGTTCAAGCCCCTCGTTGGGCCCTGTGCTGACGGCTCAGAGCCTGAAGCCTGCTTCAGATTCTGTGTCTCCCTCTCTCTCTGCCTCTCCCCTGCTCATGCTCTGTCTCTGTCTGTCACAAAAATAAATAAAACATTAAAAAAAATTAAAAAAAATTTTTTTTAAGTTTATTATTTTTTGAGACAGTGTGCAAGCGGGGGAGGGGTGGAGAGAGGGAGACACAGAATCCGAGGAGGCTCCAGGCTCTGAGCTGTCAGCACAGAGCCCGACGTGGGGCTCGAACTCACAGACCGTGAGATCGTGACCTGAGCCCAAGTCAGATGCTTAACCGACTGAGCCATCCAGGCACCCCAATATTTTTAAAAAAGGATAATAAAAGGTTTAAATTACTCAGATGGAGGAGATTTGATAATTGCAAGAAATTGTGCCATAATTGTCCTGTTGCTTCCCCTCTGAGCCCTGAGGGCTCAGGTCCCCCGACTTGCGAGACAGAGCCTTCATCTCCGTCCTGAAAGGATAGTGGTGTTAATGCACCTGACTTCAGAATAGCAGAGCAGCGGTTTGCTCTGAGAGGGGATGGTGGGCAGGGAGGTGTGCGTGGGCCTTCTGGGGGAAGGCTCTGTTTTTGGGGGCCTGTGTGTTGGCAACATGAGCATTTGTTTTCTAGTTGTTCAGAAAAGTGTGTGTGTGTATAATTCCACCAAACTCTGCTATTTTCTGCACAACTTACCCTTCTTAAATAACTTGTCAGTTCCGCAAAGGCAAAGACCGTTTCTTGTCTGTACCTCTTTCCTTCTGTGTCACAGACACCAGAGTCCGTGCTACGTGCTTAGTGAGCGCTCCTGTGTGAACGGTGTTGTCTGAGTTGTGATAAAGGAGTATGCAAATGAGCTGATTGTTAATCAGGGTCTTTTAAGGTGCTTTAATTATTTCGAATCGTGAGTTTCACATTTTCTTTTCTGTTTTCACCAGACACAAGCTGTTCTGCGACAAGCCTGGCTTGAGAACATCCGTCCGGTTTTAGTGATTAATAAGATAGATCGCCTGATAGTGGAGCTGAAATTCACCCCCCAGGAGGCCTATTCTCACCTCAAGAATATTCTAGAACAGGTATTTCATCCTTCCCTTCCATATTTTAAAACTTGGGGCTCGAAGAAGAGTTGTAAGGAAGTTGGTAAGTTGAGAGTAACGCGTTGCCACAGAGCTTCACTTTTACGCAGTGTTTCCACCTGAGATCCCCATGTGTTGGAGTCCTCGTGCTGCAACAGGGGACACGGGACACGCTTCCCCTTGGGAGCCCCTCCGTCTCCTGGAGGCATCCTCGGGTACAAAGCGTGGATGGTAGGATTAGTGCTGTCCTTTAAAATCTTGTAGTTTGGTTCCAAACTGAAGCAGTATTAGGAGGCTTTTCTTTTTTTTTTCTGTTTGTTTTTTTAGCATCTATTTTTCGATAACATTTTACCCAGTCATTCATTTATTTCCCCAGCCGACATTTACATAGCTGCGTGTTGAACAGTGAATTCTGGGATGTCCTTTGTGTGATAGGGGTGCGAATGTGACTACAGGTCAGAATCCCTGTTTTCGAAGATCTCACAGCGGTGGGGAGGCTTTAAGGAGAACTTTGGAGACCATGCGAAGCCCCAGGCGTGGTTTTGAGGGCCACCACACCCAGACTGGGTCAGGAGCGGGGAGAGTTAGGCAGAGTGGCAGCAGAAGCTTCAAGATGGAAAAAGGTGGGGATATGGCCGGGGCCTTTAGGAAAGAGGGGATGAGATGTGCAAGGTCGTAAACGCCAGAAAGAGCACGATACGCTGCAAATGGCTGGCCCTACCTGGAGAATGAGGTCACGTGCGGCAGAGGCAGGAGGTGGGAGTCGGAAGGAATCTGGGGCTTAGATTATGGCGACCCTCGTGTGCCAGGCGTGACTCTTTGAACTTTGTTCAAGACGGTGGGGCACCCCTGAGGAGGCCAACTGAGAATATTTCTTGGCCGGAGGGAGGAGACGATCAGAGCAGAGCGGCGCAGAAGAGTGGGTCAGTGGATCCGGTGCCCCGTAGAGGCGGACCGGCGTGGCCCCGGGCCAGTGGCGTTTGCAGCCATGAACGGGCTGGCAGGTTGGAATTGGGTAGCTTGCAGGACTTCTGAATAAAATGTTCCATTTTCTCTCTGCGGTAGGAAATGAGGTGGTGACTTGGGAGGGAAAGAGTCGAGGACTGGTGGCCGGGAAGGGGGCCTGACAAGAGTGGAGAAAAGTCCAGGTGTGAGAACTGGCGGGGGAGCGGGGGATCAGCCTCTGAACTAGCCTGTGAACTCACTAGGGACCGTGAGTCCCTAGTGACACCAGGCCCGGCGCTAGAGACAGGCCGCAGGTACTGCCCACTGCCCCCTCGTGTCGGCATGACATTCCCAGTCACAGAGGTGACTTTTCCGAAGCTTCCGGTTTAGTCTCGCTGGGTTCGGAAGGAGAGGGCTGTAAGTTAGTCACTGTTGTGCGCCTCACCTCCGCCCGTGGGTGCTTCCCGGGAGCCCAGCGTGACTGCTGATCCTCGACCGCGCGTCTCCTACGCCTCCGAGTGACGTTCCGCCTTTCACCGTCTCTCCTAGATTAACGCGCTCACGGGAGCTCTTTTCACTTCGAAAGTCCTAGAAGAGAGAGCAGAGAGAGAGACTGAGTCCCAAGTGAATCCAGGTTCTGAGCGAGGAGAGCAAGTGTATGACTGGAGCGCTGGCTTGGAGGACACGGACGATTCTCACCTCTACTTCTCTCCGGATCAGGGCGGTGTGGTGTTTGCAAGTGCGGTAGACGGCTGGGGCTTCGGGTAAGTGTCCGAGCCTCCCGAGCTCCCCTCGGGGACTGTGTGCAAGGCTGGTCTTCTCCGTGGAGCTTCTTGTTTGGCCACGATCACCGGCGCGTATGTAGTTGCAAGAAAGGCTAGAGCCCTCCTGTACCCAGGACCCAGTACCCGCCGCCCCGCCCCCGCCCAGCGCTGATGTTGACGTCGATACAGTGCATCACAGCAAAGACCCCCTCACGTACCCACACCCGCTTCCTCGCACCCCCGGCCCCACCTTCACCCTCGCAGTCGCCAAATGTCTTCCATCTTTGTAAGTGTTGTTTCAAGGATGTCATAGAACCAGAATCAAACACTCTGCCACCTTCCAATAATTGGCTTTGTTACTCGGTGTAATTCTCCAGACTTCACTAGGTTGTTGCACGTGTCGGCAGTCGGTTCCTTTTTATTGCTTAGTAGCGTTCCCTGGTGTGGACCTACCACGGTTTAACTGTTCACACATTGGAGGACACCTGGCTCTTTTCCAGTTTGGGGCCGTTCTGCAGGAAGCTGCCACAAGCGTGCCCGAACGCCCGGGTACGTGTTTCGGGGACACGAGTTCTCATTTCCCTGGGGTGAACGCGCAGGAGTGCTTTTGCTAGGTCGTGTGGCAGCCGAGTGTTGTGTGCCTAGCATCGAGCTGTTTTCCCGAGGGGGCGAACCATTTCACGTCCCCGCCGGCAGCGTCTGAGTGACTGGTCTGGATTCTCCACGTGTCACCACTGTTTGGCGTGGTCACTTTTTTTTTTTTTTTTTTTAAGCCATGCTGACGGGTGTGTATTGGAACATGACCGCGGTCTTCATCGTGTTTTCCTGACCGCCGGTCTGGTGGCACATCGTTCCGTGTGCCGATGTGTTGCCGATTTGTCACCCGGGTATCCGTGGGAGAGATGTCTCTTCGTGGCCTTTGCTCGTTTTCTTCTCTGTTTTCTTTCTTTTTTAATTGCGATATAAATGACAACATCATATTAGTTGAATGCATCTCTATTTGTATATACTGTGAAATGTAAGTCTCGATAAGTGTAGTTATCTGTACGTAGTTACAGAACAGGATTGTTGTCTTGCGATCGGACTTTTAAGGTTTACTCTCTTAGGAGCTTTAAAATCTGCAGTGCAGGGGGCGCCTGGGTGGCTCAGTCGGTTAAGCATCTGACTTTGGCTCAGGTGATGATCTCACGGTTCGTGATTTCAAGCCCCACATTGGGCTCCGTGCTGACAGCAAGGAGCCTTCTTGGGATTCATTCTTTCTCTCTCTCTCTCTCTCTCTCTCTCTCTCTCTCTCTCTCTCTCTCCCTCCCTCCCTCCCTCCCTCTCTCCCTCTCTCTCTCCCTCTCCCTCCCCCCACCCTTGCTCTCTCTCTCTCTCTCCTTCTCTCTCCCTCCCTCTCTCCCCCCTTCTTGCTTGCTCGCTCTCTCCCTCTCCCTCTCTCTCCCCCCCCTTCTTGCTCTCTCTCTCTCTCTCTCTCAAAATAAATTAACATTAAAAGTCAAGTCTGAGAACTCTGCATGGCCCCTAGATCCTGAAGATTTTCTCTCAGTTTTTTCTAAAAGTTTTATGGTTTTACTTTCTGCATTTAAGTCTGTGATCCATTCCGAGTTAATTTTCTGTGTAAGATGTGAGACTAGGGTCCAAGTTCTCTGTTTCTGGCTATGGATGTCTGAGTACTCCAGCACCCTTATGCCTCCTCCATTGGATTGTTTTTGTACCTTTGTCAAAATCGGTTGGACGTACTTGTGTGGCTGTTTCTGAGTGTTCCGTTTCATTGATGTGTGTGTCTGTCTTTCCACCAGTAGCACCTAATCTCGATTACTGTAAGTACCTAGTTAAGTCTCGAAATTGGATAGATTGTGTCTGCTCACACTCCGCTTTTTGGAAGTGGTTTCTGCTGTTTGAGGATCTGTGCCTTTCCATATGCATTTTATAATAATCTTTGCCTGTATCTGCAAAAAACTTTTGTTAGGATTTATATTGAAAATGCACGGGGAATCCTCTATATCAATTTGAGAAGTGACATCTTTACGACGTTGTCTCTTCTAATGCAGGAACACTCATTTTTGTTTTTAGATTTTCTTTGACTTCTTTCGTTAACATTTTGTACTTTTCATCGTATGAGGCTTGTACGTGTTGTATTGGTTCTGCACCTAAGTTTTCATTGTTTTTGAGCAATTATAAATGGTATTATGCTTTTAATTTTGGTGTTCACCTATTCATCCCTACTTTTTGGAAATACGGTTAATTGATTTTTGTATGCTAATCTTGTATACCGTGACCTTGCTAAACTCACATACTGGAATTTTCCCTAGGTTCCTTGGGACTTTCTACAAGACCGTCACCTCGTCTGCAAATAGGGACTGCTTTATTTCCTCCTTCACCGTGCTGCTTTCTTCTTTCCTTGCCTTACTGCGTTGGCAAGAGCTTCCAGGACTGTTGGAAGAGTGGGGAGACTAGACATCCTTGCCTTGTTCTGATCTTAGCGGGAACGCGCTCAGTCTTTCACCATTTCGTAGGTTATTTTTAAATGTTCTTTAGAAAAATTTTGTTTTTAAAAAAGGGGGGTGCGCCTGGGTGGCTCCGTCAGTTAAGCGTCCGGCTTCGGCTCCCATCTTGATCTCATGGTTCATGGGTTCAAGACCCCCCGTTGGGCTCTGTGCTGACAGCTCAGAGCCTGGAGCCTGTTTCAGATTCTGCGTCTCCCTCTCTCTCTGCCCCCTCCCCTGCTCATGCTCTGTCTCTGTCTCTCAAAAATAAATAAATGTTAATTTTTTTTTTTTTTAATCTCATGTCTTTGCCTCTTCCTCTAAAGAGGAAAATTCTAGGGGTGTCTGGGTGGCTCAGTCGGTAAGTATCCGACTTTGGCTCAGTTCATGATCTCACGGTTCGTGAGTTCAAGCCCCCTGGAGGGCTCTGCGCTGACAGCTTGGAGCCTGGAGCCCGCTTCGGATTCTGTGTCTCCCTCTCTCTCTGCCCCTCCCCTGCTTGTTCTCTCTCTGTCTCTCAAAAATAAAAGTCAGAAAAAAATTTAAACGTTCTTTATCAAGTTGAGGAAGTTCCCCTGTATTCCTTTTTTCTCAGTCATCTTTACGGATGTGTGTCAAATTTTGTCAAATGCTTTGTAGCAATTAATATAATCCTATGATTTTTCCTCTTTAACTTGTTAATATAGTGGATTACATTGATTTTTGAATATTGAACCAGTTTTGCATCTCTTTGTGGGTTTTAAGTACAAATGATTTTTTGGAACTCTATTCTTTGAATATATTTTAAAATTCCTAAGGTACAAAAATGTGTACATGGGAGATCATGAAAAGTCTCCCACCCTGTCCCTTAGGATTTCATTTCATTTCCCCACAAGAAATTAGCGCCCTGACAGTTTCTGGTATATCCTCTGGAGGTTATTTATGAGCAAATACATTCAGTGTAACGCATATTCCACATGAACTCTGCACTAGCAGGAGTTCGTGTGGAAAGAAGCCAACTCTGTTGAGAATGTGCACATGCTCGATGTTGACCGAGTAATTTTGCTTAAATTATTTCATTGAATTCTTAGGATGATCCTTTTCAGTAGACGTTACGATTTATTGCCTATGACTAAAAGACATCCAGCAATCGTTTGACCTCACTCAGCCACTAAATGGAAGAACCGATTGATACCAAAGTTTATGCTTTCTTACTTCCGTGGGCTCTCGGTCCTTCTGAAGGCCCCTTCTGGATAGGTACACACAGGAGCCATGGCATAGTGACGTCAGTTTTAGATTGTGGGAGGCAATAGATAATGTTTCTTAACCACAACCATTACTGACTCGTGGAATCCAAAAATCCAAACATTAAAGAAATACTACTTGGAGAGAAATGTCTGCGCTTGAGTCAACAGCTGTGGGACCGCACTGAGGTTCACTCTAGTCGTGGGCTCCGTCTTGCACGTACCGCAGGATGACAGAAGCAGACGCAGTGCGCCAGGTGAGAACAGAGCCCATCGCCAAATGTGTCGGTTTGGAAATGGGAGGGAAGAAGGGATCAGAAATGGACCAGAGCGCACGGCTTGGGAGGAGCCCAGCCAACGTTGGCTGTTCTGTCCTCCTTTTCATAGGAACTTGCCCTCCACTCCCTTTTGACAGAACAGATTTTGCCGTGACAGTGAAATCAGGTCTAATACCATGATTTTTCCTGGTTGGTTTACCAGCGGTTGTAGATACCATAGTCCGCTGGGTGCCTGTAAAGGTCATAAGAAAATTCAGAGAATGGATACGACAGACCCGCTGAGAATGTGTACTTTTCACACACGGTTGAGGACTTGGTAGCATCGTCACTTTGCGCCTCAGTTTCCTCTTCTGAAACCTAAGAATATTGGGCTCAGATGATTTCTGAAAACTTTTTGAGCTAAAAAGTACAGTGATTGATTCGGTCACATAACCAGTCAGACCTGTTAGTTTCCTGATTCGTAAGCGTTTTGCTCGTGAGCCACAGGGTGGGGGGCTCGTCCTTTCCTTGGAGTGATTTCCATAAATAGTGTTAATGTTTTATGCAAATTTTAGTCTGAATCTCAGAAACTGGCGGAAGCCTACTGTGGAAGGAGAGGGGGTGGAGAGAGGCTCGCGCGGATGGAGGGGGATGGCTGCTGTGTCCCTCACGACCTTGGACATTTTCACGTGCTCTCCGTCAGTGAGCGGGTCGCCCTGTGTTAGGCTGGGTCACCTGCAGACGTCTGTCCGTGCCCGCCGTCGGCAAGCGGATGTGTCGATTTATATAGGAAGCTGGTGGTGGAATGAAGGCACTCGAGATGCTTTCCTGTGGACGTTCCTGCCGCGTGCCAGCGACTAGGGGAGGCGGGCCACCTGGTGTGTCACTGGAGGTGGGGACTGAGCACGTTTCAGAATGGGGAGGTTGACTCTGCAGATTGTCAGGGGTGGGCCAGGATCGAGTGTGACTAGAAGCCGAGCCTGGGCGAGCGGCCTCAGCCTGTCCCGAGACAGACGTGGATCCGGAAAACCCTTTGTGCGGACACAGAGACACTATGGCCGGCACGGGCCGGAATCCGGCTCCGGTTTTAGACAAGTAGAACTGAGGCCCCGACCCTGTAAAACAGGGACAGGAGAGAAGGGCCAGTAAGACGTCCTCCCTAAAGCGGTTTTGTCTGTCCTTGGACACCGGTGTTTTCAGATCCTGCAGCTGAGATCAACCTGCAGGGCGGCTTAACGCAAAAGGGCGTGTGACCCGGTAGTTAGCTCACCGTTGGCCGTGCTGCCGTGCAGGGGGATGGGCGGGAGATGGGGAGGTCCCGGCAGGCCCCCAGGTCTCTCCCGGAGTTTCCTCTGGAGGTGCTCGGTGGAGGAAGTGAATTAAAATAGAGTCCAAGGATGGAGAAATTGTCATCACTTTAAAATGACGACTATCTAATGACACATGAATAAAAGCACAAAGCACTAATGGGAGAAGCGGTGATGTTAAGCAGATCTGATGGTAACTATGGGATGAAAAAGAATGGGAAGGATGAGAACCAGGATTTCGAAGGATTTCTGTGCCTGTGTGTAAAGGAACGTGGCCTAGGAAAGGAGTTGAGGACAGTGCTGTACTTGATGATTCCTGTGCTGTACTGGATGATTCTGGTAGAGGTCTGAGGGTGTGGAAGCTTTAAGTTTACCATTTTCAAGTGGAAAGCAGGACACGTCTCTGACACAGGGTTGGACAAGATAAAGAAGATACAGAAGTCTGGGTACCACAAATCAACATTTTAAAAGAATCCCAGAAACACGAACAGAAATCACACTAGAGATCCCCCTGATCACAACAGTTAGGACACTAAATGCGTGAAATCCCCCACCGAGGAGAGCTTTTGAAAAGAAGGAGATTCAGGGGTGCCTGGGTGGCTGAGTCACGGAAGAGGCCAAGTCTTGATTTCGGCTCTGGTCGTGACGTTACAGCCCTGAAATCGAGCCTCACATCAAACTCCGCACTGAGCATGGAGCCTGCTTGAATCTCCCTCCCCCTCTCTCCCTTTCTCTCCCCCACTCTTCCCTCTCTGTCCCTCCCCTCTTCCCTCTCTGTCCCTTCCCTTTCCCTGTCTCTCCCTCCCCTCTCCCTGTCTCTCCCTCCCCTCTCCCTCTCTCTCTCTCCCCTCTCCCTCTCTCTCTCTCCCCTCCCTCCCTCCCTTCTCTCCCCTCTCTCCCTCTCCCCCGCTCTTTCTCTCTCTCCACCCCCACTCAAAAAATAATAAAAAATAAGCAAAGGAGATTCCATTTAAAAAAAATCCAAAGGTTTGCTACACAAAATAGATAAACAGCATAGTTGACAGAGGATAAATACCAAAGTTTTGGTTCAATATGTCAATCAAATGTGAGCAGAAAGAAAGTTCAGCAGTTTTGATGAACAACGCAGAATTTATAACAAATGTATCGTGGCATAAGGATCCTTTTTATGTGGTTAATGGACAGTTTTCAGTAGTGAAGAGGTTCACTCTCTGTCAGTGATCACAACAACAGAGTGCATGAGACAAAAACAGAAGTGAAGTAGAAATGTGTATGGCTTCGGGAAGATTTTATATCGCAGACTGTTAACAGGTCCAGAGAAACGTAAACCATGTGAATCGCATAATAACTAAAGTCAGAATTTAAGTGTCCGTGAAGAATATACAAAAATCGGTCCTGTATCAGGCAAGAGAAAAAAAAAAAAACACGCAGTTTTGAAAATACTGAAAGTTCACCGTGTTAGTCACACGGTCATTACCTTCAGTTTTAACCACGTAAGAATAGACCCAGGTTGCCAGTATGGGATCACAGGGCGCGCTTTATCCATTGAGGCCCTGACAGGCATCACCATCACCGTAAAGGTTAGGGCTCTCGAGTGGAGTCGGGTTGGAGGCCGTGCTGGGACCTCAGCGGTCTCCCTCCTGGGGGTTCCAGAACGGGGCTGCACGTCTGCGTGGAGGTTTGCGCCGTACCCGGCAGGGTCAGGTGTTGATAAGCAGAAAGCCATGGGGAGGTAGGGTCTGCCGACCTGTGTCTGGAAGGGGGGTTCTGTGCCTTGCTCTAGGCGTGCTTAACCACAGGAAGCTGGGGAGGGGGTCCCTGGAGCGGGCAGCAGGACAGAGTCTGTTTCTGTTTGGAGGCTTGGGAACTGCTTGCATTCGGCCCCTGGCCGCCTCATATGTGGAGTAGCCCCTGCTACTGCGAGAGAGGCCACTGCTGCTCCTTCCAGCCTTCCGTGGCGGGAAAGCTGTCGGTCTGTGCCGTGAGGCACAAATTTATGGAGAGGAGGGTTCCCTCCTTCAAAAATAAAAAAAATTGTAATAGTGTGGCAATGATAATATGGAGCGTATGTCTAGAGCGTAGGCAGTTTATAGATACAATAAATGTAAATAACATGACAATAGAAACTAAAGTTTTGGAAAATTTTTTAAAAACTTCAGCCGAACAAATAGCTGTTGGATGAAACGGGAAATGAAGTTTCTAATCGCCAATTTCTTTGAGGTCGTGGCCCGTCGAGGCCAACTGCGGAGCGTCGGCGGCCTGTAACCGTAGAGCTTGAAGTTTGATTCCCAGTTGGGTATTTTCTCTCCCTTCGCCCCCAGGGAGGGGGGACACTGGGTGTTTATCTTCAGATTCTGTAGCACGTGCTTTTGCTTCTAAGCTGCAGCCTGACCCTCGTCACACTGTCGGCTCCGACCGTAATTAGTAACTTCCTCCCCTCTGGCCACCTCCTGCTCGTCCCAGGCCTCCGCTGTCGCCGGAGAGTGTCAGCTAACAGGACAAGGTTGCGGTTAACCCCTGGTTCTGGCACGACCACGGCTGCTGGCGGATGCGGAAAGATTTGTCCGGAGTGTGTTGCCTTTGGACTCCTTGTGCGGCGAGAGAACAGCAGGCATCTTCCAAGATGCTGGTACTTTGAGAGTCGGACTCACAGCTCACGCTCAATAGGCTGCTCCCCGCAGAGAAGAGATTTTTTTCCCTAGGTCTTCCGTCTGGATGGCACAGACCTTATATACGGTGCCCTTAATTGTCTGGTTATTGCTCTCACGTGGCCGGGGAGCGAAGCTGGTGCCAACTGGTTTCGCCACGGGCCCAGGAGAGTTGAGTACTTGTGCATGTGTTTTTAACCCAGGATGCCAAAAAGCCTTTTCTGGCTGGCTCTGGCGGTTTCCCTTTGTGAGCAACAGGCAGCCCAGAGCAGGGAGGGGCTGAGACAGAGCTTCACGCTGGCGTAGCTGCAGGGGGCAGCCGGGGCCCTGTCTCCTCGGCCCCTGTGCCTCTTGCCTGCTTTCACACGTGCAGACGTAAGACGGGGAGCGGCTGCACGCCTTCTGATTCCTGCGAACGAACACAGAGCGAGTGCCCGGGGGCGTGGGCAGCCGCGTCGGGTGGTACCTGCCTGGGATCTCGGTGCCGCCGCCTTTCCCGTCAAACGCGGGGGTGCCGGTACCAGCTTGTCGGACGGTGGAAACGACTGCGTCCGCGGTGCGTTTAGAGGCCGCTGAACCTGCCTCGGAAACGCTCCAGTGTCAGCTGCGCTCGGACTTGATTATTGTTATCAGTGATAAGAACACTTGATTTCCTTCCAGGATCGAGCACTTTGCCAGAATCTACAGTCAGAAAATTGGCATCAGGAAAGAAGTCCTTATGAAAACCCTGTGGGGAGATTATTATATAAATATGAAGGCCAAGAAGATTATGAAGGTTGATCAGGTGATGTGGCACGTGTCCCTCGCGTTCTCGCCCTGTTGATTCTTGCGCGGTAACACCTTTACTGTCCTTGGTTCACGTGGGTCAGTCCACGAGGGGCTTTTTCCTGTACACATTTGGTTAAGGCTCATGTGTCTCATTTCCAAGTGCTGTTCTTTAAATACCGGCTGTTTAAAGAGACGCGCTCTCGGAGCCTGCTGTACCCCGAGGCTCTGCCGAGGCCTCTCTCCCGCCGAGCGCTGGTCACCGCGTGTGCTGACGGGGAGAGGTGGCTACTGCCCAGCCCTTCCTTCTGTAGGCAGAGGGGATGCCGAGTCACGGAGCCTCGAAGGATACTTCCTTAGGGCCGGGTTGTTGTTTTAACGTAAAATTCAAGATTTTATAAATTCATTCTCACGGAAGAGCACGTATATTCCTTTTAGAAAATGCTTGTGAATATAAAGCCACAAGAAAAAGAAAAAAACAGAAGCCAACACTGCTAATGCTGTGGTTTTAATTTTGTGCGTTCTCATAGGATAGAGACATACGTCCCTCAGTTGATTCTGTTATTTACATAACGGAGCTGGTGGTTTGCTTCACATCATACTGTGAACATCTCCCCTTGCCATTAAAAGCTTTTCATAAACAGTATCTTTTAAAGAGGAGCCGGCGCGGCGAGGTGGGTCGAGAGTCCGAGTCTGTGGCTGAGTCTCGGCTCTGTGGCCTCTGTCTCTGTTCTTTCCTCTGTGAAATGGGGACAGTAGTTCTGACCTCCTCGAGCAAGGGGGCGTCCGTTTATGTTCCGTCTCCTGTGTGTGTGAGGGCATCCTCCTCCTGGTGCTCTTGCCATTATTTTGCATAGACTTTGTTTGGTAGGGCTTTTTGTTTTTCTGTTACCCTCTTCCTTGAAGTTTAGCGTTTTCCATGTTTAAGAACGTTGTTCGCAAGAAGTTCGTGGAAGGACCTGCACACGCGGAGTGAATTTTCAGCTCCCGGTGTGGGCATCGCGTGCCCCCTGATGGCAGTGGGGGGAGGCGGCGGTCCCAGCGACTTGACCCCCAGCCGGTCTCGTCGTTTGTCGAGTCTCTGGTTCCCAGAGGAAGAGAACAGTGGTTGTTACTGACTGCAGATTATTGGCTGTTTAGTGCATATTTATAACTGCTTTCTGCCACTTTACTGCTAAGTAAACATCTTCTAGTAGAAACGAGACATGTTAATACAACACGTCGAGAATGAATATGTAGGCTGCCTGTTGAATATTGGGAAACTTAAGTACGTGTGTTCTTTTTTACAGGCGAAAGGAAAGAAACCTTTATTTGTACAGTTGATCCTGGAGAATATATGGAGTTTGTATGATGCGGTCTTGAAAAGGTAAGACTGCTATAGCGCTGGGTCTTTGGGCGCTGTGATTTGCCTCCCTTCCAGCGTGATGGGTGTCGCTTCACAGAGCTGGGCTGGACGGAGCAAGGGAATGGACCCTCCACAGATGGGCTGGTCCCAGGGTCCAAGGTGGAAGGGCATGTGGTGCAGGGAAAGGTGGTGGGAGGGACTGAGGAGCAGTCTGTGCTTCTGGAGGGCTGAGACGAGGATACAGACGAGATGGGGGGAGGGAAACACTGGACCTTTGTTTGTATAAACCCAGTTTGAGATGAAATCGTGTTTGTAGTGGAAAGGGTGTTTGACATCTAGGATCATTCACAGGGAACTTGGGAACCGACTTGCCTGAGACAAGTAGAAAGAAGGTCTGCTTTAGTAAATTTTCATTCAGAGTTGTCTGGAGTTGGAACTGTGACTTCCAGCGCTCGGACATAAAACTGCCTCTGCAATCCCCGTAGCTCGCTAAGGGGATTGGGCTCGTGCCCCAAGGGGCTCTGAAGAAGGGGTCATCGGAAGGAGCGGAGTAGAGATTGAGCCGTCCTCCACTGTGGCTGGAGCCCCTTCCGGGTGTGTCTAGTTTCTTGGAGGAGGAGTACGTTGGGAGGAAGCGTGTCTGGTTCTTTTTTTATTAAAAAAAAAAATTTTTTTTTAATGTTTATTTTTGAGAGACAGAGCATGAGCCGGGGAGGGGCAGAGAGAGAGGGAGACACAGGATCCGAAGTAGGCTCCGGGCTCCGAGCTATCAGCACAGAGCCCGACACAGGGCTCGAACTCACGAACCGTGAGATCGTGACCTGAGCCGAAGGCGGACGCTCAACCGACTGAGCCCCCCAGGCGCCCCGGAAGTGTGCCTAGTTCTTGTGGAAGGAGTGTGTCTGGAGGAAGTGTGTCACAATGTGGCATTCCTTTTCCTCTGTGCCCCTTGGTGTCTCTCTGTGACCTCCCTGTTTGTATGTTTCCTACAGGGACAAAGAAAAAATTGATAGGATCGTGACTTCTTTAGGATTGAAGATTGGAGCCCGGGAGGCACGACATTCTGATCCTAAAGTTCAGATCAATGCCATTTGCAGCCAGTGGCTGCCCATTTCCCATGCTGTGCTTGGTATCCTTTGTCCTGATGGTTTTTAATGAAGTGATAGTTTTGACAAAACAGGAAAAACATGTGACTCGCAAACAGGAAATCCTTTGGAAGTAACACATGTCAATCCAGAGTAAGTCTTCTGTGGGGCGCCTGGGTGGCTCAGTCGGTTGAGCGTCCGCCTTCGGCTCAGGTCATGGTCTTGCAGTTTGTGAGTTTGAGCCCCGCGTCGGGCTCTGTGCTGACGGCTCAGAGCCTGGAGCCTGCTTTGGATTGTGTGTGTGTGTGTGTGTGTATCTCTCTGCCCCTCCTCCACTCACGCTCTCTCTCTCTCCTTTGGAAAAAAATAAACATTAAAAAAAATCAAAGTAAGTCTTCTGTGGTTATTTCATATTCCACCACGAAACTGTATTTAATGCTTTTAAAAATGAATATTCTGATGCTAATTTTTATTCTTACTAATACCAATTCAAATGAATGTTTTTTCAGGAAGATGTGTCTTTTTGTTTAGTAGACTGTGACAACAAAAAATTTTATTTTACTAACATTTATGTGTAACTAGATAGTTTAGATGTGTATGTCAGATCAGTGTTTCATTTTAGTGCCATATTTTCTTAGCATATTGGTATTTGTTATATTACTGATTCGAGGAAGACTTGATTTGAGATACATTTGAGTAATTAAAACAATTTTTTTTACATTCATTTATTTTTGAGAGAGAGAGAGAGACAGAGCATGAGTGGGGGAGGGGCAGAGAGAGAGGGAGACACAGAATCCGAAAGAGGCTCCAGGCTCCGAGCTGTCAGCACAGAGCCTGATGCGGGGTTTGAACCCATGAACCGTGAGATCACGACCTGAGCCGAAGTCAGAGGCTTAAACTGACTGAGCCACCCAGGTGTCCCAACTAAAGTAATTTTATAGGTAAACTATCATCTTTTCATTGATCTGCGTGTCCCAAGCAGCCCCCGGTGGGCTGTGGCACAGTGTCCCGGGCGTGGGCCAGCAGTGGCACCTCAGCCCGGAGCTGGGATGGACCCACACCTGCAGTGACACTGGGTCGGGGAGGGGACTTTCTCGTGTCATAGCCGGCGGCTGATGTTTCATAAAAGTTTGTAGAGACTGAAACCACGTGAAAAAATTTTAGGACAAGCTACTGAGCTCTCCTCACTTGTTCCGTGGGCTGTCAGTGTATTAGGATGTCTGTCTTCAGAGTCCTTCCTGGGACGGGGCGCCTGGTGGCTCAGCCGGTTAAGCGCCTGACTTTGGCTCAGGTCACGATCTGGCAGTTCGTGGGTTCGAGCCCCGCATCGGGCCCTGTGCTGACAGCTCAGAGCCTGGAACCTGCTTTGGATTCTGTGTCTCCCAATCTCTCTCTGCGCCCCCCCCCCCCCCCACTGGTGCTCTGTATCTCTCACTCTCAAAAATAAATATGCATTAAAAAAAATTAAAAAAAAAAAAAAAAAAGAATCCTCCCCGGGCTTGAGAGAGTCCACGAACTCCCTGAACTTGTGTCTGTATTTTGAGACGTGACGCGCGATGTTTGACAGCCGGGCGTTTTGTGCGTGGCTGTCCACTGCTGCCTCAGGAGTCGGCGTGTGCTGTGAGTCTGTGCCTGGGTGGGGGGCACTTGTTCACGACTGTGAGTCCTTAACCGCAGACTTCAGCGATGGTGTGTCAGAAACTTCCTAGCCCCCTGGACATTACGGCCGAGCGGGTGGAGAAGCTGATGTGCGCGGGATCACAGACGTTTGACTCTCTTCCCCCAGAAACCCAGGCCCTGAAAGCAGGTGAGCCGAAGGTGGACGAGGCAGGGGCTTGGTTGAGCGTCCCAAGCCCAGGCTGCGCTAGACCAGTTAGCCAGGTGGCCGATTCCACGGGCAGTTCCACAGAAGGCCCTGTTGCCAGTTTTCTTTTCCTGCCGAAGTCGGAGTTTTGCCACGGCCGTTTTGTCCTCGCTGGGCTGGGAGAGCGGAGGCTCTGAGACGCCTCCCTTCTGCCCCGGTCTCGTCTCCTGATCTCCTGGTGACCCTGTCTCCCGGTCCCTGGACGAGCAACGGTGTGTCCCTGAGCTGCTCTGCCGCCACCATGGCTGGGTCCCTGGGGGCCGCGGAAGGGGTTCCAGGGCCGGGCCTCTCTTTGGCCCCCGCAAGAGGGGACCCGCCGGTCCCAGGCTCCGTCAGGCTCCATGACCGGCAGCTGCAAGGACTCGCGGCCTCCACTTTCCCTCCGATTAGAGGTGCAGCCTCCAGCCCAGAACCACTCGGCTGCTGTTCTCGGGGCCCCTCTTGAGTGTCCTCGTTAAATCCTCTGACCGGATCCGTCACGAGTGTCTGACGGCGTAGATCACTCCTCCCCCCAGGAGACACCGTCTTCTCGTGACTTCGGGCTTCCCCCTGCTTGTGCTTGTCTCCCTGGCCGCCCATCCTTCGCGTCTTTCCCGGCTCCTCGCCCTGACTTTTCCGGGGTGGGACGCCCCAAGCAAGGCTCAGCCTTCAGACCCCATCCGTTCCCTCCCTGCATCCGGTCCCCTGGCGACCTCCTCCACCTCAGGGCTGTCCGCGACAGCACACTCACCGTTGCCACCCACCTGTGCGGCTGCAGCGCGCGTCTGCCCCCCCCCCACCCCCGCGCTCCCGTCGCGGCACCCCACCGCGCCCCCCCTCCGCTTGCCTGCCCCAGGAACCCCCCCCCCACACCTCCTATGCGGGGTTTCCTCCCGCCGCCCGAAGCCTGCCTCCCCGAGTTCCGCCCCACGAGGCATTCGCCCGCCCACTCCCACACGTGGCCGTCATCCGGGCTCTGTGTGATTCCGCACCCTGCGTGGCCTTGCTCCGCAGTCCGTCCAGAGCGGGGCATTCGGCATTTCTGCGTCTGCCTCCCTGGGCCGCACGGTGATGATCTCTCACCTGCTTGAGAGGACAGCCTTTCGCCCGGGGTCCCTGCTTCTGCCTTGGGTTCCCTTCGGTGTTGGCGATCCTGGTGCGGCGGGGGGCCAGACCCACCACCCTGCTCCTCCCAGCTGTGCCCCGGTGCCCTAGGCGACACGCCTGGTGTGTGTTCACTTCTGACTTCCTGTGGCTTTGTTCTTGCTTGAAGTTTACTGTCGGCTTCTTTCACTGACGTGCACATTATTTTGCTGTGGGGTGATTTTCTTTTTTTTTTTTTTTTAAAGTTAATCAGGGCACCCGGGTGACTCAGTTAAGTATCCCGGATGACACTTGATGATGGCTCAGGTCATGATCTCACGGTTTGTGGGTTTGACCCCACATTGGGTTCTGTGCTGACAAGTGTGGAGCCTGCTTGGTGTTCTCTCTCTCTCTCTCTCTCTCTCTCTCTCTCTCTCTCTCCCCCCCCCGCTCCCGCTTGTGCACCCCCCCCCCATGCACCTTCTCTCAAAATAAATATAAGCATTAAAAAAATTAATCAGTGGTTTTATGCCTCTAAGAGGTAAAGAAAGGTGTCAATACGTTGATAGGAAATTGTGTTAGGTTGTATAGATTTAGGGGAAATTAACATTGTTATACTACTGAGTATTTCTAAGAGTTTTGTTACTGCCATGAAGATAGTCCCTTCCGTTTTCTAACTTGTGTAAGCTGTGTGTATTTTATTAATGAGCTACCTTGTTGACTTTTGACACGTGGGAACATTCCTCAGTGTTCCCCCTTGCTCCCTGGGTCTAGGGAAGAATTTGTGAGGCTTATGGTATGGGGCGGGGGGGGGGGGGGTGCTTTGCTGGCTTCAGCTCCGTGTATGGTTGACGGGAAAAAGAGTGACATTTTCACTCCCTGTTTGTGTAGCTTTCCTGAAATGTGGGAGTGAAGACACTGCTCCTGTTATCATCTTTGTTTCCAAAATGTTTGCCGTTGATGCCAAGGCTTTGCCGCAGAACAAGCCCAGGTAAGGATGGGGGGGGGGGGCGGGGCGGGGGGGTGGTCACGTTCCCAGGGTGGCGCAGAGGGGGTGTGGGCAGAGCGCGCTGCTGCTTTTCCTCCCCAGCCCCGGACTGCTGGTGAGCCTCCCCTGTGGAAACATACGGTGTGCACCCTGCAAGGTGAAATCAGCTCCGGGACAGTTGGTGTGCATTGATGTGAAGTCTGAAGGAGAATATAGTAACAGTCGTAGCCACGGGTAATTTTTAGGGAGCATCTGGCAAGTTCTCCAAGCCTGGCTGGCGACCTCAGTGGAGATTCATAAGCGTGTGAGCATCTCTGCTGATCTGCGTGGAGGTGGGGCGTTGGCGCCTCCGGAGATGGATGATTTCGCACGGTCCCCGAGTCTTGGAGAATCTGTTCTACAGCATCCGGGTTTTTCCTTCCCGGCCCCGCTCCCTCCCCCTGTAGTTCAGATCCTGGTCCGTTCTTGGGGGGATTACTGGCGCCTCCCGGCCGGCTCCCCTGCCCCGGGCTCTATCGTGTGATGTCGGGGTCCGGAACGAAAACTTGACCTGGGTGCCTGGAGCCCCTCTTGTGTAGTACCCGCATCTCCTCTGGCCATTCTTTGCAGGCATTTTTCCAGTAACCCGAGAGAAGTACCATAAACATGACGTCTTAAGAACGTCCAGTACACCGGGGAGCATCTTAAGTCTGGTTCTTGTGTGCTATAAATAACGACGCTCCCCTCACTGACTGCACGCACCGAGGTCTCCCAGTACTCGCGCCCCACCGCTGACGGGCCGTGCAGACCTGACAGCAGGTCTCCCGTGGGAGAAGTTAGTGTTTCTCTTGTACCTGCAAGAGAAGCCAGGCTCCTTAAGAAGACTGAGTTCCACGCTCAAGGTCACAGAGCTGGAAGGAGGCCACAACAGTGTCTGAGTCCAGGTGTGTCCGCTTTAAAGGCGACAGCCTTTCACTCCCTGGGTGGAGTCTGGCCTGACTCATCCACTGTGGCTTTTCTTTCTTTTCTTTTCAAGCACTTACATTTAAAAAAAAAAAAAAATTTGTTTTCATGTTTATTTATATGTGAGAGAGAGAGAAAGCATGCGAGCAGGGGAGGGGCAGAGAGGGAGAAACAGAGACAGAATCTGAAGCAGGCTCCGGGCTCCGAGCTGTCAGCACAGAGCCCTACACGGGGCTTAAGCACACGAACCAAGAGATCATGACCTGAGCCGAAGTCGGACCCTTAACCGACTGAGCCACGCAGGTGCCCCTCAAGCACTTACATTTGAGTGTGTTCTTCGTTTAACTTTGAAAATGCTGCTGTACTCAAATATTGAGCCAAAAGCAGCGGCGAGTAGTGAGCTGTGACTCTCCCCACTCCGCGCGCTGTCTGCACGGGACCCCGGCAGTGAGTGCTGTCCCCTGGCCCCGTGGGAGGTCAGGCAGGGGCCGCCCCAGGATGGTGCCCCTCAGCCTCGCTTCGGGATTTGCGTCACAGGCCACCGGCTCTGCCTGGTGCGTGTCTTCAGCCTCGTCTGCTTCCTTCCAGCAAAGAGTTTGTCAGGAGAGAAGAAGCCAGTTGACCTTAAATTCAGTGATCAGGTGACCCTTTTCCCGTGGACTGCGGTAAATTGGCAGGACTTCATTTGTCACACATGTGACGTGTCTGTGCTTGACGGCGGCCCGGGTGAGAGGCCAGGACGGTGGTTCAGTTGTCACGAGCAGACGCTGGCTTTCAGAGCCGCACAGCGTGTCAGCCAGCTGCGCATCCCCACACGAGAAGGCGTCCTCGCGGAGCAGAAACTGCATGGTCCTTGTGGTCTAAAACCATGGTAACGTCTCCTGGCTCCAGTCTTGGTTCTTGGTCCCCTTCGCCATGGAATGTTACCCTCCGGCTGTCCTCATAACCTTTGCAGTGAGAACTTCTAGAATCTTCTCTCGAGCCGTCTTCCTTCCGTTGCAGCTTTCACATCCGTCTAGCGCGGATCCATGCCCCACGGCCCCGGCACCGCACCACGTGCCCTGAATGTACCGCTCCGGGCTCCCTCTTCTGAGTCCTTGCCTACGTTCCAGGTCCTCCGTGGTCGGGCCACACACCGCCGCGCCTTCTGTCCATCTGGCCCCACATTTGTTCTTTGGCAGAGCTGGCTCTCTCATACCGTTACGTCACTCTTCTGAGATACCTGGGAGCGGATGCGTGGATGCGTGTTTTTACCTCTCCTTCCTGCCAGCGCCCTTCCTCCTCCCCCGGAAAGATGTCCCTGGGAGACCGAAGCCCCCAGCTGCACCTTCCTTAGTTGCTGTTCTCCTCTGTCCTGCAAGTCTCTCTCTGTAGCAGAGAGCACTTTGCTCTGCCGGAGTTTGAGAAACCTGTGTAAACTTCCGTCCGTCATCTGATTCTTACCAGGGTGGTGCTTCAGGGCCCGTTTCTTATAATTCTTCCCAGTGGCGTTGGGTTTGACCTCCAAAACATCATAGTAAGTGGTTTCTTCCACCATTTTGTGCAGCCGGTGAGCAGGCCCAGGCCAGAGTGGGGAGCGGGAAGGAGGAGCGCGTTGCTGGGCACAGTCCTCGGCTTCTCCCTGAGTGTTCTGGAAAGTTCCGCCTAGTGTGGCTTTTCACCCTTCACTCCTAAATCTAAGCTGGAGGCCATCCAGCTTCCCTGCCCTTTTCCCTTTTAGATTCTGGGCCTTTGTTTTTGCTGTTCCCAGCCGTAGTCTATCACAAGTTCTTTTTTTTTTTTTTTTTTTTTTTTTTTTGAATACTAACTTGTAAACATTTTTATTTTTACTATGGAAAAACATGTCATTGGAAGGGAAACAAGGAATAGATCATAGTTAATTAAAAAACTATGCATTCAACAAATCCCAAGTTCGAGCCATACACTTTAATGCAGAATAAGTTAACTACATTGAATATATTCCTTACTCCAAGATCTTAATCTTGAGAAGTAACTGGAGTCAAAATAAGTATGACTACATTTTCAGTTTGTTAGCTAACAGGATCTGAAGATCACATTTCTCATAAACCCTTGTATTGATAGGAATTTAATAGATATTTATTAAATATGTGATACTAATCTCCTTCTTCTATCTAAACCTTCATTTTTTTATTTTTCAAGAATGTATTCATAAATATTAAACTAGTTTAACATTTTAATCAGTGAATTTGAAGAAAGGCTTTTTAAAAATTAAAAAAAATGTTCTCTTATTGAATTTATTCTCTTCCTGTGTTTAATAACTATATTCATTGTTCATGAGGTACTGCCCTTTGTTCTCACTCCTTGTTACTTCAGCCTTCTGTCTCCCATTCCAGTTTGGTCATTCAATCTAGCTGTATACTGTCCCTCTTCCGTGGGCCTCTCGTCTGAGTTTGGCTCCGGCGACTCTGTTCTGCTAATCCTCTGGCGGTTTTCTGGGTTATTTAGGCAGGTGTAGATGGAATCTAAGTGATCAGCAGGACGTGTGGTGAGCCCAGCGTCCTCCTAAGCCGCCATCTTGCCGCCCTCCTCAAGTTCTTATTAACACGTACATGGTCTACATGTGTGCTCAGGAACACTTTACTGGGAGTTTTTTATGCTGTTCTTCTCCCCCTGAATGTCTGCATCTGTTGCTTTTGCCTCCTTCTTGAGAAGCAGCTCTTTCTGTAACAAGATGCTGTCTTCAAACAGAAGTCACTCTTTTCTTTTTTTAAAAAAAAATATTTATTCATTTTTTGAGAGAGACAGAGTATGAGCACAGATGGGGCAGAGAGAGAGGGAGACACAGAATCTGAAAAGGTTCCAGGCTCTGAACTGTCAGCACAGAGCCCGGTGCGGGGCTTGAACTCACAAACTGTGAGAGCATGACCTGAGCCGAAGTCAGATGCTTAACCGACTGAGCCACCCAGGTGCCCCCAGAAGCCCCTCTTCTGGGTTTGTCGCTTCACATCCTCTCAGCTGCCTCTGTCCCAGCTGCAGTGGCCTTCCAGCCTGTTCTCGGACACCCCAGCCCCCTCTTGACCAGGGTCACAGAGGCCAGAGCAGGAGCATTCTGCTTGGAATCTGGAGGGTGGATGGATTTGTGTTTCTGCCTCTTCCCTTCCCCGCCCCCCCACCAGTTCACCTGCCCAACCTTTGGGTCAACGTGCTCACCTCCGCTCTCTTCCATCTCATGTTAGTAACTGCTGTCCCTTCAGGAAGAGTCAGCCACGGTTAGTCAACTACAGCCTGAGTAACTCATCGCCCGCGGCTGTTCCTTGGCTGGTAGAACTCAGCTTTCTTGCGGATAAATTCCTCTTTGTTCTCAACAAACGCTGGATACGCAGTGGGTGCTGGGTGTAGTCCTTGCTGATTTCTGTCTGGCTCTCTGCTGTTGCCCTGCACGCCGGTCCCGGCCCACGGCAGTGCCGGGCACGGAGCAGGTGTTCCCTGGACGGGCAGATACGAGGGCAGATGGGAGCAAGCGTCCATACGTTTGGCGCTAACTTGATAAACGTAAATGCTAACGCTCCCCGACCGTGTCGTGAATTGAGATAGAATGAGGATGTAACTTACGTGAATGGATGTTTCTTTTGACCCAAAGCTAACATCATCTGCTTAATGCGATGATGACCCAAAGCTAACATCATCTGCTTAATGCGATGATGATTTTATCCTCTTTAATTCCTTCTGAAGGGGAGACATCCTGGGGATAAGGAGCACAGGGTTTGGAGTCCGAGCTGGATTTGAATTTCGGCTCCTCCCTCTATTTTCTGTGTGACTTTGGGTCACGTTAAATTTCCTGAGCCTCTGCTGTATCAGCTGTAAACCGGACATGATGGTGTCTGTTTCATTTAGTTGTTGTAATAAATATGCACTGTCGTACATGTAGGGGGATTAAGACGACGTCGAGATTCTGGTGATAAGCCCATTGAAACAGACTGTGTCTCTTCACCCGCAAACAGGTGTCTCATATTTTTTTCCTCCCTGTTCTAACGATAACATTATATTTTGCATTTCTTTTTTAACTCAGATACTCTTGTAAGAGGTTTTAGCAAAAGTCTAGAAACACAGTAAGTCATCCTGGGGCTGACTGAAGAAACAGCTGGAGGGTTTGGCTTGCAGCGGAGCAGGGGGAGAGGGGCCCGAGTGCAGGCCCCCCCGAAAGGAAAGGGGGAGCGGATTTGTTGGATGTCGCTCCGGAGCACAGGACTGCAGCCGCGGCTAGAAGTTGTAAGGAAGGAGAGTCCATCCTGTACTTGAACAGGCTTCTCGCACGTGGAGCCCCCGGGAAAGAGAGGCTGGTCTCTTGCAGGGGAAGCAAGCCTCCAGCACCAGTTCTGGCTGCCTCGTGACCCCTGATCACGCCGCTCTCGGCCGCTCATGTTTTTGTGACCTGTGACACAGCCCCACAGGGACATGGGTCTGACTGCAAGGGGACAGCTCCTAGAACCAGACTCATCCATTTTGAGGGGGAGGTGCAAAGGGAGGTAGGACTAGTGCCCAGTCCTGGTGGGAGACCTTGTCTAGCAGGTGGGAATCTTTCTACACAGCACTGGACAGTCAGTGATGTAAGCGGTCCCCTCCCCGACTGGCCCGCAGCGGGGATGTAGGCGGTCCCCATCCAGGCTGGCCCACGTGAAGTAAGAAGGAGGAAGAGGTTTTAGGCCCCTGGTATAGGAGCTCCGAGAGTATGTGGCCACGTGGAATGCACATGAACGGTGCACTTTCAGAACGGATATCTGAACGGGTTCCAGAGCTTAGGGGAGCGGAGGGGAGAGTGGCATGGCAGTGTGGGGATGAGACCACCTGTCAGGTGTCAGGACAGCAGTCAGGGAGAAAAGCAGAAATCATGGGGAGGAACGGCAGAAGGGAGGCGCAGAGGGACAGGACCACACACAGGAGGGAGGCGTAGAGGGACAGGACCACACAGAGTGGGCAGCTTCCAGAGTTGGAGTGTCCAGTTAGGACCAGAGCACCAGCCCGAGTGTCTGGATGCTCAGTCCCAGAGTCCGGGGCTAAGACACTGTAGTCCCGCCGGCTTCAGGGAGGCGGTTGGTCTTGCCTTGTGCCGGGGCTGAGGGTGCAGGCGGGTCTGCACAGGCCCACACGCGGGCGAGGAGCCTCGTTCTGGGAATCCGTGCACCTGCTTGGCTTCTGCCTTCCAAACTGAAGCTCCCCAACAGTGCCCATTTTTATTCAACTTAGCGCTCCCTTTTCTAAGACCCTCTCTGTGGCCTGATAGACATGAGGGTAACTCTTTAGGAAAATAGCTCGTTCCCCTTCCCCCAACCAAGACTAACCCCCAACAGACAGATAGCCACACACCGCCACTCTGTGCTGGTACTTGGGTCTAACGCAACGGCTGATAATCACAATTTGACCTTTCAGTCCAGCTGAATTTCCAGCGTTCAGCTTGACCTTAAACCCTTCCTCTTGGACCCAGGTTCTTTGTGAACATGTATTCTTTTTTTATATATATTAAATATAATTTATTGTCAAATTGGTTTCCATACAGCACCCAGTGCTCATCCCAACAAGTGCCCTCTCCCTGCCCATCACCCACTTTCCCCTCTACCCCACCCCCTGTCTACCCTTAGTATGTTCTCAGTCCTTAGGGGTCTCTTAGGGTTTGCTTCCCTCCCTCTCTGTAACTTTTTTCCCCTCTCCCCTCCCCCCTGGTCTTCTGTTGAGTTTCTCAAAATCTACATATGAATGAAAACATATATATCAGTCTTTCTCTGCCTGACTTATTTCACTCAGCAGAATACCCTCCAGTTCCATCCACATTGCTACAAATGGCAGGATTTCATTCTTTCTCATTGCCAAGTAGTATTCCATTGTATATGTAAACCACATCTTTATCCATTCGTCAGTTGATGGACATTTTGGCTCTTTCCATAATTTGGCTATTGTTGAAAGTGCTGCTCTAAACATTGGGGTACAAGTGCCCCTATGCGTCAGCACTCCTGTATCCCTTGGGTAAATTCCTAGCAGTGCTATTGCTGGGTCATAGGGTAGGTCTATTTTAAAAGTTTGAGGAACCTCCACACTCGTGAACATATATTCTTAGGCATTTGTGGGGAAAACCTCAATTTTTTAAAAAAATATTTATTTTTGAGAGAGAGAGTGCATGAGTTGGGGAGGGGCAGAGAGAGAGGGAGACAGAGGATTCAAAGCAGGCACTGCACCAGTAGCATAGAACCCGATGTGGGGCTTGAACTCATGAACTGCGAGATCGTGACCTGAGCCAAAGTCAGAAGCTCAACGGACTGAGCCACCTGGGTGCCCCCACACCTCCATTTTTTGCCAAGGCCTTATGCTTGCTTCTCAGCACGGGTGTTCTGAGCCCAGGTATCTCACTCGTTTCCGGCCTGTCCCCGTTGTTTGCCTCACAGAAGAAGGTGGGCATCAGGGTCAGGCTCCGTGCCGTGGCGTGTGGCCGTGTGTGGGGCCGTGGACTCTTGCGTGTCTGTTCGTAAGCTCAGAGTAGCTCACGCGGCATTGTAGAGAAGACATCGCTACTGCGGGGGGAGAGCTCGCAGAGACCGTGCCTGGCAGGGGCTTGGGACCCGTCGCCGTCTTATCCGGCCCCGCTGACCGTTGCCCTTTCCCTGCGCGAGCGGACCCAGAGGTGCTGATGTTGCCAGGTGTTAACCTGTCTATGACCTCCTGTAGACCTCTCACGCAAGAAGAAATTGCGCAGCGGCGTGAGCGTGCAAGACAGAGGCATGCAGAGAAGCTCGCAGCGACGCAGGGGCCGGCGTCCGTGGAGCCCCCGGAAGACGGCGGTGCCCCGGAAACAAGTCCAAAGGGAGAAGAGACGAAAGGTACGGCTGTCCCTAAATAGGTTTGGTGCGAAACAGGTGTTTTAACTTGGGACGCTCCTCCCCTGACTCTGGAGCTTGGCTTTAACTGTAGCTTTAATCAGTGTTCTGTCATTCTTGGTGCTTCTTTCCTGAAACTGGGCCACATGTCTCCTATTCACCGTCTGCTCTGTGTTTTTAGGCATCTCCTGGACTGGAGGGGGCACTCGTGGCACTCATTGTCCTCTCGTTTCTGGCAGGTGATGAGCACCAGGTGGAGGGCAAGACCCTGAAACCTCAGCCCGAAGAAGGAAGCAACCACGAGTCTTTCGTTGCTTTTGCTCGAGTGTTCAGTGGTGTGGCTCGAAGAGGGAAGAAAATGTTTGTCTTGGGACCCAAATACAGCCCCGTTGAGTTTTTGCAGCGGGTAAGAATTAGAAATAAAATGTCACTGTAAATGTTTTTTGTTTTAAGTTTATTTATTTTGAGAGAGAGAGTGTGTGAGCAGGAGGGGCAGAGAGAGAGGGAGTGTGAGGAGCCCCACGCGAGGCTCGAACTCACGAACCGTGAGATGGTGACCTGAGATGAAATCAAGTCAGGCGCTTAACCGACTGAGCCACCCTCGCGCCCTCAAGACGTTAGTGCATTGTTTCACGGTTCTTACATGTTTCCGTATCGGTTGAGATTACCTGATTGGTAGGTTTATTTTGTCTCTAGAAAGGCACGTTCAGATGAATCCATATATCTCCTCTTAATATTGCTTTGGTAACATTTGGTAAATCTGTCTCAGTGGCATTTGGAAAACTGAACCAGTATGTGAACTCAGTTTTCAGGCCTTATTTAACTGTGAGGCTTTCCAAGGCCAGAGGAAAGGGCTGGTTAAGAACAGCTGTCATGCGGGGGCCACGGCAGCGGCAGGACTTCATGAAATACGGAGATCCAAAAACGAGGGGGCTCAGGCCAAGGGGAGGGGCAGTGAGCAGGTGACGGGCCGCGGTCACGGTCACGGCACGGCAGGTGGAGCCCAGAAATTGATCAGGAAGGTCTGTAAGCAGGTGAACAGCCAGCATCCAGTTACGTACACCTGAGCCGAAGGGCAGAAAACCCCACAGGCTTGAGCGACCTCAGGTCACTTTTGGACGTAAGCAGAGCGTATACATCGTAGTTAAATCGTGAAGGTCGCAGGATGATGAGGATGCCAGAGGTGCAGGCGTTGAGTCAGGATCAGCAAAAAGCCGCGAGAGCTTGTAAGAGTCGCTGCCTCACGAGCAGAAGAGCGCACGGTCCTCTCCTTGCGGGGAGAGCAGGGAAGCTGCGGACTCGGCCGCGGCAGAGACAGAGGGGCAGGGGGAGGGTCTGCCGTCAACTTGCCTTGCCCAGAGTGCTCTGTTCCGTCAGTTTTAGCTGTTTAATCCTTGGCGAAGACTCTGCTGAGCGGCCCTCGGCGGGCTGTGGCCTGTCGTGCTTTGGCGAGAGGGAGCGCGGCAGCGGGCGTGGGGACGGGGGGCTCGTGTGTTCACAAACCCGTTTACGCTCGTTGACGCGCTGCTTTAGACGTAGTTGGTGGTTTGTTACTCACCAGTAAGGCTCGAGTGGTGGCCCGTCTTCTTCCTTCTTTGTTCTCTGTACCGTCAAGGTGAGGAAGAAACTGTTGTTACCTGGCGTGGCACGGAGTTAGTGGGCTTTACGAAGTCCACGGGCCCTCCAGTGTATCTTCTCTGTGGAGCGCAGCTCTGCTCTCGAGGGGCTGGCGGCTGAAATCCACTCGTCCTGTGCCACCACCCGAGGGGCAGTGACGGAACGAGTTGACCGCACGGAGGACTCCGAACTCCGGTAGCCGGAGCCCCGGAAGGTCTCCTTCCCACCTGCTTTTCTAAACTGTCACGGGTATCGCACACCCAGAGATAGACCTCACGTGGACTTGGGGTCCTGTCCGCCGGGTAGCCTGCCTGTTACAGACTACCGCGGATGGAGCAAATCCACGGTCTCCGTGTTTCTGTGGAGCGGGAGTCCACGCCGGAGTGTAGACCAGACTGTGTTCTCCGGAGGCTCAACCGGGAAGGGGTCTGCCCCCGGGGTGGCTCGGGTTGCTGGCCGAGTCGCATCCCGGTACCTGGAGGGCTGAGGGCTCCACGTTCTTCCTGGCCTAGAGGCCGCCTGCGGTTTCCCATCATTTGGCCTTTCCCGGCTTGGCGGTGCCCCTTCCAGCTGGCGAGGAGAGTCTAGGCTGAATTTATCAGCAAGACGGTCTCGTGTGATGTTACGCAAGCATGAGAGTGATGTCCCGCCGCCTTTGCCGAACGCTGTTGGTGAGGAGCAAGCCACCGGCCCCGGTCACGCCCAGGGGAGGGGGTTGCGTGAAGGCGTGAACACCAGGCGGCAGGAGTCATGGGGAGACCACCGTCAGGCTGTCTGCTACTCTTTTGCCTTTTTTTCTTTTTTTTTGAGGTTTTACGACCTGTATATGCACTGAGAAAAATCTCTTCTTTTTGAACTTTGTATAGATGGAATCTTACTGTCGGTATTCTTCTACAGCTCAGTTTTTTTTACCTAACATTGTGAGGTTGATCTAAGTCGACACCTGTTCCTGTACTTTGTTCATTGTTCGTTGCCGCGTAGTATTCCATTGTGTAGACAAACGGTTTATGTTTCCATTTTCCAGTTACTGTGTATTTGGGCTGCGTTCATTTTTGGCTCATCTAAACAATGCTACCTTGAATATTTTTGTACAGATTTCCTTAAACACATTTGCGAGAAGTTCTCGGTAATACACCCTTAGAGGGATCCTCTGGGTAACAGGATCTGTACATCTCCAGCTACCTGGTTAATTCCAGATCGTCCTCCAGAGGAGCGTCCCGTGTGTCACCAGCTCCATTTCCACACCATCCCCAAAATGTGCTGTTGTCAGGGTCTTAATTTTTGCCAGTCAGATGTAGATGACCTGGTCTGTTCAAGTGGTTTTAATTCACATTTTCTTCATTACCTTTTTAATATGTTTATTGGTCATTTGTGCCTTTTCCTGTGGAGATATCTTTGGGTCATTTGCATATTTTTCACTCGTGCTGGATATAATTTTAATACTGGTTTTTAGATGTTCTTTGTAGAAGCTGAATGCTAATTTCTTGTCAGTTCTAAGTTTTGCAGATTTCTTCTCCAGCTCGGGACTTGTCACACATTCTATTAGTACATTTTAATGTAAAGAAGTTCTTAGTTTTAACGTGGTGGAATTTACCAGTCTTTTCCATTATCAGTTTTGGTTTTTGTATCTCGTTTAAGAAAATTTAAATTATGACCACACGGAAGCCCAAATTTTTGTCTGTGTTTCCTTCTAAGGTTTATGTTTTGCCTTTCACGCTTAAATGTTTGGTTCAGTATTTATATATTCTATGAGGAAGGCATCCAGTTTTGTTTTTGTCCCCATACAAACACCAGTTGTCCTAATACGATTCATGAATGTCCATCTCGACCCACCACTCTGCCATCTGTCCTAAGTCGTGTTTCGTTTGCGCCTTGGTCTGTTTCTGGACGAACAGACTTCATTTTTTCTGTTTGTGTGTCACCGTGTCTGTTGAGTGCTGACTTCACTTCTAAATGTTTTGATCTATCAAAGGCTGTGCCCTCTACCGTGTCTGTCTTTGTGAGTGCCTCGCTTATTGCTAACTCTTTACTCTTCCATATAAAGTTGATGGTCGGCTTGACAGGTTCCATGAAAAGCTCCTTTGAGAGACCGATTGCTTTAAATCAGTACATGTGTTTGGTACGAGTCAACAGTTTGTAATATAGAATCTATCTGTGAATCTATCAGGCATACCTACCTGTTTATTTAGGTTATTTTAAATGTTTTTCGTTAAAGTTTTACAATTTTATCCATAAAGATACCTAATCACTTTGTTAGACTTCTTCCCAGCTATCTTATATTTTGTTGCCGTTCTAAAAGTTACTGTTTAAAAAAATGTATTTTTTCTCTTGCTGACGTAGGGACAGCTAACTTTCGTATAATGATCTTGTGTCTAGCCACCTTGCTTACAGTGTCTTACTAATTATCATTTATCTGTAGCTGGTTCTAACTGGATGATTGTATTATCTATAGATATTTTTTTTGTCTTCCAATTTAATCCTTTTTAAAATTTCTTTCCCATTTGTCTTTAGAGCTATCCTGCAGACCTGTCATTGAATCAGAACATGTACGTTTAAACGTAGCATGCGCCCAAAAGGCCCACATTTTCATGGGGTTTCCAAGTTCACCCTAACGCAATAGCTTCTCCCTCCTCTGAGTGTCTGTGAATTTACTTGCCTGTAGTGCTTTTTTGTCACTCACTCTGTTTGTGATGTTAGTTATCTTTATATATGCTGTAACTTAACATTTTTTCTCTTCATAGACAGCAGTAGCACGGTGCCTTGGGCCTGTGGGTACCAAAGGTTAGTTGGTTGATTTAAAGGCCTTTAGGGTACTTGCATTTATATGGAGGTCGCTGAATGATACTGTCTTGAATACTGAGTAATTCTTGATGAAACTTAAGATCAAATATGATATGAGGTGAGCACATAAATCTGTTATCCCTGCAGCATATCCCTGCGGTAACTTGCAATGTCTTCTCATCAGTGTCCCCAGTATTCACGGCCTTCCAGATTAACAGCAAAGCATGTAATAGCCATGTTTGGCCATTTTCGTGGCATTTTATCACTGGCTGCTGTCCCCCTTGGTCATTTCCTTGTGTAACTCAGTACCAGCACCTGTTCTTTCTGAGTGCTTGCAGGGCATTATGATGAGATTAAAACAATTAAAACAATTTTTTTAATGTTTATTTTATTTTTGAGAGACAGAGACAGAGCACGAGCCAGGGAGGGGCAGAGAGAGAGGGAGACACAGAACCCGAAGCAGGCTCCAGGCTCTGAGCCGTCCGCACAGAGCCCGACGCGGGGCTCGAACTCACAGACCGCGAGACTGTGACTTGAGCCGAAGTCGGATGCTCAACCGACTGAGCCACCCAGGTGCCCTTAGATTAAAACAATTTTAAGTGATAAAAAGTGTGGAAGTAATAGCACAGTGGTACCAGGACTGGTGTGTGGCACGGTTCCCGTAAATACTGGCCAGGGGCTGTGGGGATTTTTGTGTTTTGGCTAATATGGCGGTACTAGGTCACAGAATTTATATTACTTAGTTGTAAAACTGATGACTGTGTCCCTTTCTTGACAGGTTTTAAATACTTGAGAAATTTAGATTTTTTTCATAAAGCGTGGCATACTTTCTGTCACTTCAGATTTCCGGGCTTCAGGTTGACGTGACGTGACCGCACCATGTCCCCTGTGGATCAACGTAACCTTATCGACACGAACTAACGTTTCTACTTGACGTCTCCTAACTTCTCTCCAATCGTGTCTCTTTGGCCAGGTGCCGTCAGGCTTCTCCACCCCACTGGACGACCTCCCCCCGGTCCCCCACATGGCGTGCTGCACTCTGGAAAACCTGTATCTCCTGATGGGGAGGGAGCTGGAAGGCCTAGTGGAGGTGCCTCCAGGAAACGTGCTAGGTAAGGCGGCGCTGCGGGCCCCTCGCGAGCCTCGTCTACGCTCCATTCTGAGAGGTCGCCCCGCCCTACCTGCCGCACAGACTTGTGAAATTTTGAAGGAAATGGCTTTGATCTCTTTTTCACTTTGGTTATTTTTTTTTCTGGCGACCTGAGCCTTTGAGTTTGTGCGTTTGAGCAGTTAGCATGTGGATCTGTAACTTGCTGTGGGTTCTGGTAGTTCTGTTTTAAAAGTACTGCCTGAGTAATTGGTGAATGCCCTGTTTTAAGCTGGGGCTCCGTTTGGTTGGGAGCAAGAAGGGGGATTCCTGCTCACTTAAAAGTCAGTCTGGTTGAGGGAGGCACTTCTGGTTCTCAGTTATTGGAAACTATTCTGATGTGAAGTTCTATTTAACTCATTTCCTCTGTTCCAGTATTTTTTATCCATTAAATGTTGCTTTACTAATAGTAGTTATCAGGGCAGCTGGGTGGCTCAGTCGGTTAAGCATCTGACTCTTGATTATGGCTTGGGTCACGATCTCACGGTTTGTGAGATCAAACCCCGTGTCAGGCTCTATGCTGACAGCACGGAGCCTGCTTGGGATTCTCTTTCTGCCCTTCCCCCACTCATGCGCACGCGCGCGCTCTCTCTCTCTCTCTCTCTCTCTCCCTCCCTCCCTCCCTCCCTCTCACACACACATACACACACAAAA
Source organism: Prionailurus bengalensis (assembly GCF_016509475.1). Taxonomy (NCBI): domain Eukaryota; kingdom Metazoa; phylum Chordata; class Mammalia; order Carnivora; family Felidae; genus Prionailurus; species Prionailurus bengalensis. The sequence continues at coordinate 3,191,785 of NC_057355.1, read as the reverse complement.
TAAATAACCTTTAAAAAAAAAGAGAGAGAGAGAGAAAGAGGGGTTCCTGGGGGCTCAGTCAGTTAAGCGTCTGACTCTTGATCTCGGCTCAAGTCATGATCTCCTGGTTCATGAGATTGAGCCCCACGTCAGGCTCTGCCCTGACAGCACAAAGCCTGCTTCGGATTCTCTCTCTCCCTCTCTGTCTCTGCCCTTCCCATGCACACGTGCACACGTGCTCACTCTCTCTCAAAAATAAAATAACTTAAAAAAGGGGCGCCTGGGTGGTGCAGTCGGTTGAGCGTCCGACTTCAGCCAGGTCACGATCTCGCGGTCCGTGAGTTCGAGCCCCGCATCAGGCTCTGGGCTGATGGCTCAGAGCCTGGAGCCTGCTTCCGATTCTGTGTCTCCCTCTCTCTCTGCCCCTCCCCCGTTCATGCTCTGTCTCTCTCTGTCCCAAAAATAAATAAACGTTGAAAAAAAAAAACTTAAAAAAAAAAAAAAACTTAAAAAAAAAAAAAACTAATAGCGTTTATCCGTTTATATCCATAAATACTGTTTGTCAACCCTGCAGTGTTTCTTATATACTTGGCTTCTGCTTCTGTGGGCAGAATTCACGTTTTGAGGTCCTTGGTGAACCCTGAAGTCTCGGATTGAGGGACTTTCCTCGGAGCATCACGGCACCTGAGTGTGTGAAATGCTCTATGTCATGTACTGCTGCTTTCTGAGCCCGTAGGGTGCTTGTCGGCCATAAAGCTGTGTACTGGGTGATTGCTTGGCTGGGAATTCTCTTTATGTTTTAGAGAAATGGTCTAGACTGCGGGTCCAGAACAGCTAATGATTGATCTGGATTTTGTGAACTTGAGACCAAGAAACTTGCCTGAGCATTTTGCCACTCCTTCACAGAGACCCATTCTTCTCTTTATGGTTGAATTCTTTTCTTATGGAGGGGCATGAAATTAGTGGAATTCCTAGCTTCTCATCGAGTGTTCCCCATTCTCTTCCAACCCTTTGGAAAATGCCAGCGGACCTTGACGGTTGGTATGTTTGTGAGCTGCCGTAGCCAGCAAAGTACCGTATCAGGAAGGACATGGGAAGAAGAATGAATAATACTGTGTCTTTGTTTATTTTTTATTTTTTATTTTTTTCAACGTTTTTATTTATTTTTGGGACAGAGAGAGACAGAGCATGAACGGGGGAGGGGCAGAGAGAGAGAGGGAGACACAGAATCGGAAACAGGCTCCAGGCTCTGAGTCATCAGCCCAGAGCCCGACGCGGGGCTCCAACTCACGGACCGCGAGATCGTGACCTGGCTGAAGTCGGACGCTTAACCGACTGCGCCACCCAGGCGCCCCTCTGTCTTTGTTTATAAGCCTTCCTTGGGTGGCCGTGTTGCTCAAATTCAGCCCATTTTGTTTCTTCAGTGAAAGGTAAGGCGGAGGATCTTGGACCTAACGCTCAAGGGCAAGAGAAGGGATTTGTAGAGCGAATGGTATTTGCCATGTCTCCTCCCGTTAAGGCCCGGCATTTGTAGTCTCTGCCTGGTCGAGGTTGGGAACTTGACGGGCAGTCATTCTCTCTTCTGGATTTCCATCTGCCGTCCGGGACTGAGGTTCTGCAGCTGATAAGGAGGGACGCCATCTCTCTCTCATCTGCTTCTCCAGGCAGCCCTCCCCTGCCATCTGCGGCAGGAGACCTACTGTGAGCTAGAACTTTCTTCCTCTTGGAGAAGAGACATGTGCCCCCTTCTCTTCTGATATTTCAGAATGATTGCGAGGTGATGGTGAAGGTGCGTAAACATTTGCTCACCAGATGTAGCGATCTGGAAATAACACAGACAGACGCACCACTTTGGGTCAAAACGCATGGAGGGGGAAGCCGGATTAATTTTGCCGAAGAGCTAAGCTTGTGCGTAGCTGCAGGTAACCGAAACCCAAACGCACGCTTGTGACGAATTTCACTCACCAGGAGGCCTGAGCAGAGACAGTCCGGGGCCGGGGTGACGGCTCTCCTGTGTCCTCAGCGAGCCAGGTTCCTTCTGTCGGCCTGTTTGCAATCCTAGATTGCGCCCCCAGGGAACCAAGGTGGCTCTAGCATCTCCAGGAATCACAGCCACGTTCCTGGCAGGAAGAGGACACTAGGGCCAAAGGCCTTCTCACAGCGCGGTTTTCATTTGGGAAGAGATGCCCGCTTAGTGACTTCTCTGTAGTCTCATTTTTTGTGGCTTTTGTCACGTGGCCGCCCCTAGCCGCAGTAGGAGCAAGGCGCTGGTATCTTACTCTGACAGCCTCCGCAGTTAAGACAAGGAGTTTGGCTTGTGAGTGGCTTTTGACCAGCCGGTCCACACGGCCGCCCGCTTTCCCCCACACTTGTCTAGCGCTGCCTGCGGCCCCTCTGTCAGGATTCTGGTTCTTTGCATTCAGGAGGGCCGTGCACCAGAAGGGTTATGAATGTGGCATTGAAGGAGCTGGAATCCAGCCAGCCACTCTGACTTGCCTTCTGAATGGAAACTAAAATAATTGTTTTCCTTTTATTAATCCAAATCTGACTGAGCCCCGTGCAGGACTAGAAAACACGAGGATACAAAAATTCTGGTCATGGTTTTGCTGGTTATTAGCCTTAGTTATATGGCCGCAGGCCAGTTGTATGACCTTTCTGGACTTGAGTTTCCCCAAATGATTTAGACCAGAGCAGTGATTGCTAACGTTTCGTGTGGTAAAAATAGACTAGCCACTTTAAATTTGTTTTAAGAAGACTATTTGTGGGTTCCCAGGACTTTTATTATATTTCTCGCATACTGTTACACTCACCATACATTCTAAACGTTAAGGACAGAATATTAAATAGCATTGTGTGGCGTACTTTCTTTGGTCGCTATAAAATATACACAGAATTACATTTTGTTTGTAAAATACGCACAACGTTGAAGTTTAAAATGGCCAATTATTATGGTAGGTTGACATTTCCGTAAGGATGGGGGGAGGTAAAAATTCTTAGTACGTACCTATGTCATGAAAATCTAGAGTGGGTTATATCAGTTTTCCACTGATGAAAAAAAAGTCCAAACTACATTCTCTCTCAGGGCCCGGCTTTAACTTTTCAGGCTTGTGTTTCTTAGAGAAGAACCTTCAGATCATTAGGAATTAGGGTGTCTCCCTCCCTGGTGCTCCTTTGGAAGAATACTGGTTACTTGGTTGGGTCAATAACCCATTTAAGTGGCCCCATCGGAACCTCTTGAACCTGGTTACCAGCCTTGGAGTCAGAGTGACCCTTGTCGGCAAAAGCCACTTGCTAATTGGTTACAAAACTGGAGCACTTGTCATAGGAGCAGCAGTTTCAGCAGCCACGTGTTTACTAAGGAACTTTCCAAAGCTGGGAGGAGGTTCAGGGAGGAACAGAGGAGCAGGCCTAGGGCTGCGACGGGTTGAGTGGGGAGAAGCCCTCTGCCAGGAATGGATAGGACAGCCCAGGGGAATGGGATCTGGGCCGCCAGCCCCAAGGCTGCTGGGCCGGGTCAGCTGAGCGCGCAGCGGGGGGTCAGCACCGGTGGGTTTGCTGTGTTTATTGGTTGTGTTTTTCTTTCATTTTTTTTTTAAATGTTTATTCATCTTTGAGAGACAGAGAGAGAGCATGAACAGGGAAGGGGTAGAGAGAGGGAGACACAGAATCTGACGCAGGCTCCAGGCTCTGAGCTGTCAGCACAGAGCCTGACGCGGGGCTTGAACCCACAGACCGCGAGATCATGACCTGAGCCGAAGTTGGACGCTCAACCGACTGAGCCACCCATGCGCCCTGATTTTTATTTTTTTACTGTTGATTTAGTTTTGAGAGAGAGCACATGCAGGGGAGGGGCAGAGAGAGAGGGAGACACGGAATCCGAAGCAGGCTCCAGGCTCCGAGCTGTCAGCACAGAGCCCGATGCAGGGCTCAAACTCACGAACTGTGAGATCATGGCCTGAGCCGAAGTCGGACGCTCAACCGGCTGAGCCACCCGCGCGCCCCTGTTGGTTGGCTGTTTAACTTAAAACAAGTTTGTCTTCTTGGGAGATTTCAAGTTAAAAAAAAATAAGATGGGCAGCTGAATTTGGTGGAAGTAACATACACGTTCCGGTTACCTATTGCTGCATAATGAAGCGGCCAAAGCCTGAGAGCTTAAAACGAAGTCGGCTGTTATTTTTTCACAGATCTGCAGTTTGGGCATGGCTTAGCGGACAGCTTGTCTGCCTTTGCCAAGGTGTCCGTGGGGCTGCCCCTGGCCTGGGCACGAGCGTCCCTCACTGGCTGGGGGCTGGTGCGGGCTGGCTGGGACCTTGGCTGGGGCGTGGGACTGGGCCTGAACGCGTAGCCTCCCCCAGGGCTCCTGGCCTCCTCACAGCGTGGTGCCGGGCTCTGCAGAAGCTGTATCAGCGTTCGTGACCTAGCCTCACTGGCTTTGACCTCACTCCACACTGGAAGCGAGTCACCACGACTGGCCCATCTTCAGAGAGAGGAGACTGACTGGCAGACATGCCATAGAATTTGTGAACCTGTTTTAAAGTGACCGCACCACGAACCGCAGATAACTCCTTGTTGTCTTTCATATTTTAGCAGGCCCATGACAGGGCGCGTATCGCAAATTAAGATGTGGCGATGTTTATGGCGATCGGGGCAGGCCTATAAATTGCGTCTATTTTGCTCTTGTTAACTTAGAGAAAAGGTTGTAATTCCTACTTAATAAGAAAGTAACAGAGAATGATATGCCTTATGTCCATATGCTTTTCATCAGAAATGATACTGAGTAGGATTTATTAAATGCAGATGAAAATTTTTGTTGGAGAAGGAAATGAAAAGTCATATGGCATTTTTGCACAATTCAGGGTATATAGTCAAAGTCCAAAGGAAAGTTCCTTTATTGGCACTTGAAAAATGCAGATTTCACATTTGAACTCGGCTATAACTCACTTGGAGAACTTGCATTGACTGATAAGTGCGGAATAGATTTTGTGGTCTGGAAATAGTTGATTTAGAGTCTCAAATGATTTAATTCCAACCTGATGTCTAAAAAACTCAGATAGATGGGACCGCAGAGACCTCCCCATGTTTAACACACAATGGCCTTTTGTTCGGTCCCCTACCAAGAAAGTCTCTGAAAATAAATGTTTGCTACAGGCTCCTATTAAAATGTGAGGGGAAATTGAATTAGGATTCCAAATCTTTAGCCTTTTCTTCTACACTTTCAGATCTCTTCCATATGGCTAAATCTTTAAAATTTCAAGGCCATATTCTAAGAGGAAATGTGATATTCCTCCTGTCACAACAGGAGGAAAAGAATATTAATTAGCTTTTTTTCTGAACTGACTTTGGTTCTTCATGGTTCGTCGCTGGGTGATAGGAAGTCAGTGAAAAGTGAAAGCTGAACGAAGGGTGTGCGTGTCTGTCCGTCTGCCTCTGAGTCTGTCCGTCTTTAGTCAAGTGGAGCAGTTGAGGAGCCAGATCCTTCCAAGGGCACTACACGCAGATTTGATGTTGTTATTTCAAAGGAAATCTCAACACTCTGTGACTCTTAAGTCTTTGTGGTATTTTTTGTAATACATTAAATTCACTTACTAGTGAATTTCTTTTAAATACACCTTGTTATCAACATTGCTTCACTTGGAAAGAATCTGTTTTAATCAGTAAATGACTGGAGCCTTACTTAGTGTTAAAAGTTTCAGCTGGTTTTCCTAATTTTCCTTTTACAGATGATAGCGATTTTATTGTTTCCTTATCATGTGTCTTGTTTCTTATTTTTATATCTGCCTGTAAAAATATGATAGGTAACAATGACCGCTGCTGTACTCTGATATTCTGTCTGGTTCTTCCCTAACTTTAATGAAAGTACCCATTTTAGTCTCAGGTTTTGCTGGTACCCATTGATTCATGTCTCTTACTTACCATGCCATCAAGTATGCTTTTCTTTTCCAACCGAGAATAGATACTAAATTTTATGGGTGTGTTCTCAGCAGCTTTTCTAGTCGCCGTAATTGATGTCGTGGATCATATTTAATTATTTCCTGATTATTCTTCATTGTGCTTGCATTCCTGGCGGTGGGGGAAAGAAAAGCAGCCCCTGATCATTGCACGTTCTTGTCACACACCGTTCTGTTCGGCTAACTAGCATTTCGTCCAGATTTTTCTTGGACGGTAAGTAAGTTTGGCTCTTATTTTCTTGGTATTTCCAAAACAGGAAACTTCATCTCTTACCCCCTCTAGAGCTGCTCCGTGTGATGGCAGTCAGTAGCCTTATGTGCTTTTTAAAATTTAAATAGGTTGGGGGCGCCTGGGTGGCGCAGTCGGTTAAGCGTCCGACTTCAGCCAGGTCACGATCTCGCAGTCCGTGAGTTCGAGCCCCGCGTCAGGCTCTGGGCTGATGGCTCAGAGCCTGGAGCCTGTTTCCGATTCTGTGTCTCCCTCTCTCTCTGCCCCTCCCCCGTTCATGCTCTGTCTCTCTCTGTCCCAAAAATAAATAAACGTTGAAAAAAAAATTAAAAAAAAAAAATTTAAATAGGTTGGGCTCAAGTAACATTAAAGGTTCCCTCCATCAGATGCACTAGAAACCACGCATCCCTCCTGGCTACCGAACTGGATGTTGCCGTTCTAGGGAAATGTCTGTAGAAGGTGAGAATTATCTTTCGTTTGAAAGTTTGGAAGTAGTTCACATGTAAAATCATCTGGACTCGGTACCTAAAATGTTTGATTCTTTGAGTCTGGTCTGTTGTCTTTCTCCTGACCCGTTCTGTGTGTGCGTTCTCTTTATTTCTTTATTATGTAAGTTTGTCTTTGTATTTTGATGTTTGAGCTCATATGTGAATTCTAAGGGTTACGTTTTAAGTTCTCTGTAGAGGTCGTTTTCAGTATCGTGTAGGCCAAAATATACTAGGTCCATTTGAAATATGCAGATGATGAATGAGCGTTCTCTGCTAGGAGAGGGAATAACCACCAGGCTCTTAATATCCACATATGAACGTTCGTTTCTTAAAATTGTGGTAACAAACATAATGTAACATTTATCATCTTAACCACTGTTACGTGTGCGGTTGATTCGTGTATTTTTGATGTAAAATTAATCACGCTTTCTGTTTAAAAGCTGTACGTATTTCTTTCAGAGATGATCTTCTCTCATATTCATAGCTTCTTGTGTCAGTATGTTTGCTGTAACTCCCAGGACAGGGATGCACGGGGGTGCAGTAGTGGTGTCTCATTCCTGACGGTGTAGGAGGCCTCAGGTACATTATGCTGTGTTTCCACAGGATTTCATCTGCACAGTCTTTATAATGATACAGTGACTGCCATCACTGTTTCTGTTTACTGGAGTAACTTTTTAAATATGGGGGTGCCCAGATGGCTGCTCTGTTTGGTGGCTGCCTTCAGCTCGGTCATGACCTCACGGTTAGTGAGTTTGAGCCCCGCATCAGGCTCCCTGCTATCAGTGCAGAGCCTACTTTGGATCCTGTCCACCCCCCCACCCCCAACTGCCCCTCTGCGTGCTCACGCTCTCTCTCTTTCTCAAAAATAATCATTAAAAGATTTTTTTTAATGTACATAGATGTTGACATTTATCAAATGGTCTTTTCTACACCTTTCAGGTGATGTTTTCTCTTTCTTGAGCCACTGACGCCATGAATCACAGTAGTAACACATTTCTTACTATCAAATGAGTCACGTATTCCTGGAATAAGCTATTTGTTGAATGCATTTCAATACGTTAATAAAGCAATGAATTCAATTTGTCGCTGGTTTTTTTCTGTGTAACGTGTTTATGTTTGTAAGTTGGGCTGACCCATATTTTTTATTTATTTATTTTTAATCTTTACTTTTGAGAGAGAGAGAGAGAGACAGAGTGTGAACAGGGGAGGAGCAGAGAGAGAGGGAGACACAGAATCTGAAGCAGGCTCCAGGCTCCGAGCGGTCAGCACAGAGCCCAACGCAGGGCTCGAGCTCACCAACTGTGAGATATGACCTGAACTGAAGTCGGATGCTCAACCGACTGAGCCACCCAGGCACCCCTGGCTGACCTGTATTCTTATACATTCTTATATATATTCTTGTATAAGAATATTATGTATATTCTTATACATTCTTATATATTCTTATATATATATATATATATATATATATATATATATACACACACACACACACACAATATATGTGTGTGTGTATATATATACACACACATATATTATATATATATGTATTTATTTATTTTAAGTTTATGGAGTTTACATAAGAGCATCATACGAGCTGCATGAGGCAAATTACAAATGAGGGATAGTTTTCACTGCATTTTATTTTATGGAATAGTTTAAATGGCACAAGGATTTTCTGGTCCTCAAACAGTTTTGACAGTAACACCCGTGAAACCACCTACACCTGGTTGGTCGTCAGTGTACAGATTTGATAATTTTATCAGTTGTTATTCTCCCTTTCAGGTTCTTTTTACCGTTCCTTGTGCTGGCTTTTGTACTTCATGCTCTCGTATTATTTCAGATTGATTATTTAGTTCATTTGCATGGATACTGGCATTAATATTGATTATAATGATGACATCCCGAGTTAGCATCTGTTAGTGCTTACCACGTGCCAGAACCTCCTGTGTCTTCAGGGCTGAGTATCTGATTTCCTCAGGGCCAAGGGCAGTAGATACATTTTATGGTGGGGAAAACTGAAGTTCACAAAGGTCACGTAATAATATACATAGAAAGCTGGGATTTTGTCTGCCTCCGTATCTGTAGTTATCTAACCTTCTTTGTTTCTATATTGATTTTTGTTTCCCTTTCCTTTGATCAGTCTTATTGGGTTGTTTGTTATATTGTATTTTTACTTCTATTCTTAATTCCTCATCTATTATAGGTTTATTTTTATTTTTTTAAGTTTATTTATTTATTTTTGAGAGAGAGACAGAGAGCGAGCAGGGGAGGGACAGAGAGAGGGGGAGAGAGAATCCCAAGCAGACCGCACTGTGAGCACAGAGCTCAATGTGGGGCTCAAACTCACCAACCGTGAGATCATGACCTGAGTCGAAACCAGTAGTCAGACACTTAACCAACCGCCTGAGCCACCCAGGTGCACCTGTTTTTTTTCCTCAAATGTTTTTATTTATCTTTGAGAGAGAGAGCAGGGGAGGGGCAGAGAGAGAGGGAGGCAGGGGATCCGAAGCGGGCTCTGTGCTGACAGTAGAGAGCCCGACCCGGGGCTCAAACTCACCAACCGTGAGATCATGACCTGAGCCTAAGTTGGACGCTTAACCCGCTGAACCACCCAGGCGCCCCTGTTACAGTTTTTAATACATTAATGTAGCACCTTTATGAAGCCTTACCTCCTATTTATCACTAATTCTCTCGTTTTATTACTATTTTTGAGAAGATTTGGTTCATGTTTTTCCTCCTCTTCAAATGAATGTGTTCATGGCCTGAATCTTAGTATAACCTTGGCTAGATTTCTTCAGTTTTATACATTGTTCTCTTTATCACTGCATTTGTCTGCGTGCCTCCCGGCCTGTGGCCATAGCTGCACTTTACAAATGGAACCAGCTGTGGGTCCCTTCTGCTCCCAAAGCACCGGGCTGTGCGGTGGCTGGAATCCCCTTGTCTGTGACCTCAGGTGAATTGTTGGCATATGGTTTGGCAAAATGCTTGTTCCCCGGGTTAAGGGGTGTCCGCTGATCCTTTTTTCATGGACCGAAGCAATTGGCTGTAACTGTAACTTCTTTTGAACACATAGGTTATCACAGGTTTATAACCTAAGGATTGTCTGTCAATAAGGTCATTGCCTTTCTAGACATTATTTGAGAGCAAAGGATTATTTGATGGAAATTTCCTTCCCCACCGTCTCGAAGTAGTACATTCTTCTTTTACTCTTAGGTGGCACCTACCAGGTGGAGAGCAGATCTGACCTCTTTTCTTGGTATTTTTCCACGCGTGACGGAATGGGCAAATGGCGTGACTTTTGTAAATGGTTTAACGAAGGTTGGGAAGATGTCCTTGTTGATTGGTGTAATAGTCTTCTCGTTGACCAAGCGAGGTTTGGTTTTTTCCCCAGCGGACAGACAATGGGCCAGTTGCCAGAAGGCTCAAAAAACACGCTCTCGTGCCCCTCGGTTGACTGCGTGACTCCAAGGTGCGGCGAGCCCGCTTGCAGGCAGGCGTGTGTATCAGAGAAGCTTTCACGTCGGCTCCAAACGAGGAGATGTGGACAGGCGCGTACTGTTTAGGAGAGCAAAGACAAACAAACCAAAATGGCAACACCGTGAATGTCCGCGGACGGAAGGGTGAGGAAGTAAAATGTGGTACGGTCACGAGGAAACAAATACCATCCCAAGTGAGAGTGAATGACCGGCTGGAGTCAGTCTCACGGATACGGCGCATTTGAAAAGCAAGTTGCCGAGCGTTTATGTGGAGGTTGAAAACCTGTAAATAGCAACAGATACACGCATAACAAATGATACACGGAAAGGCAAACCGCAAATTCAAGGCAGTAGCTCCCTGGAGAGAGGGTTTGGTTGAGGAAGGGGGCGCACAAAGACGGGAAATGTCCTTGTTCTTCCCGTGACTCGTAGGCTTGTGTTGCCTGTTCTGATTCGCCTTCTGAGTTTTTCACGCCTTGAGTGTCATCGGCTTTACTTTTTTAGGTTAGGAAGGAAGGCAGTGTTAATATCTTTACTTGACATCATTGGTGCCGCCTTGGAGAATTTGTCCCCGCGGGTTGAGCTGAGAGGTGGCCTGGAGTCAGGATGCTTCGGGTTACGCTGCAGCTGAGCGGCGTTTACTTTGTAGTCTTAGGCGAGGCGCTTACCCGCTCTGATCCTGCGTCCTACCTTGCAGATGACGATAACGGAAGGCTGTGGGGTGGCGACCCCTCTTTTGTTTCTAAAAACAGCAAAGGGCAAAATGTTAAGCAAGGAGCTTATTACTTACTGTTGATTTCCATGGGAAATGTCGTCAGTTGACTGCCAGAAGTCACACATGTAAAGACCATAAATCATAAGTGAAGCCCTTAAATATGAAGATTAAAGAACACTTTTCCAATTGAATGTGGCATCTGTTTGAGTGCACTTCCTTTTCTCTAAGGAAAGATGTCCAGGTAGGCCGTCATAAGCATTTTGATGCTTCCCTCGTTCTGGGGAAGCCCACCTGAAGAATGTTCCAGCGGTCCGTGTAGAAATCAGAGGCTCTGGCTGTTTCTGAAACTATTTCTTGGCTCCCACTCTTCTTCCTAGGTATTCAGTTACAGAGAATCAAAACTTCTGTCAGCTTCTTCAGGAGAAAACACAGGCTGGCACAGACGGCAGGAAGCAAGACGAAGGCACTATCCTTGCGACTCCTGATTGTCCACATTGCCTTCGGACCCCCGCTCCAAACTCGGCATCGGAGCCGGACTCCAGGAGTAGGCTTCTGGGAGAAGGAGGAGTGGCTGGCGGGCAGAAGGCTGTGGCTTGCACCTTGAGGGAGGTGGAGACCTTTCTACCGAGAGGCAGGTGCGCAAGCTTGAACACAGGGTGCGGAAGGAACAGATTCTTCCGTGAGCGACCAGGCCACGTGCCCGGACAGCAAGGCCTTGAGCTGTTGAGGGTGGATTCAGAGTTAAGGTGTGAAAATTTTTTTTTTTTTTTTTTTTTTGCAAGACGTTATTAACTATAAACACGGGCATATATCCTTCTAAAGTACCATTCTGAAAAAACCGGGATTCACAACACAGATATAAAGCACACCACAGGAACTGCAGTATAGTTTGTTTCCTGAAAAGGAAGTGCGTTAGGTTTTTAAGCTGTTAATTGCAAGGGAAATCCTTGGTCAGATGTCTGTAATTAGCAGCAGGAGCTGTGAGTACACGGGTTCTGCCTGGAATAAAATAGACTGTGGCCCGCTTCCAGTTGTGTAGCCGGCGAGGAGAGTCACCGCACGCACCTTCAGCAGGGCGTGAAGCCCCTCCGTCCTGGGCAGGTGGGCACCCAGCTCATTCCATCCTGACACTTCACACAAGCTGATGTGGGGAGGGAGTCCCTTAAGGGGAAGACATCTCTTTAGAATAGTGGACACCTTTTCTTTCCAGTGTAAATATTCTGGAATTTCGTAGCTGAGAGCGAAATCCTTTCCTTGGTCCGAACATTCCTCGTTAAAGGGTATTGGGGTAGTAGCGTTTCGTTTCAATGTGATAGGATTTTTCAGGACCCTGGAGCCACGTCGTCACTTGGCAATCCTTTGTCCCTCCTGCAGTGCGCCGAGTCGAGCTGCGTTGTGCTCCCCTCGGCGCGACCAGGCGTTCTGGGAGGCTCACAGGTGCATCCTAGGCTGGAAAGCACAGGATGTTAGGGAAACAGAGACGTTCTGAGCGTCCGCTCTTTTTTCTGCCTCGGTCCAGTCGAGAGAAGAGCACCGTTCTGCGCTTTGTGAGGCCGCTGTTGGCCCCGGGAGCCATTTGAAGCCCCTTTCCTGTCTCCCGAGCTGAGGGTGCCCCCACCCCCCCACTCCAGCCCCAGGCAGGCAGAACCCAGGAGCTCGTCGTCCAGAGAGCTGCTCTGTCCCCAGTTTGCGCGCCGTTCTCAGAGCTGTGGCCGACGGAGACCCAAGGCCCACTGGTACTTTCCTGTTCTCTCCCCTTTTTAGTCCTCGTGGTCTCCTCCAGATACTTTGTTCTGTTTCTTACTCTGCTCTTATGTTATATAAACCCCATGTGCTCATTTAAGTTCTTCTAGGCACGGACTGGCTTACCCGTAAACTCCTCAGCCTTACTTTTGTTCCCAGAGGCAAGGCTCTTGGGTCAGCACTTTTATCGTTCAGTTTCCTCCGATGCTGTGATCTCTTATCGGGCTCTGTTTGCGGTTCTGATATATTGTCAGTCTGTAGTGTTTGGTTTTCATGGTTTCAGTAGTTTGTTTTTTAATCTCACTTTATCACTATTTATTCCAGTGGGTTTTTGGCTATCCTTGGACATTTATTTATTCTTCCTTGTGAACTTCAGATCATTTTATTACATTCCAGTACATTAAGTATTTATAGTATGATGTTTTATTTACAGAGGTAAATCACGATCACCTTTCTTTTACTGTAAATAAAGCTCAGTAATATAGACGACCTCGGCAGTGTGATGTCTTGTAAACATGCATCCGTACGTACACGTGCTCCCGTGAAAGGAAATAACGTTGTGCGAATCTGTAAGTACATTTGGGGAGAATTGGCATCTGTATCCCGTGGAGCCATTTCTCATGACGGGGAGCTCAGGAGGGGGGCGTGACTCACACCCAGCACGACATTGTACCGGCCTCCTAACTTGATTACCACATCACGGAAACAATGAAAATTGTACCGGTGCTGATGTCTTCGGGGAAGAAGTCCTTTCCATTTTTATACAGGGTCTGAGCTGTGGGCCCCAGGCCTGCCTGTGTGCCCCTGAGCCAGCCGGCAGCTGCCAGAATGACTTCTTCTGCCGCAGGGTCTTACCTGAAACGGGTTCCTGGATATTGGGGAGGTCCAGGGTCTCTTATTTTTAACTTCTGGAGAGAGCAGCTTCTCTCTTGGTGGCATAAATTAATTCTGGCAGGCCTGGGTGACCTGTAATCTAGTTCTGGTTTTCAAAGTTTGGATTTGGATTGGACCAAGCATTTGGATGAGATCTTTCTCTGAGCTGACATAGATTTTCCGTCCTTTTTCCCTTTCTTCGGGCATTTGAGATTTGAGGGTGGGGGGATTTGGGGAAAGGAGGAGGGGACATCAGTGTCTCTGATGAGCCTCTCTCAGGATCCAAAGTCTCTTAAAAGAAAAATGAGACCTAATTTTTTTTTAGCAGGTAGTGAGCTGTTGTTTGCTTTAAAAAGACAAACTTTTGTTTGCTTAGTTTATAGACGAATTACTATCTTACATTCATGTATTTTGTGTGTATTATGTATTTGGCTCTGTCCTAGGTTGGGTTTTTCATGCTGGGTGCTTAAATTTAGTCTTCCCAATTATTTACAGATCTTTCACAGATTTGATCCCAAACCAGCCAGTAAGGCAACCTGTGTGTTACGTGAGAGACAACCCTGGTTGGCCGATGGAGACCTCCGGCCAGTCGGCCACTTTGGTGGAAGTCAGGTTGTGTCCGTATGAAGTCAGGTTGTGTCGGGTGATGTCTTATGGCCTTTCCTTCTCTCTTGGTTGGCTTTCCAAGAACCCTCCTACACCTGCCTGGGTTCTCCGACGTCTCTTAGTGGCTCTGCTGTTCTCAGCAGCCTCCCTGCCCTCCTCTCTCTCTGCATTGCTCTAGGTGACATTCAGAAAGCCAGGGGTCCAGAGGCCATTTGGCAGTCAGGATAGGAATTTCCCCCCCTAGAGACACTTCTCACCACCAGGAGCTTTAGAAGAGCCGTCGTCACCCTGATTGGATGCATGGGGACCAGGCTGCACGTGGCTGTGCCCAGGAGAGGTCCAGGATGCTCTCTAGGACTTGAGCCATCTCAGAAGCTCTGGCACTTTCTCTGATCCTTATTCACACCAGCCTTGATTTCTGGGCAGGGGCTGCGTGGGGCACGTCTGCTCTCAGAAGCCATCCGTCCCCCTGGGATGGTGGACGTGGTTCCAGCTCTTAGCCGGGGCTGCAGCTACTCCGAGATGAGCACAAGGGGGCGGCCTTTTCCACCGGTTCTCCGCGTATCAGAGGAGAGAGGAACAAAGGCAGGCGACTGTGAACGCCTGCGGGAGCCCTGCCCTGCCCGAGCCGCGTGTGAAACTTGGAACCGTGAACCGTGTGTACGAAGAGTGCTGAGCTGTCTGGTGAGGGGACTGAAGCTCGTTGACCCAGCCGGGGTTCCGGCGTGGCTGCTGTGAACCACACCCTCTTGCCCAGCCCAGGGCCCTGCACGTGGCACGAGGGCACTTTGGACAACTGCAGGTTTACAGGTGTCTGTCACCAAAGCAGGAAACTCAGCCGTGGTTTCCGCTTGGTGTTTGAGCCTGAAGAACAATCTTATAGCTGCCATTTAAATTTATTTTGGTCCTTCCTCCTTCTCTCCCTTCCTTCCTGCCCTCCTCCCCGCCTCCCCTCCTCCCCTCCTTCCCTCCTTCCCTCCTCCTGGCCCTCCCACCTCTGTTCCAGGCACTAAAGCCATCGTTTTAGCTGTATGTTTTTTCCCTTCGGTTTTCTCTTCATCTTAGAAACTGAGTTGTGACTCCTTGCATTGTTTCTACTTGGAAAAAGCATTACTATGAAAATATATGCTGGTTCGTAGGCAATGAAGCAGAATATAAAACCTCACTAATATCCATCTCCCATGCAATTAGAAGCACATTGTCACCGGTTTTGTTTTATGTTCCCCAGATGACTGTTTGTTAATTTACAGCGGTTCGGTCATATTTCAAAGGATTCGGGTCTGTTGGTTCAAGCGCAGATTTGAAGCAAGAGTTGCTATTCCTTCACCATCGTAGTGTGGGAATCCGTCTTACCATTTGAGTCTGGAAAGGCTGCAGGAAATCAGATATGCTTTGAAAATCAAAGGCAAAGCCCCGTCCCCCTGGGGGCGGGAATGCAATAGGGGCATGTTTTCCTTTAGGTTTCTACAGAAGCAGCAATTAGTAGATATATTGTGTAATAATTGTTTTTCTTCAAAGCCACAAGCCTTCAATTTTTCCCAAATGACCATTGTCATTTCATTTTCTCAGCAGTCCACATTTGCATATCTTTTGTTGACCGAGGAGGGAAGCCACATTTGTAAGTGCTGTTGAAGGACACATCAGGCCACCTGACCACTCACTGAGCACCTAGTGCATGCTGGGTGTTAAGTGAGTCACCTCCGTGTAGGTTTGTTCCCAGCAGCCTCACCGGACACTTGAGGGGCACATTTGCCATCTTTGTTTGCCCCTGGGAAGTCGGAGACCGGGGAGGTTTCAGTCACAGAAGAGGACTGTCCTGGCCGCCCCTTTTGAGCTGGATTTCGTTTCCTGCACAGTGAGTTGTGTGGCCGAGATTACGTTAAATACTTCTGCCCCTGGCCCTCCTTGCTTTGTCCGATCTTCTGATCTTTGAGATGCTGTTATGCTGTGATTTGGGACCTCGGGCCTGCAGAGTCCTTGAAGTTCATCCTTCCCATAGTGCAGTCCTTGCTTCCTGTAAAAAGGGAACCTAAGCCTCGGAGAGACACCGTCTTTTCTCAGCTTGGTTGATGAGCGTGGAAGGTGGAACCCAGGTCTTTCCTTGATAAGGGAGAAAACCGTGGGAAGGACTGGAGGAGGAATCACTGGGCTGCTCCCCAAAGGGAGAAGAGAGAAGCGGACCACTGAGAAATTGTCAGTTTTCCCTGGTTTAGAAAGAGGCACGGGGCACCGGGGTGGCTCAGTCGGTTAAGCGTCCGACTTCAGCTCAGGTCATGATCTCGCGGTCCGTGAGTTCGAGCCCTGCGTCGGGCTCTGGTCTGACGGCTCGGAGCCTGGAGCCCGCTTCGGATTCTGTCTCCCTCTCTCTTCGCCCCTGCCCTGCTCATGCTCTGTCTCTCTCTGTCTCAAAAATAAATAAAAACATTTTAAAAAAAGAAAGAGGCACTGTATACAGAGGTGAGGTAGTGAGACTCCCGTCCCCGAGGAGATGTCTTTTCCAGTGGCCCATGTACTTCTTCACTGCTGATACCACACCCCAGCGGCCTTGACTTGTCCTGTGTGTGGACCTTACAGAGCCTGCGCCCTCCACTGCACCACGCCCCCCCCCCCCCCCCCCCAGCCCTGGTGCTGTAGCTCTCACCACTCTTGAATACATCAGGGTTTTTAAGAGTTTATTTTTATTGAGATGTAAGTGTAACACTGTCCGAAGTTCATGTGTGCATTGTGTTCATCTGCATCATTTGGATCCCACGGTACGATTCCCCTGTGGCGTTAGCTTCTGCCCGTATCACGTCACATGATCGTTTCTTTTCTGCGGCGAGAACACATCAGATCTGGTCTCAGGACTTATTTTATCTGCTGGTTGCAAGTCTGTCCGTGAAAACAACATCTCCCCTACTTCCCCCGCCCCCCAGCCTCTGCTGGGCATCATTTTACTCTCTGTTTCTGAGTGAGGCTTTTTCAGATTCCGCATGTAAGAGAGATCATACGGTATTTGTCTTTCCCTGTCTGACTTGCCTCACTTAGCTTGGTGCCCTCAAGGTCCACCATCCACATTACGGTGAATGGCAGGATTTCCGTCCTTCTTAGAGCTGAATAATATTCCATTATTATTCCGTTATAGTATGACACACGCCACGACTTCTTTGTCCATCCCCCCGTTGATGGACACGTGGGATGTTTCCTACCTTAGCTGCTGTGAATAAGGGGGTGCAGATATCCTGTTCTCGTTTCTTCTGGATCTATACCCAGAAGTGGGATTGGCGAATCACGTGCTAGCTGCGTTCGTGTGTTTTGAGACTCTCCGTGTTGTCCTATGGCGGCCGCCCGTTCGCATCACCACCAGCAGTGTCTGCGTCGGATATTCCTACGTGTGTGTTTCGGCCCGTGCCGTCTCTTCTCCCCTGGGTTCTCTTCTCCTTTGCTGCTGATGAACTCAGACGCACATCCCAGCCCACAAGCCACTTCTCTGAAGCGTTCTCCCGCCGCTCCTGCGCACACACCTGGCCCCTTCCTTTGAATTCCCGTGTCTCTTTTAATACGTCGGTCGTAGAGCAGTAATCGCATGCCATGGTTCATGTTTTCAGTTGGTGTCTCTGAGCTCCTGGGGCAAGGATCCCCCCATCCTGGGGCCTGCTCCCCGTGGGGGTGCGTGACCCGGCCGGTGCGGTTGACCAGACAGCCGCAGACTGGCCCTCCGCGTGCCCTTCTGAGCGCAGGGACGGGATGGAGTTTTGAGCCAGAGGACGAGAGTCTGTGGAAAGCCTGGGAGATGTCATTATAGTCCTTCATTAGTTTGCTGGCGTTTCCCTCCAGAGCACGAATGGGAAGACCAAGACCGAGGTCCTCCACATCAGAAAGGGCGGGTGGGGCCCTGCTGACTAGGCGCTCGGTTCCCGCCGGTGACCCCTGGCCACACCCTCTGCTCCGCTTCCCTGTCGCTTCTCGGGTTCAGTGTGTTCACCAGAAGGCGGTTTGTCCCGAGAGTTGACGTCACAGGACGTGCGGTCAGGTAGGCTGGGTGTGGCACACGTGCGACGGTGTCTCTCCTGCGCGGAAATACTCCTGTGCCCAGATGTGAGATGCCTTGAGGCTGTTCGCGGCCTGAAGTCTCATAGCTGTGAGACTACACGTCATGTAACGGAGGTCGGACCTACATCTTTCTGAACAGTCTCACTTTTTGAGTAACTTTTTTGGATTTGTTTGTGCCATAGAAGTCTAATGTGTTCCTGGATACTTACAGTGTCTGGAATGAATCTTGGGAAGCGGTTTGGGCATGTGGAGTGAAGGCTGAAGTCCAGTGGGTCTGAGATCGGAGGGACGTCCCGCCGATGGAGGAGCCAGGTTGAGCTGGGGCTGAGGAGTCCGCGAGCCCCAAGGCACCACTGACCGAACCCGGTTTCGGAAGAGATGCCGTTTATCTTGTTCTGTTCGCCGGGGCCCCCCAAGAAGTTCTCCGTGAACTCTTTTTCAGTTGGACTTGTTTCTCAGAGGTTCCACTGGTGCTAAATAGAAAGACGAAGGAGTTTTCCCTTGCCCAAGCAGAGAGCAGCAGCTCGATGTGGCCAGCGGGACTGTCCGCGAGGACACAGACCGCCGTGAGGACGAGGAGTGTGGGGGGACGGTCACTGCAGAGCCTCGCAAGGAGACCACGGAAGAGGCCAGAGATTTCTCTGCGCATATTCTGCCGATTGAGCCGTGGGTACTTGTTAGGAAAAGCCTCAGCTTCCTAATTTGAAAGCAAGGTGTATGTAGTAACCCTCACTCAGGTTTGAGCCAGAGGAGGGAAGGATGCCCTTTCTCAGAACTTAATTTGTAAAATATGGCTTGTACTTTAATGGGCATTTTATAACACCAGAAAAAGATGAGTCCTTTTAAAGGCTTTGCCAAATTTTACTCTAGCCAAGTGCCTTCAAGTTTAGGCAGGATATAGACAAACCTAACTGTTTACCTGTAATACTATAGACTGTCACGAATAAAAACCTTTGACAATGACAAAGGACAGTAGTCTTTGACTTTGTGTGGAGTGTAGCGGTCGCTTATCTGCAAAGCTACAAGGGGATATAACTGAGTGTAAAAAGGGATGGGTGTGGATAAATTGGGTACAAACGTTCTGTAAGTCCCAAGTTATTAGGTAGCTGTTTACAACATGATTGATGCTCAGCAGATGTAGATATCGTTGAATATTGTTTTCCTCCAGCAAGTGTGTGTATTTGCTCATTGAGTTCACTGTTTCATTTTCAGGATCCACTGGTCACAAACCAGAGCATAATCCTCGGGTGTTTTCATTTTTTTTCAGTGTGTGTGTGCGTGTGTGTGTGTGTGTGTGTGTGTGTGTGTATGTGCACACACACGCGGGTGTGCTTAAGATTTGAGTCGTTTTCTATACCTGCCTCTTCTTTGTTGGCAGATGTTACTGGGAGGCTTTCGTTTTGATTTCACTCGTTTGGATTTCAGAGGTTGCACGTGCTGATAGTTAATATCTGGACAAATACTGAGATGTCACAAAAGTAACAGTCTCGCCTCTGCCACCAATTCTTTGTTGTTACCACCAGTAACACATTGGTGTGTGTTCTTCCGTGGGTGTTCCCCATACAGTAATACACTCCCTCCCTCCCTCTCTCTCTCTCTCTCTCTGTCTCTGTCTCTGTCTCTGTCTCTTTCCTCTGTTCTCCGGAACTGGTACTCAATATATCATCATTCCGGTGCAGTTCAGCAGACCCGCCTCGCACCCTCGCTCCCCGGGTTGGGAGGGATGTTGCGCGACAGGTGACAGGTGTGTATAACCTGTCCTGTGCATGTATCACGTTCTTCTGACATGGCTTCAGGTTCATTACTGCCATCAATTTCTTTATCGATTCACACGAGGACTTTGCACCTTACCGAGCGGTGGAATCCACACGCGAGATGTTTGTTAGAACGCCCCGTCAGGCCTAGAGCAGTAAGGTCTGACCACGAGGGCTGCTGGGCATCATTTATGAATAATTCTAGCTTCTGTAATTCATAAAGGACAAACTGGTACATCCACTTGTGTTTTAACTATTTTAGTAGGTTCTAGACGTTTCCACACCTGGTCTTAGTGCATTTGTTACTTGCAGACCCGGTGTGCCTGGCCTTCTCTGCCCCAGCAGTTGTTTAAAAAAAAAAAAAAAAAAAAAAATCCCCTTAGCTGTGTCTTTAGCAATTCTTTACTTCTGTATTTGTGGCTGGCTCTTGGCCACATATTCCTGAGTGGATGAGCATAACTCTATAAATGTCTTTCGACCAACACGTGTGTGTTCGAGTCTGAGATTTCTCATGGTTGGTATTCCGTGTCCATTTTCCTGGTGGTGATTTTATCACCAACCAATTAGCTACAGCCAGAGATTGCCACTTTGCCACAAATACAGAGCTCTTTGTCAGAAAGACCACCCACAGCTCCTGAAGACCGACTTTCACACCGGATCACACAGTTTGCAAAAAGTTTTCCAAGGGAGTGAGCATGATGGGTTCGAGTGCAAGCCTGGGGCGCTTGACCAAAACCCCTGTTTGTGCCCGGTCACATGTGGACGGGGTGTGATCGTACGAAGGTGCCTGGCCTGAGGCGCCCCCGGTGCGATGCCGAGCCAGACCTGGAGTAGAGTCTCTCTGCTGTGTGCCCACGTCCAAGGTTGAAGGGCGGCGTCCACCTGAATGATTTCCGTTTGGGATTTCACGTCCAAATCCATTTCTAATATGATCGCCTTATGTTTTTATAGCATTATACGCTTTTCAGAATGCTTTGATCTGTCCAGTCTGCTCTTAGCTTCTATATTTCAAAGGCCAGTAATGGTTCGGTTGGAAGTAATACCTATTAGCAGGGTGACCTGGAAAACTTTGAAATCATTTCCAGGTGCGTTCCACAGTCTGCGTTTGAATGATGAAACCGTAAACTTGCTTTCCTGTAAAAGAAAACTTTGCTGCTTTAAGTGATCTTTGAAATTAGCAGCCTCCCAGGTTTCCGTCTTCTTGTTGTTTTCCTCCGTCTTTGTAAGGAATGGATCCAGTTGACGTGGAGAATGAGTAGCTTGTGCGGGGAAGCTGAGGATGTGACCGAGGGGAAATACGGGGCCGAGAAAACTGCCCATTTTCCCTAAATACCTACGGTGCTGGAAATGCATTGTAAATAATTTTCATTGTAGAAAATCCCTCTCACTTTTGGTTTTTGTTTTTTTGATCACCGTAGGGATACAGACTAGGATGGAGAAAACCCAAGGAGAATCAGAAAATAAAACAATAGCTGGGCAGTATGTTTATCGGGGGACTTTATTCAGATTTTACCTGTGACCCAACGTCCCTTTTTATTTTTATTTATTTATTTATTTTAATGTTTATTTATTTTTGAGACAGAGACAGAGCATGAATGGGGGAGGGTCAGAGAGAGGGAGACACAGAATCCGAAGCAGGCTCCAGGCTCCGAGCTGTCGGCACAGAGCCCAACGCGGGGCTCGAACTCACAGACCGCAAGATCATGACCTGAGCCGAAGTCGGATGCTTAACCGGCTGAGCCACCCAGGCACCCCACCAACGTCCCTTTTTAAAGCGTTCCACAGACTTTAAAGATAGGGTGTGTGCCCGCACACACACCCCTGATGTTACTCAGGACGCAAACGAGTATCATTCGGCACAACAGTAGGACGCCTGTGCTCGCCAGCCCCGTCCGTACCTACAGACGATTGCCTCACCGAGCTGGCACGGTGAGTCTCAGGCCTCCCCTCTTCTCCTGAGGACCCAGGAGTCCCACGGAAGCCCGAGTCCTCTGGTGCAGACGATCCCCCTCCGGAGCGGACACGGAAGAGTCGGTGGACCTGTGGAGAGACGGAACGTTCCACGGAAGAGACCGGTTTGACCAGCGAAAGCGATGGGACCATCTGAAAGGGACTCCTTGTAAGAAACCGGGGAGAACCTAGGAAAATAAACGATCGTCCCGAGGTGAGACTAGCAGGGTGAGGCGCTGGCGTAAACCAGAGCAGATACTCAAGAAAAACAAATGAACTGAGGACAGAAAAATAACTGATAGGGCTGTGGGGTTTTCAAACAGAGCAGTGGAGGGGCCGCTCCAAGACCGAGGAGGCCTGAGTCAGCGCACGAGGAGAAGGCCCTGCAGAAATGCCGAGTGAAGAGCTGGGACGTGGGGAACAGACGCCGCGGACTCGATGCACGGCCGTGTGTACCAACGTGCGTTCGCTGTCACACCAGAAAGAAATCCTGGAAGAAGAGTTTCCGGGGACAGAGCACGGAAGGGAGAGACACAGTGGAGGCTGGGGCAGGAGCGCACGAGAAGAGACCCCAGGGAAATCTCGAGAATTTCAAGAATAAAAAAAATATATAGGGGTCCCTGGGTGGCTCAGTCGGTTGAGCGTCTGACTTCGGCTCAGGTCAGGATCTCTCGGTCCGTGGGTTCGAGCCCCGCGTCGGGCTCTGTGCTGACACCTCGGAGCCTGGAACCTGCTTCCGATTCTGTGTCTCCCTGTCCTTCTGCCCGTCCCCTGCTCGCACTCTCTCTCTGTCTCAAAAATAAATAAAAACATTAAAAACTTTTTTTCTTAATTAAAAAAAAAAAAGAATCAGGGGGAATTTGGTGGAAGAAAAACTAGTATTAGAACGATGACAAGACTGATTCAGGGGCGCCTGGGTGGCTCAGTCGGTTGAGCGTCCGACTTCAGCTCAGGTCATGATCTCGCAGTCTGTGGGTTCGAGCCCTGCATCGGGCTCTGGGCTGACAGCTCAGAGCCTGGAGCCTGCTTCTGATTCTGTGTCTCCCTCTCTTTCCGCCCCCCCCCCCCCCCGCTCATGCTCTGTTTCTCTCTGTCTCAAAAATAAATAAAAACATTTTAAAAAATTAAAAAAAAATATATATATGTATATATTCCAGAACATCCACATAGTTTAAAGCAGGGATAGATACCCATGAGAAAAAGAAAAAATTAGGTCAGCATCAGGCTTCTCTTCTGGTCCCCAGAATTCAGAGGGGGGGAAACCGTGATTCATGAATTCTCTGTCCTCCTGGGTCCATCTCAGTCCCTTGTTAGAACATGAGCTTAATTCAGTAGGTGTATATCCTCCCTTTCTGTGTGTGAATTAAATGTAAAAACTGGATTGTAGACTTCAAGCAAAATCCCAAGTCTGCAGAATAGAAACCGCAGAGGCTGTTACATCATAAAATAAACTAAAAACAAAAGTCAGTAATAAAATCTTAATTCAAAATTATTCTCGCCAGTTAGACATTAAAATACCACCTCTTAAGTCACTTTTAGAGCAAAGTGGAGATTAAGTTTGCATCTACAGGGTGTAGTAATCCCTTGATTCGAAGCACTTGAATTTCATGGTAACCGAACGGTGTTAGTGGAAGTTCCTCCCATCTTACAGTAATTTTTTTTCACCACCAGAAGTAGAAAGTGAAAGTGGAAGCTTGACCGTGTATCCCGGCCTTGGCTCCCCTGCTCACTGGCAGGTGCTCCCCCGCAGGAAACTACGGCAGAGACAGCCGGGTTCGGTACCCCCGCCAGCTTCCTTTGTAAGGTGGTGTGTGACCGAGAGCATCTGTGAGATGGCGCTAAAAACAGATCAAAAACAGCTTACGCAAGAAAGTTCAACAAAATATCCAAGGGGTGCGGTGATCAGGGAGCTCAGGGTTCAGGGGAACGGTGAACAATTCAGCTCCAGAAAGTAGCTGACGGCCCTGCAGGCCGAGGTCCCAGTGGGGAGGAGCTCAGCAGAGGGCCTGTGTGAGCCCCCGAATTACTGGGACCGGTCCCACAGCGCCGCAGGGGAGAGCAGCGTGAGCCCCCGCCGTCAGAGAGGACCCGATGAGCCCCCGCCGTCAGAGAGGACGCAAGCCCCGGGAATGCTGTTCCTGCAGGAACAGGAGCAGAGCCACGTCATGTCAACAGCCCCCTCCAGCAAGCTGCAGGGGCAGCTCGGGTCTGGAAGAGCTGTCCTGGTCCCTGCAGGGCAGGGAAGAGGGCGCTGCGGGGCTCACGAGAGCCAGGTGTTCAGTTCTCGGGAATTTTGCTAACCAGTTATTACACTCAGCCGTGATTATAAAGTAAATTATATAATTTGTAAGTAAGCTAAATTCTCAAAACTGAAGGTAATAAATATTCGAAAAAGGATCCAGAAATAAGCTTCTGGTGCTTCTGGCAAAAAACAGTGAAGCCGGAACATCTAACGTTCAGAAATGGTTCCGTTCAGCCCGATCCAGTGTTCGACTGCTCAAGCAGCCATTTCCGTTTATTTTTTATGTAAAGAGAGTATATTCCATGTTGGGCCTTACCAGAGAGGCAGACAACGCGGCAAGTACTTTGGAATATTTTTGTGTTATGTTAATGGCCTTTCCCCCTAGTGCCCGGTGCCTGGCATTTTATGGATATTATTTATTTATTTATTTTTAATTTTTTTTTTAATGTTTATTTATTTTTGAGACAGAGAGAGACAAAGTATGAACGGGGGAGGGTCAGAGAGAGGGAGGCACAGAATCCGAAACAGGCTCCAGGCTCTGAGCTGTCGGCACAGAGCCCGACGCGGGGCTCGAACTCACGGACCGCGAGATCGTGACCTGGCTGAAGTCGGACGCTTAACCGACTGAGCCACCCAGGCGCCCCAATTTATGGATATTATTTAAAGGTAAAAAGGAGAGTACCTACTTGGATTTTGAAATCGACATAAGTAAGATTCTACATATCAAACCCTACAGATGTGGTTCTGAAACTCTGAGTATAAAAAACTACCTTCTGCTTTTATTTATAAGCCAAAAATATCAGTAACTGATTCCACTGAAGAAAGGAGAGAAAGAACCGGTACCAGTATATACATAAATAAGAAAATGGGAAGATATCAATACATCAGAGCTGATAAAGAGCACATAAGTTTGAAAAGATCAGTGTGAGGTTGCATTTCTCATTGAGGAGAGGGGGAACATGCGTTAGGAATGGGTGGGAATAGAGTGATACACTTACAGAGACCTAAATTGTGAGGGGATACTGTATCCTTTCCTAGGCCGAGAGTAGTAGGACATTTAGAGCCCTGTACGTGTCAATACCAAATGGTACGGAGTTTTCATTTAAATTTGCATTTATTTTCTTATTAATGAGACGGAGCGCTCCATATCTGTTGGCCCCTTGTGTTACCTTTTTGGAATTGTTTCTTTGTGTCTTTGGCTACGTTTTTAAATTGGGCTGTGTTCATTTTCTCATTTCTTTTTATACGTGGAGGCTACTAATCTTTGTTCTGAGACACACTTTCCGTAGTTTTTGTGTACTTTTTGGTTTGCCTTTTAACTTTCATTTTGCCATGGAGGAATTTTTAAAACGTCTAGGCAAAGGTGAGATTTTTCTTTTCTTTTTTTTTCTCCTTAATTTCTCTTAGGAATTTAGAAGTTGAAATTTGTTTGCTGGTGTTATCTAGCTTTCCGTACTTTATTTTTTCTTTCCTTTTAAGAAGACACACACTGTGGGGCGCCTGGGTGGCTCAGTCAGTTGGGCGTCCGACTTCGGCTCAGGTCACGATCTTGCGGTTTGTGAGTTCGAGCCCCGCATCGGGCTCTGTGCTGACAGCTCAGAGCCTGGAGCCTGCTTCAGATTCTGTGTCTCCTCCTCTCTCTGCCCCTCCCATGCTCATGTTCTGTCTCTCTCTGTCTCTCAATAATAAATAAACATTAAAAAAAAATTAAAAAAAAAAAAGAAGACACACTGTAACAAATTAATAAAGCAGTGGCGTGTCGAGAAGAGTGCTGGTCTCCCCCGCTCTCTGGTGAACATCCCCATTGGCTAGCGTTTGGCGTGGGGTTTGTAGGAGCAAGAACGAGTTCATGTCTCACTCCCTCATCCACCTGGTTTTTACCTTGGCCCGCCGTGTGAGGGGGTGTAATTTTAACTTGGAGTCTTTAGTTTTGAAACTAGTGGTCTGACGTCCTGACCGGGTGGAGGGACGGAGGCCAGAGACAGGCACTGGGCACTCCCGGGGGGGTCACACGTCCTCTGCGCGGCCGGCCGCACGTGTCCCGGGAGTCCCTGTGCGGGCCGCCCCGAGGTGTCGTCCTGCCCGGACCTGAAGACAGGTGTCTTGGTCCTTCCCTGAGGCACCTGCTTGTGTCCGCACAGTCCGGGGAGTCGGGTCTCCTGACTTTGTAGCCGCTTGGCGGGCTTCTCATCCACCTGACTCTGCCTTGTTCTTGTCCCAGGGCCTCACGTGAAAAAATTGCATTTCCCTGTTTTCATGATACATGTATTTTGGCGGTGGACCGTTTCACCTCGTTTCATCCAAAAATCCTTTATCTGTCAACCCCCGAGGAATTTGGGAGTCGGGAATTTTCATCCTCTCCCTTACAATCCACCTGGCTTCCATTTTCTTCTAGAAGGTGGCGGGGGGGGGGGGCAGGGGGATTCCCCCAACAACAGGAGGGGCACGCAGGGCTGGAGGAGGTGCTGGGGGGGGGGTGTGCACCACCCCACGTCAGTTGCTGTCCGGGCGGGTCTGGCTGGGCCCCGATTTGAGGTGCGGTGCCTCCGACGGGAGGAGGTTGCCGGCACTCAGGAAGCCCACCGGCCCGGAGGTGGGTGCGAGCTCAGCGCTTCCCACGCCAGCCTCATCATCGCAGGCGCTCGTCTGGCCCGGTGTTTGATAACTTGGTTGAAACTAACACGCCTCCGTCGCTCTGTGAGGTTCCCGGGAGTGGTGCAGTCCTGGCTGGAACTTTCCGGAGCCCTGCTCCTGTGGGTCCCGGGACCTGGGGTGGCCGCGCACAGCCCCGTCTGCGTGTCTCCACCGTAGACCTTCCGCGTGGCCGTGCAGCAGCTGGCCTTTGCAGGGCAGGCGTTTATAACGACCCTTTGCTAACGGTGTCGAAGGCGAAGTCTCAAGATTCAAAAGGATTGTTAAGCACTGGTGATAATGACAGTGGGGACCCCGAGTGCCTGTTCTTGGCCTCCGTTCTGGCCTCGTTCACGTGTCCCGTCACCTCGGAGCCCTGCAGCGCCACAGCCCCCACAGAAAGTAGCCGGGACCCGGGGCGGGACCGCAGGGCCGCTTCCCCCCGAAAGGTGAGCCCCTCGTTAATAACGTGTCCTCCGGGGCTCCTGACGTGACCTGACGTTCTCCCTCTGGGCGGGTGTCCTGGCGCTGTGCACTTTTTCGGGAACCCTGTGCTTGGTTTTGTTTCAGCCTTGGCTTCAGTCACTGCCTCAGAAGTGGGGCCAGCTGCCAGCTGACCCTGGCCACAAACAGAGAACAAGGGGCCTATTGTAAACCAGTGATCATACTCGCAAGACTAGAGATGCAGTGCCTCCGAGCCGCAGAGTACGTTTTCCTGGCCCGTCCTTGGAGCGTTGTTCTTACTGCGTTTCTTCCAGCTCCTTCTATCAGATTCAGGGAGGGCGGGTGCGGCTCCGCCACACCCGTTCTCCTCAGCTGGCCTCCGGGGCCGTCCGTGGGGCGGGGGAGCGGGGACGGGACCCGGGGGCAGTGACCGCTAACAGCGAGGGGCCCCCCGGGGGGGAGGGGGATGACCCCACAGCGTAAGGAGATCAGCTGACTGAAGGAGCCGTGAGAGCGGCTTCCCAAGAAAGCAACCTCATGGCCACCTCGACTCTTACCGCCATCCCCGCTGCCTGGACAGGTGGGCGGACCCCCGGGCGTGGGCAGCGCCTGCAGTTAGGAAGGAAACCAAGCTTGTGTTAAGGACAAAATCATTACAAAATGTGCTTCTCAGCCTTTCTTTCTCCCCACATTTGAGAAATCGATGCTCCTGGCTCCTCAGTATTCAGCCCGAGGGCGTGTGCGGTAGAATGCCCGGGACAGGTCCTCAGCTCAGCCGTTGCCCCCACAGACCCGGGCCTCCCATGGGCCATCACCGCCAGCCCTCTTTCCTGCTGTGGGACCCCTCCCTCCTGCGGACCTCATCATTGCCTCTGTGTCCACTGCCTTTGGAAAGATGCTCTCGGGGCGCCTGGGCGGCTCAGTCGCTTGAGCGTCCGACTTCGCCTCAGGTCATGATCTCACGGGTCATGATCTCACGGTTCGTGGGTTCGAGCCCCGCGTCGGGCTCTGTGCTGTCAGCATGGAGCCTGCTTGGGATTCTCCCTCCCTCCTTCCCTCTCTCTCCCTCTCTCTGTCTCTCTTTCTCAAAATGAGTAAATAAACGTAAAGAAAAATGCCCCGTGCCGGAGGGGCTCGGCTCGGACATACAGGGGAACCCGGCCTCCCTCCCGCTTGCTTGTCTGCAAGCTCACTTCACCCCACGTTCTGGCTCCTTGTCCTTTGTCCCCGTAAAATGTGACTTCCCGGCAGCTGGCCGTCCCCTCCTCCCTCTGGACGCACTCAGTTTGTCTCACCTTTCTTAATGGAATGATGCGTCACCTGCGGGTGGCCATCGTGGGGACCCGTGACTTGGTGAGCCGGCATCGTGCTTCGCCGAAGGAAGCCTGAGGGGGAGGGAGCAGCTTCCTCGGACTCCGGCTCACAGCGGCCCCGCGGGCGGCACCAGCCGGACACCTCTGTCACGCAGCTAACTGCGAGGCCTGTACCCGGAGGAGGGAGCTGGAAGTTCCTAGGGGTTTCCGTGGAAACAGAAGTGTTGGGGAAGACGTGGTAGCGAAAGGCTTGTGTTCTTCCAGCAAGTGAGAGCGGAGGCAGTGGTGTCCCTCGGAAGAAGGTGACGGAATCCAGCACAGGCCAGCCAGCAGGGGCCTGACGGGAGGCGACGTACGGACGCCCCCCGTAGATGTTCGCGATGAAGGAGTGAGTCCCCACACACGCTCACACAGCCAGAGGCCCCTCGTCAGGGAGGTGGGCTGCTGTGACCTGTCATCTCAGATGACAGTCAGAGGCTTTAAAAACTGTCTTCCTGGGGCACCTGGGTGGCTCAGTCGGTTGAGCGTCCGAGTTCGGCTCAGGTCATGATCTCACAGTTGGTGGGTTCGAGCCCCACATCAGGCCCTGTGCTGACAGCTCAGAGCCTGGAACCTGCTTCGGATTCTGTGTCTCCCCCTCTCTCTGCCCCTCCCCTATTCATGATGTCTCTTTCTCTCTCTCTCTCTCAAAAATAAATAAACATATGGGGCGCCTGGGTGGCGCAGTCGGTTGACCGTCTGACTTCGGCCAGGTCACGATCTCGCGGTCCGTGAGTTCGAGCCCCGCGTCGGGCTCTGGGCTGATGGCTCAGAGCCTGGAGCCTGTTTCCGATTCTGTGTCTCCCTCTCTCTCTGCCCCTCCCCCGTTCGTGCTGTCTCTCTCTGTCCCAAAAATAAATAAACGTTGAAAAAAAAAATTAAAAAAATAAATAAAAAAAATAAATAAACATAAAAAAATTTTTTTTAAATAATAAAAATTGTTTTCCTGGACTTGTGTGCAAAATGCAGAAGTACAAATTAAGTCAGGTCTTACTAGTCACCTGGTCACTTTATCACAGTCCGTTAAATCCGGGACCGAATCCTGTAGTGAGTCTCTGTAGAGTGAGCTGTTTGTGAACGGAACGGAAACGTGCTGATGGAATCGTAAGACCCTGGGTGTCGAGAGCTGCCTGAACTTGGGATATCATTTTGTGCATTCCGTATTCTTTGGGAAGGGCCGACTGTAGGAATCTTGTTGTTTTTATGTTTACTCTTTTGAGAGAGAGAGAGGGGGGTGGAAAGGGGGGAGAGAGAGAGAGAGAGAGAGAGAGAGAGAGAGAGATCGATCTTAGGCATGTCATGCAGAGCCCGAC
Organism: Prionailurus bengalensis; assembly: GCF_016509475.1. Taxonomy (NCBI): domain Eukaryota; kingdom Metazoa; phylum Chordata; class Mammalia; order Carnivora; family Felidae; genus Prionailurus; species Prionailurus bengalensis. Next base: position 3,162,007 of record NC_057355.1, on the reverse strand, counting down.
ATGGGACTCGATCTCATGATCCTGGGATCATGACTTGAGCCAAAATGAAGAGTCGGACGCTCAACCGACGGAGCCCCCCAGGCACCCCTCGTTGACGTCCTCGACAGTCCGGTGTGCCCGTGTACCGTGTGTATCTTCTTCGTGCATACACCCGCGTGTTGCAGGCGAGTCTCCCCGAGTCTCGTGATTCCTGCTGTTCTACTCTAGTCCGTTGTTTTATCAGCATATATGCTTGGATGTTTTATTAGTGCTGTATCCCAGAATCTGTTCTCACCTTCCGATTTACTATATTCTTTTCACGGCTCAATAAACTTTATGAATGGACCTCAAGTTTTTTAAACCATTCCCTTTCTGATGGGTAATGGATCATGGCTTTTCCTGTTTCAGAGAATGCTGTACTGACCATCACTGCATTTATGTTGTGTTGTTGTTGTTATTGTTTGTTTGTTTGTTTGTTTTGCCAGTTTAATCAGTTACCGCTTCATTTTAATCAACATTTAACACAAATGCTCATTCGTTTATTTAGCAGATATCTGCTGAGGGCCTGCTGGGTGCCAGGCGTGGCCCTTCTGGTGTGTGTCCAGGTAGAGAGGCAGTGAGGCTATAGTTGGGGGGGTGGGGGGGAGATGGGAGCCGGGAATAGCGGTCCCGGCACAACCAAGTGGTGTTCGATGTGCCTGAGCTGGTGGTGTTGCCTGTGGAGGGTGTGAGCTGTTGGGGGAGACGGGGCTGGTGTTCTCTCCCGGTTTCTATCCCTGATCAGGCTTCAGTTGTCAAGGCCCTTCTCCCCTCCAAGGTTTCAGCTGATGTTCGTGTTAAAGCAGCTTCACGTGTATGAAGCTGTTTGCAGACAGGGCCTTCGTCCAGCCCTCTGCTCCCTAAGGACGGTCCTGGGTGTAGACACCGGCGTCTCTGGGCGTGACCGCTTCACCCCCTCCGCCCCGCGTACCGCGTTCCCGACCCTGTGTGCTCCCGGTCGTGCGGGAGGGTGGGTGGCCCCCTGCCTCGTCCTCTCCACCATCTCCCTCCTTTCTTCTCCTGCTCTACCAGAGTGGTCATTTTTACTCTTCCTTTGGTGGGGGAAACTACAGGAGCAAGGTTTTCAGTGATTCTGGAAAGGAGCAGAGATGTTAGGACGATTTATTGTCCTTGGAACAATAGAGCTCATCTGTCCGAATACATTGCAGAACAAAGGCACAGAGGGAAAAGCCATGGCCTGGGTCGGGAAGCTCGGGCTGTCACCAGGACTGTACCTTGGGATCGGCCTTTCTCCGCTGTGCCCCTCAGATTCCTCGTCTGTAAAACGGATGGGCTCTGAGAACTTGCTGGAGTTGACAGTTTATGTTAAGTCAAGGGCATTGCTGCTTTATAAGCAAGCCATGAAAGTTTGCAGAACTTTAAGGAAGGCCCTGATATCTGAAGCGGTGACGGTTTTGCCGACGAGATGCCTTTACCGGCCCGGACTGGTGATATTGGATCCGGAAACCTGGCTGTTCCGGATCCCCTGCTGCCCTCCTTTCTGCCACCTGAGCTGAATATCGTGAGCCCTTTTCTTCGTGTAGGACAGTAACTCGGGTAGTGAACTGCCAGGGTCAGCCTCAGCACGGACCGCGTTGTCTTCTGGGGTTCGGATGTGTTCGGATGTGGGTCATTTCCAAGTGGCTGGTAGAACGGGCCCTTGAGGATGACTGAGGTGCTTCCTGGAAGGAAACCCTCCTAAGGAATAGGAAAGTACACACAACAGAGAATCTAGGAACGAAGCCTTAGTCTCTGGAGGGAGGAACCTTTCGGCCCAGGCCCGTTGCTCCCGTGACCACAACCTTTGGAACGCAAGGGTACAAGCTGCAAGAGTTGACCTCTGTGAGACGTTCGGTCGCGGGTGGCGTCTCAAAGCACCTAGCAGAGCAGAGCGCCCAGAGAGCCCCGCACAGTCTTGGCACTTTCACAGCGCCAGTGCCTGAGTGTCTGTGGCAAGTGTGAGCTCTCGGGCCCTTGAGGAACAGCCCCAGAGAGGCGGGCGGACAGGTCCCAAAGGAGGCCCTGTCGCGACCGGTGGACAGGGAGCCGGCGGGAACTGGCTGTGGCTAATCTGGCCTCCCTGGTAGGCCTGGCTGGGAAGCCCTGAGAGAATGGTTTGCACGGGTCCGTCCTCTGACGCCTCCTTCGTAGACGCTGCATCAGCACTTCTGCTCTGTGCAGTTCTTTGGCTTGCGACAGGTTTCGCTAGGGACAGGGCCTGGTGGTACGTGCGGAAGGGTACTTGTGGCCGTGTGAGGAGACGCACCAAGCGCTCCGGTAGAGTAAAGGTTTTCCTGACATCCCTTTTTAGGGGTCTCCCGTTTGGGGCCAGTTAGAAGTGACAGTCTCACCTCCCAGCATATTTCTGGGGTCTTTGTGAAGAGGCTCCCATACCCAAGACCACTGTGGACCGTATTATGGAAATAATCGACTCGAAACGACTGTCGCGTTATTTTGCCGACCTACTTTTCACAGCACTCTTTCTCTTTTCCTTAGAACTGGCGTGCACTCCCCATGATGTAAGTGGGATCATTTTACTCTAACGGTGGTTAGATTTCAGCGCTGCTAGTTGGTAAGGGCGGAAGCAGGCTCTCAGAAATTCTTTGTGTGATGTGTTGGATGTTTTCTGTAGATCAAGGCAGCGGTGGAGAATTATGTGATGTTTGCTAGAATTGTTTTGTTTCCCTGAAAAGTGAAGCAGACCAAAAACCAAAGAATAGTTTTCAAAACCATTTTGAGCATCTTCCAGTGGGGATTTAAAAGGACCCACCTCTAAACAAACCGCAGAGTGGCAGGAACCAGAGGACAGACAGATGCCCGCAGCCAGGAGGGGACGGGCTGCACCGTTTGGGGTCAGGGCGCGATTTGTCACGGACAGACAGTGTTCAGAAGAGTCCACGTAAGATCGCTGCTGTGGAAGACACATTTCATCAGTCACCGGACCACGTGGCGGGAAGACACAAGGAGACCAGCCACGTGTTCTTTCCTTTGCTGCCAATTCCGCCTTGAAGGCTCGGAAACGGTTTACCTTTATTACCTGCAGGTAACCGCGCCTCTCAAAGACTCGGGAGCACTTGAGGTGGCCACATAGCCGTGTAATTTGTGTCGGGTAACGTTTTTAAGTACATCTCGTTTGATGCGTAGCAGGCGTATGCCAGCCTTAAACCACAGGTTGGCAGATTTTCCCACACTGAACACGCGCCAGTGTCCCCGGCCTCTGGATTTGGAAACACAGCATAACTGGCATCCCTCCACTTCTTGCCCCCCCCCTTCTCCCCCCCCTCCCCAAGGGTGGCCCCCACCCTGGCTTCTGATGTCACGGATCTGCTGTACCTGTCCTCAAGCTTGATATAAGCCGAATCACGGAGAGTGTACTCGTGGGTCAGGCTTCTCTCGTTCAGCGTCCCGGCCGTGAGACTCCCCCGCGTCACTGCGTGGTCGTGACCTGTTCGTTCTCTTCGCCGTCCCGTGTGTCCACCACCCCTTCTCCGCTCTTCCGGTGGGGGACGCGGAGTTTGTTGCCAGTGTTTGGCTGTTACGAATGTTGTTGCCTTGAGGATTCCCGTGCACGTCTTGTCCTGCGTATTTGAACACAGGAAACGTGTGCTGGAAGAGGAGCTGCTGTGTCGTAGGGTAGGCGTTTGTACAGCCTTAGCGAGCGGACCGATTCGTGCCTCCCCAGGAGTTTGCTAAAAATTCCGGCTGCTCCGTATCTTGGCCAGCGTTTATTTTTGTTTTTCTTTTATTTGAGCCTTTCTGGTGTGTGTGGAGTAGTATCTTGTATTGGTTTCCCTGATGACCCGCGGCATTCAGCTCCCTTTCATTTATTTATTGACCGTTGATTTTTGCCCATCTACGAAATGCCTGTTAAGTGTTTACCCACTCTTTCTAAAGTTCTCTGACTTCTTTTACATTGATTTGTAGGCATACTTTATATATTCTGCATTCAAGTCCCTGGTTGGATGTATTGACTGGAGATATTTTCTCTGACTCAGAGAGTTACCTTCTGCTCTCTAACGGTGTCTTTTGATGAACCGCAGCTCTTAATTTTAATATAGTGTGATATTTATTAATTTTTCACGACCAGTGCTTTTTCTGTCCTGTTTAAGAAATCTGCTTACTCCAAAGTCATGAAGACTGTGGCATTCTTCTGTAAGCTTTTCAGTTTTATTTATGATATTTAGATTCGTGATCCTCTTGAAATTGGCCTTTGTGAGATGGTGTGGGTGGGACTCAGATTTTCTGTGGAAACAGCGGCAACTCCACTCTACTGGACCCTCCGCGCAGGTGCTGCCCCCTGTGCCGTAAGTCTGATTATACGGCTTACGTTCATTTGATCCTGTTAATGGCAGCTCTTTAAAAACAAAAACAAAAACGAAAAATCCTCAGAAGTTCTTGTAGCTTGTGTCTAACAACTTTTCATGGTAAAAATTATGTTTTTTATTTAAAAATGGCCACACGTAATTTCAAGCCTAATACCATTACAGTTTTCATTTTTACTTATCTTTCTCTTGATTTAATATCTTGATTTGCATATCATCTTTTCCTCATAGAATTTTATATTCTGCTTTATCTGTGTCTAAGTAAGTAGGTCTTCAGAAGTTCGGTTTGTAGCAGCCGTGTGGTATCTTATCGACAGGAACAGTGTATTAGCCTGCTGCCTGCAGTTTAGGGCACTCTTACTTAGAGCGATGACAGCTGTCCCCGTAGGCGTCTTACTGAGCTGTCATTGCACAAGGGGGCCGCAAATGAGAATCAACGGACCGTCTTGGGCCCCATCCTTACTTTCACTTCTAAAGCTGAGTCTCCACTACTCCAGCCTCTGTTCCAGACACCTTGGTCCTTTTTAAGGGGTCAATACGGTACTAACCTATTGCTTTCATTTATTATAAAACTAAAACCCCGTAACTACTACAACGTAAGCCTCGCTGATATTTAAAGTGATATATTCTTACCTCATTCATCCGTGATCAGTCCCTAGTAACAACTCCTTTGAGAGCCGTAGGAGCTGGCCAGGGTACTGGCTTGGATTAAAATGACCTGCGTTTGCTTCAAGTCTAGTTAACATTCTGATACTGTTTCTTTCTCCTCTTCCGAATTACATTTCATCCGTAGGCTCTGGTATGAAGCGAGTTGTATCTATGCGCTGGTAACTGTGCCGCATCAGGATGCTACTACGGACCAGTAGTCTCAAACAGCTCAAGCTCCAAGGCTCAGGGTTTGGAATAAGCTACCAGCAGTCATGTGGCCGACTTTTCCAAATGTTCCCAGGGCGCTCACAGTAACAAAGTGCGAGAAACTTGAATGTGGGGTCTCGGGCTTCGTTTCCTTCTCCTCCATGGTGCTCAGCACCGACCTCTAAACCTAAGCAGTCAGTAGATCGTTGATGACCTCGATCTAAGAAGCACAGGAATTATAGGGAACGTTCCTTCAGCAACTGTTTTGAGCTCTACTCTTAAATAAACCCCAGTATATTAGGTTGTAAGGTTCCATAGGCCCGTCCAGATTCTGTAATTGCTGCACTGACTTTGAAGAAAATACTAACCATTAATAGGCCATCAGTACATATGGGAGAGGACACAGGGGTCCTGTCAGGCGACGTGGGCCCACGTCTAGTGCCAGGATGGCCTGTGAGGGGATCTTCCGTGGAACCAAGAGTGAACGGGGCCTTCAGTCTAAGGCTGGCAGAGCCCTCACTCTCAGAACCTCGGTCAACCTCAAGAAGCATTCCGGCTCCCTGTCAGATAGGAATCCAAGAGTCCCTCTGCGGACACCAGGCACCGGAGAAATCCAAGTGTGGCGGTCCAGAGGTGAGGGCACAGTTCCAGCTTCTAGGGCCCAAATGGACCCGTGCAAGGTATAATACGCGTGCGGGATAACGCCAGCGTTCATCGCTGTGTGGTCATTCCAGCGGTGCAAGCGTCCAGGCACAGAAGGAACCGAAAGGCTTGAAAATGCTCCCGTTTGGCTATACTGACGGCATAATCAAGTCAGCCCCTTGCAGTCGCCGTGGACGTGAGCCTGCAGATGTGGCTCCATGCAGATGGATGGCACCGACGGCTCAGGGGCCGTGAGCGGCTGTCACAGTAAAGTGGCGAACAGCTCATTTGCAGAGCAGGCTTCCTGGAAATTCAGTGTACGTGAAATTGTGAAGAAAGTACTTCATCATTAAAACGGAGTTAGGTTTCAGCTCGGATCCTTGTAAATAGTCTCGTCCAGCAGAGTGCGCAGAAGCCGCATGACCCGGGGAAGCTCTACGCGGGAGACTTTTCTACACGTTGCAAGTCCCTGGTCCCTGGCCCTGCCCGCCGAATGCCAGCGGCAGGCCCCAGCTAGACACGCCCCCTCTGGTGACCGGATTGCCTTGATTTGTAGCACTGCTTTGTGGGATGCTGTCAGTACATCCGTGCCCGTGGTCAACACCGTTCGGGACACGTGACTGGAAATCACACCGGCGGGTTGCACTGGCTGAGCGTGCAGAATCGTTCTCCTGCGTGCTCGTGACAATCCTGCCATCTCCAGGGCAGGACACCTTTGCCAGTCCGTGGCTTTTTCAGACAAACACCAATTCTGTTGGTGCGAAAAACTATCTCATTGTTTTGATTTCCGTTTACATGGTTAATTTTTTAGGTTAAGGTTCTTTTTTATATGTTTTCTGACTACTTAGGGCTTCCTTTCCTTTCAGTGTCTTTTCTTAGAACTGCCTATGTTCTTCACTTGTGTTGCTCAGTGGGTTGCCTGTTTTTCTCATTGATCTGTACCAGCTCTTTATATATGATGCTTGCTGATCCTTTGTCTGCTTTAAACATTGAGAACATCTGTTTTGTAACTTTTTTTTTTTTTCCAGGTAGGCTTCATGCCCAGCAACAGGGCTCGAACTCACAATCCTGTGATCAACAGTCAAGTGCTTACCTGACTGAGCCACTCAGGTGGCCCCTGTCGCTTTTAATCTTGTGCCATATTTGTGATACAGTTTCTATCATATAGTAGGAAGAAGTTACCGGCCTTTAGTGTAGCATCCTGTGACTTGTGCTTTCAACTTGTATGTTTCACGTTTAGGGCTTTGATCCATGTGAAATTTATTTTTCTACGTGGCGTGTGACAGACGGACATGTATTATTTTTCCACTTCATCAGCTGGTTGTTGCAGTGGCGTTCGCCCAGTAGTCCCTCCCTTCCCCCACGGTTGTCCCTTGCTCACGTCCGGGTTCCCACATAGGCGTTTCTGGGCTCTCCATTCATTGTCACTGGTGTGGAATCAGACACCCAGCATGGCTGTGCTGTCTGCACACTTGTTACTTTCTCAAGGAAGGAGGTAGGAACCGACCCTTGTGAATTTGTCTTTAACCCCACCCACAGCGCATGGCTCGGGGCGCTCTGCTCTGGTTTCACGGCACATTCAGGTTGTCCTTCCCTTTCCTTCTCTGATCACTTCAGTCAGAATCTGCCGTGCACTCGCGATGAAGGTGCCATTTCACACAGAAATGACTCCTCTTCCTCTTCCTGCTCTTAATTGGAAATATTTCGAGTTGAAAAGTAAGAGAAATCCGGTCATAACTTCCTGGTTGTAGAAAGCCGTATCTCTTTCCTTTCTTTTTTTTTTTTTTTAACCTTAAGACAAATTTCCAGCATTGTTTTAAACTGTACAAGGCATTTTATGCTTCTCCTGTGGCAACCTTTGTTTCCCCATTTAATTAAATCATTTGAGTGGGAATGCGTGTCTTGGAGCATCACATAAAACTGTGTATACTGTGTAAATTTAGGTCAGTGGGACAGGAGACAAAGCTCACGCATGGATCTAATTATGAATACGAATTTATGCTTTAAAGGAAGTTATTACAGCCTTCTTTACAATTGACTAGTTAATAGTGTGTATATAAAATTAAATAACAATTCATATCATACACCAGGAAAAACCCTAAACTGATTAACAACTTCTAATAAAAAAGCAGTACAGCCGTGCCCGTGGTAACCACGGCTGCCCACGCTTGCACTGGCCGCGTGCTGACTCTGTGCCTGGGACTCGGACACTCTGCTTCTCAGGCTCCCGTGTCCCCGTACCCGCACGTGCTGCGTGTGTGTGGTGTGCGTGTGGAAACTAAGACTTGGGAGAACTTAGGTGGCTGGAATAAGGCTTGAGCCAGAGGTAAACTTCCGTGCCTCCGATTCGGGATCCGACGTAACAGGACCGCGTGCTGACCGGACGGAAGAACCAGTGGCAGGTGCAGGGTCCCAGAGAAGTGGAAGTAACGGGGGGACACGTCTCTGCAGTCGTGCTTGCCCCGCCAGGGCCGCTGCGGGTCGTGACCGGTCCCTCACCGGCCTCCGCTGGTGCCCTTCTCCCACCCCCATGCCAGCCTCTGTGTCTTCCGGGAACAGACCTCGTGTTTACTAGGTACGACGTTTATCGCAGCGTATGGTCACACGGGTCCTCCTGTGTCCCCCTCCGCAGTCTCAGCTCTGAGGACAGCACCGCGCTCGTGTTGACTCGTTCACTGAAGGCACTTGATGAGGTGTCTGTGGGTGCCCCCGCCCTCAAACTGGAATCAGTGAAGAACCAACAGAAGGTTGAAGAAATATTTATCAGTCCTTTGAAAGCACAGCTTTGTAAGCTTTCAAGCCTAGACACCAAACAGGAAAGGCTCAGGAAAGGTACTAGAGAGGAAAAGTAGACGCAGAATAAAAGGAGCAGCTCCAGTCCGGAGGAAGGACTGTGAGTTAAAGTGTGTAGGACATAAAGAACGAACACGGCAATGGCAACAGTGAGGCCGAGAGAAGGGCTCACAAGTGCTCTGAACAGGAATCACAGCGTCGTCGTCCATGGCCGAGATGGGGATCCTCGCCTCGCCTCCCCCCGCTTCCCCCTCGTCCCCTCCTCCTGGCTCCCAGGTGGCCGCCAGGGCTCGCAGCTCTGCCTCAGTTCTCACCCTTGCGCGGCCATCCCCGGAAAGTCCACGGCACGGTGACCACGTCCCCTGATGCTCTGTCTCTGTTACGTCCAGCCTCACGCACGTTTGGCCCCGCTGTGCCGTTACCCCGTGCGGCGGGTGGTCCAAAGCCCCTGGGCCCCCAAGCTCTGCGGCCCTCTGTGCTGGGTCCCCCCACCGTCCCTTTCTCATCTATTTCTGCTCCACTAGAAAACGTTATTTTATTATTTTTAAATTAATTTATTAAGTGCTACCTCCTTTCCCCCGGGCTGGCCTCTGGAAACCCTTCGGTTTACTTGCTTTGAGGTGGGACCTGGGGCAGCACCGAGTGCCCGGGTCGGTTTCCAGGCCCGAGATGGAATCTCTTCCACTATTTCGATCCTAGACCTCCCGGCCGTGGGAGTTCCCTGAGCCCGCGGGAGTGGGGGCGATCTGGCTCCCTGAGGACTCTTTCTTGGGGCATAAATCGAGACTGCACAGTGTCACCTTTACCTGGTGCAGGACACTGCAGGACAGGTTCTCCAGGCGAGAAACTTGAATGTGGGGTCTCTGGCTTCGTTTCCTTCTCCTCCATGGTGCTCAGCACCGACCTCTAAACCTAAGCAGTCAGTAGATCGTTGATGACCTCGATCTAAGAAGCACAGGAATTATAGGGAACGTTCCTTCTAAAACTGGGGTACTGTGAAGGGTGGTTTGGGTCAGGAATGCCACAGCAAGCTCAAACTTGAAGTCTCTAAACGCCCTTGACCCCTGTGTAAGTATTTGGGAAAAGAGAGGATTCCAGTAGAGACCCCTCTTCGTCAAATCAACGTATTTTGAAAACCAGGAGTTATGAGAAATAATTAGTATTTTCAGACACACGTATCTGGACATGATCGCTTCTGGGGTCAGAGTACCTATGTTTTAGCCCAGTTTGCAGTGACCGCACGAGCTGTGCATCTGGAAAACAGGAACCAGCAGAACGCCCGTATTCCTCACGGACAACCAGATAGCATCCAGAGGTGCAAAACCTCCGTGAGGCTCTGCCTCGTTCCCTGCGACATTTCTGAGTGTTTACCTCTGTGACCTACGTTCTGGGTCGATGTTCTTATTTTTCTAGCGTAAATTCAGAATTTATCATCCTTCGTTGACCGCGTGCATCTTTTCCTCCCTGCAGGAATAGGAGGCCTTCAGGACTTTGTGCTGAAGTCGGCAACACTGTGTAGCTCGCCGTCCTGCCCACCATTCGTTCCGCTCAACTTCGAAGCCACGCCTATCGTGAGGGTCGCCGTGGAGCCCAAGCACCCAAGTAAGAGGACCTCGTTTTTAAAAGCCCGTGAAGTCCTTCCCGCTTTCAAAGTGTGTGTATTTCACGCTTGATTCCTCACGATTTGTGTCAACAGTGCTGTGGATTTTCATTCCGGGTGTGTAACAGAAGAGAGCTTCCCAGGCCGGAGGCCCTCGCAGACCAGCTGCTTTTCCAAGGGGGTCGAACCTCCGTCCTGGGAACACGGTGTATTTAGGCTCCTTTGCCTTCCGGGGAAACCGTGTCCTTTGTGGCAGAGATGAGGTCATCTCCTTCCCCCCGTGACCCTGGCACAGGCTCAGCGGAGCTCATGTTTTATGTGATTGGTTAGGATCTTAGACTCCTCCCCCAAACTTCTTGGTTCCAAATCCATCATACTCTCTTGGCTCTAGGTTCGCTAGATTATCTGGACACCGGGCGTGTCCTGTCTCTTTGGAAAGCACTTCCTGCCCCACCCAGTATGCCGGACGGTGTCTTTACTAGTGTTTAGTCTTTGGTTTGTGCCATTTGCCTGACCAGGCCTCGTTAACTCTTGTATTTTGCTCCCGTGACATCGCTAAGCCCGCATTCCCTGTGACTTTGGTGTTCCCAGGGAGTAGTGGTCGTCGGGGGAGAATCTCCTGCATGCTCTAAGGGAAGCGCAGGGCAGGTGTCGTAACATGGTGGTTCTCTGCGGACATCTGTGGCGCCCTCGTTGCCCCTGCCCGTCTACACCCCATCTCGCCCCACAGCCGGGGCCTCCCGCAGGCTTGTCTCTGCCTCAAGTTCTAAGAGACCTCCTTAGCGTCGAGGGTCCCTGGGAGCCTAGAGCAGACACTCGGAGGACGGCATCTCTGACCTGTGGGCTCAGTCCCGGTAAGCAGCCATCTTGGCTGGGCCCCAGAGACAGGCCCTCTTCCCGGCCGTCACCGCAGACCGCCAGTGCTGGCTCGCTGCGCGGACTGACCCTGTTCTCGATGAGGCCTGCTTCCTCTCCAGGGGCTCGGCCAGGCCCTGGCCCCTCACGGTCGGCTCTTCTCTTGTGCCGGCATGGCTCCGGCCGTCGCCGGCTGCCTCCGGCCCTGAGAAGTACGCACAGTACGAGAAAGTTCCGTTTTACTGCAGTCGTGACACTCGAGTCTGGCAACTGCGGTTTCTTCTTCGGCATTTCTAGTATGTCTGGCTTCTTCTCTGTCCCATTTAGACCTAAATTTTTAAACCCGAGATCAAAGAAATAATTGCTAATCGAAACCATAATGTTTCTGTAGAGATTTATCATTTTTGGGGTGTGCCTGTCGGCCGCGGGCCGCCCTGGGCTGGAATCCCCGCCGGGGAGCGGCCGGGCCGGAGGGGGGGCCCAGCCGGCTTCCTTCCCGTCCCGCGGCCGACTGTCCGGTCTCCTGCCCGTGGGCGAGGCGCTGCGGTGACGGTGACGGGAGACGCGGGAGGGCCGCGCCGAGGCCCGTTTTCCTCGCGTGCTCCGTCGCGAGTTCCTCAGCCGTGTGGGAAACAAACCAGCGTGGGCGCCTGGGCGGCTCAGTCGGTTAAGCAGCGACTTCGGCTCAGGTCATGATCTCGCGGTTCACGGGTTCGAGCCCCGCGTCGGGCTCTGTGCTGGCAGCTCGGAGCCTGCGTCGGATTCTGTGTCTCCCTCTCTCTCTGCCCCTCCCCCCACTGGCCCTCTGTGTGTGTCTCTCTCTCTCTCTCAAATATAAGTAGACGTTGAAAAAAATTTAAAGGAAAACAAACTGACACGGTTAGAAGGGACAGCGGTTTTCTTCATAATTTTAGGAAGAGTGGCTCCTTTCCCACCCGAGTGTGCAGCCTGTGCCGGACTCACGTGCACGCGCCGGGCCAGGTGGCCGCAGCGCCAGCGCCCGGTGTCGGAGTTGCCCCCTCGTTCCGTCCGGCACCTCCGTGTGCGCGGGGGGATGTCTGGGGTGCTTCTCGGAACTGTGTCCTCGTTCCCGCCAGCCCCCGTGAGCCCGGGGGGCGGTTACTGTGCGGCCCCTCCCCCGCGGGTCCCGGGCCAGCGGACTGCGGGCAGAGCGCCCTCGTGTGGCCGGATTTCCTGGCCCCGCCCCCGTGGGCGCACCCTGTGCCCCGCGCCCTCTTCACCCCCTCGCGCCGCGGCCCCGGCCGGCTCGCCTGCAGCACCCCCCTTGCTCAGCTTGCGGTGTGAACACACGCCTTTCCACTTGGCTCTCATTTCCGAGACTGGGGTCACAGTACCATGGTGGCCGACCCTCTGTTCTGCGTCCCCGGGACAGAGAAGCGGAGGTGTCCCAAAGCCGGGATTGTTTCCCTCATCATAGATCCTTGCCACACACTAAGGATTTCACGTTGATTGGTTTATTTAATCCCCTCAGTAGCCTTATGCAGTTTTTTATCCTCATCTTCTCAGAGGTAAACTGAGGCTTAGAGAAGATAATGCTTGCCCAAGGCCTGCAGTTAGCGGTCGGTGTCCCGCAGCGTACCGCCAGTCCAGGACACCCAGCGCCTCCTGTGGCCCGGCCTGGGGAGTCACACAGCACTGGGCTTGCTCTGCTGTCCACACGCCCCACCCCCACCCCGGCCAGATTGCCAGGAGGGCGCTGCCCCAGGGGGTGTGCATGCCAGGAGGGAGGTCGTCCGGCCCTCCCTCGTGGAGGTGGCTGCCGTGGTAACACTTCATTGTGTCGGCAAGTTTTCTCCTACCGGTCGGTGGTGCAGCCGTCCAAGGTGTGCATGTAGTGTCCCTTGACCAGTGGCTCTTCCCCTGGGAAGGGCACCTGACAGACCGTGTGGCCCAAATGGGACAGGTACATCGTGGGCCGCCTTTGCTCGGTCACCGTGTCCACGTAAAACCCCCATTTAGCAGTTGATACAGAAGGGTTTTGTTGAAACCCAGATAGTGAATATTTTTCATGATCTCACTTTTTTTAGATTAATTAAAAGATGTTGACTTTTTATCATCTTTAATAGATCATTTGGAAGATTTTTAAACAGGAAAATCAGCGTCCAGATTTTAAGAGGTTTAATAGATGCCGTTTCTGGCGACAAAATGACTATCATCGTAAATAAACATTTTCGAACGTCCGATTTCAAAATGTCTCCACGTTCCAAATTTTGTTTGGAAAAACTTTCTTCTTTGCTCGTTGTTCGGCTCTCGCCTTTACCATGGAGAGAGAGAGATTTTAACGGTGTGTGCCTTTTTTGTTATTTTTAAGGAATTTGTAATTGAGCCAAGGGGGAGCTGGCAAAAAGCTTTTTCCTTTATTATTTTTATTGTTCTCTCTGTGCCATATGTTATTCATGTTATCAGTGGTCTTTTTGCAGGAATCTTTTCAAACCAGGTGAAGTTAGTTAACACGGATAATCTCTGTAAACCCGCTTAATTAGGCAGAGGAGAACCACAGGATGCCGGAAAGGAACAGAAAAGACGGCCCGTCAACCCACGCTCAGTGGGGTCCCACTCTGTCTTCCCTCCGAGTCCACGCACCCACGTGTGGCTCGTCACTGCCTGACGCGTGCGGGTGCTGGCACCCTCCTGCAGGCTTCAAACCAGTGACTTTGACACAAGCTCTTGGCTTCTCTACCCGCCTCCTCCTCTTTAAAACAAGAACGGTACTCATCCCGGCCACACAGTTAATGAACTCATACCTGTGAAGTACTTGTTGGCACGTGGTTAGCTAATATGAAGTGTTACCACTAGAAAAGTTTTATTTCAAAACTAAGTAGACGTGGAAAAGTAAATCGATATGGAACAGACATACTAAACACCACTGATGGTAGAAAGTTCCCGTGGTTTTGTTTGTCTGGCCTGTTGAAAACCGGGCACGGAGGGGTTGCCGAGCCCCTCCTTCAAACGGAGAAGCGAAGCAGCGACGGGAGACTTCTTCTGCCTCAAATGACAGTTGCCGCTGACTACACGGGATGGGGTGGAAAGGCAGTTAGACCAAGACGGGCATCAGAATCCCGTCCGTGCCCGCAGCTCCGGTGGGCGGTCAGGACACGCGGTCAGGGGCAGAGGCACGGGCAGGAAGGGGGTGTAGAAGGCGCCCGGGGCTCGCTGGGCACAGAGGGCAGCTCTGTTCTAAAACCCAGGGTCCTGTCGAGCGTGTCTCCGTAATCGTCTCTTGACTTGAACACCACGTGAGGTGTTTCTCTGTTGGTGATTGTAACTCTTCTCTGGGGAAGAGTTCTGTTGCACATGTAGGTGTATAATACGTGCGTTTGTAATAGCACGTAGGTGGATGCACACGCACAGCGGTGGGTGTTTGTGTTGGCCGAGGATTTGGATCGCTCAGCTTTGCGGGTCCTGATGGTAACAGGTGTCTTGTGGGAGCTGTTTGCCGCATTATCTGCAAGAAAAGTAAACGGGTACTTTTCCCTTCAGTAGCCACGGGCATCGTCTTGCGGTTCGATGAGTCCTTAGTCCGTATTGAATCAGTGTTTCGTTCTGTTCACCTAGGTGAGATGCCTCAGCTTGTCCGGGGAATGAAGCTGCTAAACCAGGCCGATCCCTGTGTCCAGATCTTAATTCAGGAGACGGGGGAGCACGTTTTGGTCACAGCGGGAGAAGTCCACCTCCAGCGGTGCCTGGATGACTTGAGAGAAAGGTGAGGCGGTGACGGTCGTGGAGCGGTGGTGGCCCCCAACTCGGGGCGGGGGGAGGGGGGGGCCGGTGTGCCCCAAACCAGTTGAACTCAGACAAAAATGAAGTGCCCTCTATTCAAACATGAACTGCTATGGTGTCGCCGACCGTAGATTTCATTTTTAATAACTGGCAGCATCCACTTCTGCACTTGAGTAAGTTTACATTTTCAAGCTCGGGTCATAAAGTATTTTCACACGTAGGTCTTTTCCTTTACGCGTATACACACGCAGCACGTCACAGCAGCCAGACCCTAGTCCTGCGCTGTGAGCTTCGGCTGGGACGGGCCAGACTTCTGTCCTCGTTGATGGAGCGTCCGCGGGGGACGCCTGCAGGGCATCCCGCCGTGTCTCCAGACCACGCTGGTGACGGTGCCGTCATAAAACACGCGTCCCAGGTCACTTTCTGTAAATGCTCCGTAGCTAATGTATGTTTGGCGGAGCAGTCAGGAAGACACAGCGGGGGGAGAGGCACCGTTGGCTCCCCGCGCACAGGTGACCTCCGGCGGGCCGGGGCTCCTGCCCGGCCTGCTCCGTGCGCCGCGGCCCGTGTCCGCTGCTACCTGCTTGGGCGGCTCTGGTGTTTGGTCGACGTGAACTCCTGGAGGTGGTGTTCCCGCCCCGAAAGTGACTGCCAGCCTCTGCGCTCAGCACGGTTTGTCTCGTTTAATCCTTATGACGGTAGGGCGCCGGGCCGCGGTTACTCACTGCATCACCACAGTACTCCCGCCCTCCCCCCCCCTCCCCCCCCGCTGCAGTACTCATTCCATCACCGCAGTACTCCCGCCACCCACCCCCCCACGGTACTCCTTCCCTTACCGCAGTACTCCCGCCACCCCCCCCGCCGCAGTACTCATTCCATCACCGCAGTACTCCCGCCCCCGCCACAGTACCCCTGCCCCCACCGCAGTACTCCCGCCCCACCACTGTACCCATTCCATCACCGCAGTACTCCCGCCCCCCCCTCCCCCCACGGTACTCCTTCCCTTACCGCAGTACTCCCGCCCCCGCCACAGTACCCCTGCCCCCACCGCAGTACTCCCGCCCCACCACTGTACCCATTCCATCACCGCAGTACTCCCGCCCCCCCCCCCCGCCACGGTACTCCTTCCCTTACCGCAGTACTCCCGCCCCCGCCACAGTACCCCTGCCCCCACCGCAGTACTCCCCCTCCCCCGCCACGGTACTCATTCCATCACCGCAGTACTCCCGCCCCCCCCTCCCCCCACGGTACTCCTTCCCTTACCACACAGTACTCCCGCCACCCCCCCCCTGCCGCAGTACTCATTCCATCACCGCAGTACTCCCGCCCCCGCCACAGTACCCCTGCCCCCACCACAGTACTCCCACCCCCCCCCCGCCATGGTACTCATTCCATCACCGCAGTACTCCCGCCCCCGCCACAGTACCCCTGCTACTGCTGATGATAGAATAGGGCGAGAACGGGTGCGCCTGCGGCACCATCCCCGGGGACCTTGCGGAAGCTCCTGATGGAAAGGGGGCGCGTTCTCAGCTTCGTTTCTCGGTTTAAAATGGCGTTGTGGCTTTTTCCTCCCTTAAGTGTTGTTATAGCCATAATTAGCACAAAACTGGAAGGCACGCCTTCCCTCTCTTCAGTGTTTGTTACCGTTTTCTTATAATTTCTGAAGAATATAACATTGGCTAGAGAATAATGTTAAATGGATAAATTTTAAGGTATGTTTTAAAATAACAAATCTCAAGAAGGCTTTTTAAAAAACCATTGAAATGTCATGTTAGTTTTTGGGGTCTTTGAACTGAATTATTTTCTCTTTTTTAATACTCTGCTACCAATTAAAATCCATGTTAAATAACCGTATGGGGCGCCAGGGTGGCTCAGTCGGTTGAGCATCCGACTTCGGCTCAGGTCATGATCTCCCGGTTCGTGGGTTCGAGCCCCACGTCTGGCTCAGTGCTGACAGCTCAGAGCCTGGAGCCTGCTTCGCATTCTGTGTCTCCCTCTCTCTGCTTCTCTCTCTCTCTCTCTCAAATATAAATAAACATTTAAAAAAATGTTTTTAAATAACCTTACATTTCTCAGGCCATTAACTCTTCTTTTAAAAAATGTCTTTGGGCACTTAGAGTTATATTTCAAATATTTTCCCGTAAACCTAAAATGGGTTCTAATTAATGATTACTTTTTTGTTTCTTTTTGAGTCTTTTCATTTTTACCTCCTGGTTTTCATTATGTGTACTTTTTAATCTCAGGAGGAAAACCTAGTTTATAATAAAAGAATTAGTTTCTTAGAAATATGCCCTTAACGTAGCATTAAAATATTTTAATAAATCAGTGTATTTGGGCAGCTACTCTGTGTAAACCTTTTCAGAAAATATCCTCATCCAAATACCTGACAACAATGTACACTTACATTGAATGAGGCTAACAAAACCCAAAACATATCTGCTTTTCAAAATACATATACTGCTTTGATACAATACTTTCTCAACTCTGAAGTGTTTATCTGCTTTTCCTAAAAATTCCAGTTTCTGAAAATGATGACACCTTCCCCTCCCTTTGTGTGTGGCCCTGGTGTGACAGATAAATCCCGTCGAGCTCCGGCTTCTTGTCGTCTGTCGCTCCTCAGAGCGGAAACCTGGGCCCGAGTGGAAGGAGTCTTCTCTTGCACTTGTGTGCTTCGTTAGCAGGGGAGTTGCTAGACCAGGGGTAGGAGAGGACGACAGACAGATGGCTGCATCGGGACCCAGGCAGGCAGCATTTCATGTCACGTGCGACATGGGGACCCCGAGGGAGCTGCCTCAGCAGGTGTTGACAGAGGCCATTGCCTCCTCATGGCTCCCCAACAGCATGTCGGAGTTCAGGGCACCTTAGGGAATTGGGGGCTGGGTCCCTCATCCTGGGCTAAGAAGCCTAAGAACATTATGAGCAGTTTTATACCAATAATTTTGTTTGTTTGTTCACCTATTTATTTTGAGAGAGGGGATGTGAGCAGGGGAGAGGCAGAAAGGGAGAGAGAGAATCCCAGGCAGGCTCTGTGCTGACAGATGCAGGGCTCGATCTCACGAACCGTGAGATGATGACCCAAGCCGAAACCAAGAGTCGGACGCTCGACCGACTGAGCCGCCAAGGCGCCCCCCCACTAAATTTTAAAGGAAATGGGCAAATTCCTGGAAAAATCTGACCCATAAAAAAGTAGAAAGCCTGATAGTCATAACTATCAAAAGAATTCAGAGTTGGAATAACATTAAAAGTATCAATCAATGTGTATTTATTTGCCAGATTAACAGAAAAAAATCATCTCAGTGGACAAAGGAAAAGCATTTAATAAAATTCAGCATTCACACATGCCCAGAGCTCTCAGCAAACCAGGAATAGAAGGAATGTGCTTAAAACTGATGAGAAATATCCTCAGAGTAACTAGGGCACACATGTACTTACTGTCTTTGGGGGTCAGAACTGAAACAAGGGTACCCCCTGTAACAAGGGCTGTTTCAGATCGTACTGTCGGTCTTGGGCCGCGTTGTGAAGAATAAAACATAAAGGATACGGGACTCGAAAAGGGACAGCTGCCACTGCCACCGTTCACACACGGCATGACGGAGTGCCAGTAATCCCGAAGACGCGGGGAAGTGTTAGGATTAGTAAGTAAACCCAGCAAGGTTGCTCTAGTCAAGATTAACATGCAGAATTGATTGCGTTTCTATATACTGTTAATAAACAGAAAAAGGAAATTATCTTAAGGTTACCATTTACAGTAACAAAAATGTCAAATGCCTAGGAATAAAACGGACTCAAATTCCGGGCTGTCTGCAAAAACTGTAACACACAAAAGAAGGTGTCTGCCACCTTTATGGCATAAAAAAAATTGTATTATGATGATGTCAGCTTTTCCCAAACTGATCATACATTCAGAGCAGCCCCAGTCACAACCCTGTTCACCGCATGTGTTTGCAGAACTTGACGAGTTGATTCTAAAATTTGTGTGGAAATGCGAAGGGCCAGTAAGGACCAAAACCCTTTAAGCAAGTAGAACAAGGTGGAAGTTCTCACTGCTCTGGAAATCGAAACTTATTTGAAAACTGCAGAAGTTGACTTTGTGCCGTTGACACAAGGATAGACGGACGGACGGGAGGACTAGGGCAGTGAGCGTGGAAGGGGCAGGGTGGAACAGTGGGGGCACCCGCCTCTCCGCAGACAGTGCCGGCAGCTTGGACCTCGGTCTGGGAAAACCTCTGCCTCATCCTGAACTCAGAAACCTATTCCGGGTCTGTTGTGGGTTGAAGTGTAAAAGGCAAAGTCATAAAGTACCTGGAAGATAACACAGAGTATCTTCGAGACCTCGGGATAGGGAAAAGCTTCTTAAATAAGAAGTTAAAAACACAAATGACAGAGTAAAGTTTGATGGTCAGAAGACACGATGAAGTGTAAGAAGGCAAACCCTAGGGTTAGAGAACACATTTGTAATATGCACAGTAAACACGGGACTTCAAGCCCCAGTATATAAAGAATTCCTTCCGGTTGATGAGAGAGGCAGCAACCCCTAGACGGTGGAACAAAGGCTTGAACAGGTGCTTCACATCCCCAAAGTCTAAAGACCAAGAAACATGAAAAGATATTCAGCTCCCTATTGATTACTGGAAGGAAGTTAAAACCAAAGTGGGATACGTCTGCATACCCACCAGAGGGGTTGAAATTTGCAGGTGGCCATATCAGATGGCACTAGAGATGGGCAGTAGGAATCCCCCTCTGTAACTGGGGACACTGGGAGTTGGTATGACTTCGGAATACACTTTGGTATTACCTTCGGAGGGAGGAGGTGGGTGCTTGTTACGGCTTCTGGTCTGAGCCTGGCAAGTGTGCATTATGAACGTTCGTGGCAACAAACATTTAAAATTTTTTTTTTTTACATTTATTTATTTTTGATAGAGACAGAGCACAAGCGGGGGAGGGTCAGAGAGAGAAGGAGACACAGAATCCGAAGCAGGCTCCAGGCTCCAAGCAGTCAGCACAGAGCCCGATGCGGGGCTCGAACTCACGGACCGCGAGATCATGACTTGAGCCGAAGTCGGCCACTCAACCGACTGAGCCACTCAGGCGCCCCAACAAACGTTTTAATAGTCCCCAAACTGGAGACAACTCCCAACAGTGCAGTGGACAAATAAATCATGATACCTTCTTAGCGTGAAATTCTGTATAGTAACCTCAGTGAACAAGCTATTCGAACATGGATGGATATGTCACAGCATAATACTGAGCCAGAGAACCCAACTGGAAAAAAAAAAAAAGATTTGATCCTGTTTATATATACATGTACAGTATTAAAAGCGCGCCAGATGGGGCGCCTGGGTGGTGCAGTCGGTTGAGCGTCCGACTTCAGCCAGGTCACGATCTCGCGTTCCGTGAGTTCGAGCCCCGCGTCAGGCTCAGGGCTGATGGCTCAGAGCCTGGAGCCTGTTTCCGATCCTGTGTCTCCCTCTCTCTCTGCCCCTCCCCTGTTCATGCTCTGTCTCTCTCTGTCCCAAAAATAAATAAACGTTGAAAAAAAAAATTTTTTAAAAAGCGCGCCAGACTGAACTATAGCGGGTAGGGGTTACATGCGGGTTACATGTTCAGGCGGTAAGAATTTTCAAGAAGGGACTAGAGTAAAACCCGGGATAGTGGTTCTATTCTTGGGGTTGGGGGAAGGCATGAGGGTCCTTGGGCTGCTAACGTTCTGTCTCTCGACTCGAGTGGTAGTTTCCGTGGGTGTTTACTTTGTGGTCACTGACAGATCTGTACATTATTGTTTTGTCACCTGTTCCATAGAACTATAAAATTTTACAGTTGTACCTACGTTAGGAGTATACATAAAACTCTAGCGTCTTTTAGCTCTCATAGGACAGAACCTACCTTCTAATACATGAGCTCCCTTTTCGACTTTGACACACATCTTCAGACATATGTTACATGCAGGAGCGGGAGACAGGGGACACCCTGTCGTGTCCGGGCCAGAGAAACCGTCACGGTTCTTAGCAACCAGATCTCAGGAGCTCAGAGATGGCAACATCTCCAGGTGGTGGTGATCAGAGACGGCAGGAAGTTGCGGGCGGTCAGAGCCTACTGTGTTCCCGTGGAGGCAGAGGCCGGCTCCGCGTTGCCCGGATTTGGAGGGCCTCTGGCCCCGAGGTGCTCTGCAGGTGGGACAGGATGTGCACCCCCCCTTCGTGGCGTGGAGTGGTTCTCAGCAATCTCAGAGGTGATTACCGCAAGGGGCTTCTTGGGACCCCCGGAAACCGAAGGCCTGATGAGACTCCCAGCCCTTCCTACGTTACAGCACGAGGAAAAAATGTGTTTGCTGTCAGGGTTGTGGTAGCTGTCACAGTTCAGTTCTAAGAATAAGACCATATTTTCTCTAAATAATGATAATGTTAAGAATATCGTCCTGTGTCTGAGATTTCTACGTGCTTTCATTTTTGTTTTTTTAAGTGAGGAATGGGTATTCAATTTAATTGAATGCGAATTTAGCATTTTTACAGATGGTTCCTTAGATTGGTTACTCTATTTGACGTTTTCAATATGCTGTATCATTTTAACAGATCTCCTAATACAAATAAATTTTTATGCCCTATGATAAAAGCTACTTCGTGTCATGGTGAAGTATTCCTTTAATGTGCCGTTTACTTTGTCACTACAGCATTAACTGGGAAGAGCATGGGTTCTGGGGTCAGACCTAGCTTCGCCACCGACTAGCTCTGTGACTTCGGGAGAGTGACTTCGTCTTTCTTACTTGGTTTTCTCCTCTAGACACGGAGGATACTAATAGACCTACTAAAGATAAACTACCTGTAAAACAGCACACTGTGTCATATGGGATAAGTGATTAGTGAAAAGAAACAGTGCACATACATCCTTTCTCCCCCCTTGTTATTTCAGATCTTATATCTGAATTCTTAGGTGAGATTGAACTGCGGGTTTGTGTATGCTGTCTTTGTCAGGTTCGAACAGGAAAATATATTTTATTTCATTTCTTTAATACGTGAAAATGTGTAGGGCACATCCTGGTTTACATAGGAAGCACCAAATACGTGTTGATGTGACTTTAGCTATCGTTTTTATGAGTAGGCACAGCATCTTGAATAAAGTGGTACTTTTTTCTATTAAGTTTTGTGTTTTAATTCCAGCGTAGTTAGCGCACAACGTTACGCTAGTTTCAGGTGTACCATATAGCGATTCAGCTATCACTTTTGTTACTCAGTGCGCTCATCATGACAGGTGCGCTCTTAATCCCCATCACACATTTCACAAAGATATTTCAGTACGATGTCAGGAAGACATCCATCCCGTATCTTCCATAACGATAAGAGCATTGAAATGAGCTAATCCTTGACAGTGAACATGCTCACTGGCAAAACCAAAACCTTTCTCGGGAATAACTTTTTTCACATGGTTATTTTCCTCCACACATTCTGGTCCATTCAGGTTTCCTATTCTAAAATCAATTAGAGGGGGCCCGGGTGGCACAGTCGGTTAAGCGTCCGACTTCAGCCAGGTCACGATCTCGCGGTCCAGGAGTTCGAGCCCCGCGTCAGGCTCTGGGCTGATGGCTCGGAGCCTGGAGCCTGTTTCCGATTCTGTGTCTCCCTCTCTCTCTGCCCCTCCCCCGTTCATGCTCTGTCTCTCTCTGTCCCAAAAATAAATAAAAACGTTGAAAAAAAATTTTTGAATCAATTAGATTTGGTTGTACCTATTTTGGTAACATACTGTTTTTAGAAAACCATCCATCTATTGAGTTTTAAAATTTAATCAAAAAGAATAAAATCAAATAAACCAGATACCTACCCCAGATCCCCAGAATGTTCTACAGAAACCAGAAACAAATCTAGAATCAAATGCGACCATTTCAGAAACTCTTAGTATTTAGTTGCCTTACTGCATAACATTTCCCAGAGAAAAGCATTGGTCCACGATCCCAAGATTTCATATGACATGTATGTGTGAACAGACACACATACTTGCACATGCGTTTATGCACACATCCATCCACACTGCCAGTGGCAGGTAGAGACCAGCCCAGAGCCTTAGTGTTACCTGGGAATGAAATAGACACAAAATAAAGAAAGATTGGGTGGTTTCATTGTTTTCCGAATCAATCCACGCCAATTTCCAGAATCTGCCCACCGTGAACTTATAACTCATTTGGAAGAAAATGCGGCATGAAACTAAACTTGATAGCATGTGGAAAAAGGGCTTTCTGAACTTGGTACTGGACCGAGGTGCAAGATTCTGTGGCCAATACAGTCGTCCCTGGCCACACGTGGCCATTTAAAATTAAAGCTAAGTGAAATTAAAACTTCGGTTCCTCAGTCACACAGCCGCGTATCGAATGCTCCGTAGCTACGTGTGGCTATTTAAATGTAATTTAATTAAATAAAAAGAAAACTTCATTTCCCCGGTTATAGTAGCCACATTTCAGCTATCCAGTCATCACAGTGCAGATACGGAACATTTGCATCGCTGCAGAAAGTTCTTGTTCAAAGCGTCTCTGTAGACAAACTCCTGGGTCACGCCAGCCTGGCTGTGAGCATTTATCAAAGCCAGATCCATTGTCAGGATTTGACTAGGTGTCCTCAAGTTCTGTGATTCCTTGTTTAGAGTTGTACTCCTCGAGCTTTTCTTCTCCCGGCTTTTAAATTGGCAAATCATATTGTAAAGAATTCATATGTCAAATCTTACGAAACTAGTTATTTTCCGCTCAAAACCATATTGTCTAAATAGATGGTTGATTTGTTTTGAGAGCGAACAAAGCGGTGAAATTCTAATGTATGCAAAGAACTCCCTGAAGGTCTGTTCCCGTTGGAGGTGGTCCTTTCAATCCGAAATGAAAGTGGTGTTTGAATTTTGATAGAATGTAAAGGACCGATCTTTCCTAGTAAAATAATTTTCATGTTTCTGTGCTTCTTCAGAATCTTTATTGCGTCACAGTTCTGCATGGAAGTTTTGATGCCATTTTTATTGTAACCTTGTCATGTCTCTTGAATTTGTAGGTTTGCGAAGATTCAGATCAGCGTGTCTGAACCGATTATTCCATTCAGGGAAACAATTACAAAACCGCCCAAAGTCGACATGGTCAATGAAGAAATAGGCAAACAACAAAAAGTTGCAGTTATCCACCAAACAAAAGAAGACCAGAGCAAAATCCCGGAAGGAATCCAAGTTGACTCTGATGGGCTCATCACCCTAACGACCCCCAACAAGCTCGCCGTGCTCAGTGTTCGAGCCATGCCCCTTCCAGAGGAAGTCACACGGATCCTGGAAGAAAATAGCGATCTGATTCGTTCTATGGAGCAGTTGGCATCCTCTTTGAATGAGGGCAGAAATACTCAGACAATCCACCAGAAGACCCAAGAGAAAATTTGTGAATTCAAAAGAAAACTAGAGCAGCACCTGACAGGGAGAAAATGGAGGAACGTTGTTGACCAAATCTGGTCATTTGGGCCAAGAAAGTGCGGGCCCAACATACTCGTAAATAGAAGCGAAGACTTCCAGAACTCAGTATGGACAGGCTCAGGCGTCAAAGCCTCCAAAGAGGCCAGTAGATACCGAGATTTGGGCAACAGCATCGTGAGTGGTTTCCAGCTAGCAACCCTCTCTGGCCCCATGTGTGAGGAGCCTCTCATGGGCGTCTGTTTCATTCTGGAAAAATGGGACCTAAGTAAATGTGAAGAACAAGGGGCAAGTGACAAACATAATCAAGAGCGAAGGGACGTGGTACAGGAGGCCCAGGCGGAAGGTGAAGCCTGTCCCAGCAGAGGCGGGAAGGGGGGGCCGCAAGATGGCGGCTCTGAGCCCTCGGAGCAGAAGACATCCCAGAGAGGAGAGTCTTCACTCACTGACTGCTACGGACCCTTCTCCGGACAGCTCATTGCCACCATGAAAGAAGCTTGTCGCTATGCCCTGCAGGTGAAGCCTCAGCGTCTGATGGCAGCCATGTATACGTGTGACATCATGGCCACCGGTGACGTTCTTGGTAAGGAAAAGAGGGTGAGGACCGAGAGGTCTCTGTGGTCAGAAAATTCAGACTCACTTAATCTTTGTTTTTGCAGAAGCTGCATCGTCATCTGGGTCACTAAAGCACTAAGGGCTCTGAAAGCCTTAAATAGTGAAATGGCGATGGGGGAGGAAACGCGATTACCAAAGATCTTTTCGTTGGCAGCAGTCAGGCTCCTTCTTGTCCCGACGGTCTCAGGCGTAAGGTTTGACGTGCAGCGGTGTTCCCGAGTGAGTGGCCCTGTCGGTCCAGGTAGGCAGAGTCTCTCTGGAAACCATCAGAGAGTGAGGTGACATTTGTGCACACCTAAGGCAAAAGGCCGTCTGGAAGTGCCGGGTCCTTTCGGGAGAAGAAGAGCATCGGGGGCTTTGTTCACCACTGACCATTCCGTCAGATCCTCCTCCCGATTTTTCTGTCTCTGGAACGTCTCTGGGATCCTTGGAGACACACAGCCCTGGCATTTAGTAGCTGCTTTGACTTTTGACTATTACTTCACGGAGACTTTGTTCACCTGTAAAAAGGAAGATAACCGACCAGAGGCTGTGAAGATTAACCCAAGAACACAAGTCCGTGCTTTAGAGGGGTGCCTGGCCTGCGGCAGCTCTCCCGTGAGAGAGGCGGTCCTAGAACCGTCTTCAGGGGCCAGGACGGCGCTGGGGATCTTGTAGGTTCCCTCTGAGGCCCTTCGAGTCAGTGTGTGCTTAGTTTACATTCTTTTTAGTAAGGTTCTTCTGCTGATCAGCTCCTAAAAACAGGCATCTAACTCGTCAGGGTATTTTTTCTCTAAAGAAATTTGGGCTTGCATCCACAGTAGGGTTCCTATGAGACGGGCCAAGCATCCAAAGCAGCGTTTCAGAAGCAGCGGGGTTGAACAGTTGCAGGGGGTTGGCCCCGCAGGACCGCCCGCCTGGAGCCCGTGTGTGCCGCACACGCGTGCATGGTGTCTGCAGGGTGACAGGGAGCACGCGATGTGTCTCGGCCCCGTTTGGGCCAGCGTATCGTTACGAGCTCATGGGATCCGTGCGTTGGTGGAGGAACACCAGTCGAGACCATTCCCGGACATTATTCTTCTTTTTCACCAAGAGCTTTCTTGATTTGCGGAGGTGGAGGTGGAGGTGGAATGGGGGAGCCGTGCAGGAGACCTGGCTGCTCCGGTTACCCCGGCCCTGCCACGAACCACCGCCACCTGAATGCTTGCCTCGACGGGCAGCTCACAGCCTGTCCCCCGAGGAAGCATCGTCTTCCCTCTGTGGTCGCCTGCTGGTCTGCGGCCACGTGCACCGCCACGCGCCCCCCGCGCGAGCACTTCATGCGCCCGAGGAGCATGTGAGTTTTCTGCTCTATGTCCCTGAGAAAACTCTCCGGAGCCTTCCGCTGATTTTTCACGGTGGGATTTTTGGTGCCCTTTCACCGTTCCCGGGGCTGTCCTTTGGGGCACCCCTCACTTGCTCCACACCCGCCAGAGAGCAGCCGTTCGTGCCGACCGGCGTGGGCGCCACACGGCCCCCGGCGCGGTAGCGATCTTTCAGTGGGATTTAGCCACCGCCCCCTGTCGTGAACCCCTGGGAAGCCAGCGTGAGCCTCGTTCCCATTTCAAGATAAGTCACGTCTTCCCACCCGTTCCCCAGAAAGCAGAATCCGAAGTTTGGCAACTGACCAGACCGTAGAGATGACGGAGTCCGGCGAACGCGTGTGTTTCCGTGAGCACCGCACGCATCTGGACAGTGCAGTTTTCCTCGGGCTTCTCACACACCCAGCAGTACAGGGAGGATTCTGGGAAGTGCCGGCACCACAGCTGTAACACACTGATTGTGTTTTCACGTGTCTGCTCTCGTGAGAACCGAAACTCAGTAAGGGGTGAACTGAGTGGGTGGGTGGAGTGAGGCTCCTTCGTGTCTGTAGGTTCCCCCGATGGTCACCTTGCCAACCGTATGGAAGAAGTAAGCTGAGGTTGGTGAGGTTTTGTGTCAGAAAGTCCATGCGTCTCCGACGCAAGTAACTCCTACTCGCAGAAATATGTACAAAGCTGTATGATGTTTTCTTAAAACACTGCGGGGAATTGGCATGTGGCTTCCTAGTCTGCAGTTTATAGAATCAGTGTTTTTATCCCCCCAGAAGTTCATTTGTTCCTTACCTTTCGCCTGTACTTCAGCACACCTCCCGTCATCGATAATTTCTCAAAAAAGACAAGTTCTTTAGGGCTGTGAGATGTGACCCTGGCCCCGGAGACGGAACCCATTCAAGAAGGCCAGCTGCCTGCTCGTCAGATTCCCGGGGGTCCTGGGCCCCGGTGCACTCTCTGCTGTGATTGTTCGCCCGGCCCGTTTGACCCCTGTTCTCCCCAGCGAAGAGAATGCAGGAGACGTGGACACCAGGACGCCCTGCTTTCCGGCGCTTCTCTGTTGACGCCACACTCATTTCTCCACGCTGTGGGCACGTCTCGGCCTTATTTCGAAACTAACGCAGCAGACCGCACTTGGTGGCGTTCGTTGGCCCTTTTATTTGGCGGGCTCAGCTGGCTCTGGTTTTAACAGCCCTCCTTCGTCCGTCGTGCGCACCTTCCTACAATAGGCCAGGAGGGCGCAGCAACCTGCCCGCCTTGACCCGACACATTTATTTTGGAGCCACTGTTGTATTTTGGGGTGGGGAGGATCTCTCCTCCTCTTTCTGTCATTGGGATCATTCATGGTTGGTATTTCTCTCTCATTACTCCTGCAAGGAATTTTGTCTTAGGACTTGTTATCCCAAAACTTGTTCTCCTTCTCCTCCTTGGTGCATTTGAAATGACCCACCTGGAAGTGTAGGGTCCACGCACATCTGTGCCTATCCCTCCGCCTTCCGGACTCCTGGGGTGATAATAGGAATGCACAGTTCCTTCCCAGATTGCCGTCTCTCCTACATTATCTGTTTGGAGTGGCATCTGTCCGTTGCTTTGTGGCCAGGCAGATTTTCCCACCTAACACCTGAAGCCAGAATCCGTGTTGGCGTTCGTCCACTGAAATTCCGGGCAGACCGTCACGTCTTCCCTGTCGAGCCCACGCTCTGTGCCCGCTTTCCCGTTTCCATTAGGAGTTCACAGGACCCTGCACGTGACCAGGCAGCCCCAGGCCTGTCTTCCTCCTGGCCCTGTCCACCCGGCCGTCAGACTGCGTCCCGGCACTTGGTAGGAGGAGACGTACCTTGATCGTCCGCAGGGTGACTTGCCCCCCCTTCTCTCTCAGGAGTGGAGTTAGTCTTTGTCTGGCCGCCTCCAGGTCACTGTCCACTGTGCTGTAGGTCCTTCTGGTCCCTCCGAGGCGGCACCCTTTGCGTGGACTGCTTAGTCCCGGGCTCTCTGTCCCAGGCGCTCTGGCTGGCGTGACACATTTATCCCCAACCAGCTGGCTGCCACCTTACAGAGACCCCGTGTTTCGATTTGGTCTGGAGTCATTTCCTCCAGAGTCAGTTGGAGGCCCTGCTGCTCAGAGTTGAGGGTCTTCTCTTAAGCCCATTTTGGGTTGCTTCAAGGGGTCCTTTGGTAACGATAGCCACTTTCTTGTACCCAAGGTCAGTATAGCCTCCTGCTCGCTTTCTGCGCTTTTCTTTTTCTTTCTAAATCACCTCCTTCATCCGGAACAAGAAATGAGGAGACCTTGGTGACCCTAAGGCCTTTGCTTCCTGCCCAGATACTCAGACATCTCCCAGACTTTGTTGACGGAGGCTTTAATTCTCTAAGAATTAGCACAACTTGAAAGACAAATTCAGGTCTTTCTTATTAAGCAAAATAGTCTCTCTTGACAACTGAGTTCTTTCTACACAAGGTGGTTAAAGCGAGACATCGTCTATAGGTGGTCAGAGTAGGGCGTTCTGTAGGACAGAGGCCTGTCCTAGATCCCTTCATCGGGGGAAATGGGCCTCTTCACTTACAAAGTCTACTTTCTCAAAGGCCCGGTTCTGTTCTCATTTTTCACCCATGAAAAGTGCCCTTCACTTAGCGGACGTTAGAATTGGCTTGTGTTTTTGTCACGTTCGTATTTCTTCTTCTGACCTGTTAGCTTCTTTCATTCTTGGCTCCTCACTGTTTTTATCTGGCGGTGACATCACACGTTCCTGCTGGTGTTGGAGTTTCCGCCTTCTGTTTTCAGCTGTAGGGTACGCACGCGCTCATGTTGCGAGAACGTACGTGCCTTGAGGTGTCAGGGACAGTCTTAGTAAGTGCCACTGTTGGCTTTTAAAAGCCTCCTCTGTTCCAGACTTGGGGTCCCTTTTCCATTTCATCAGCCTTTCCTAATTCACTTCAGCAAAACGTACTGACGTGTGTACGTGCCTACACCGTGTCGAAGCACGATCCCTGCTCGGAGAGAGGCGTTAGGCGACAAAGCCTCATTATATGAAACAGCACGGCTGAATTTAGTGAATAAATGTGGTCTTCCAGCGAAATTTTATGAGAAATTGGGATTAGCAGAATTCGAAACAGGGTAGACTTTTCTAAAGTGATAGTTCTTTGAAACGGGCTTTGATGGGTGGAATAATTTTGAGTTGAGCAGCTGAGTGTGAAATTGGCCTTCTTTGTACCACGGCACTGCAGACTGCCACGGAGCTTGGAGGGAACCCGCTCCGACTCGGTTTTATGGGCACTTCTGTTCCGCATTACCATGCCAACGCTGGCCGGTTGGGTGGTTGAAGCCAACGGTAGTAACACTTTGCGTTAACCCACACGGACCTGTGTCTTGTTACATTTGGGTCCTCACCCGGTCACCCTGATGCTGCCAAAGTATTTATTAGCCTTCCGGCCCCCTGTCAACTTCGGATCCGGTCATCATGCCTTCCGGACCCTTACGTTGCTGGTGACCGTCGTGAGGACACGCAGCCGCAGTCAGAACACGGACGCCCGCCTCAGGACATCTTGCCAGGGTGGGCATAACTTGTTGACGTGCGTTTCCTGTAAACTCGTGGCTGGATTCATCTGCACAAGAGCGGCCGGCCCGCCTCCCCCACTCTGTCCACAGTACACTGTAGCTCACGTTTGGTCAAAGCCCATCTGTATCCTGTCGACCACACGTGCCTGATTTAGCAGTCTGGTCGCTCTGTAACAAAAGGAAGAGAGGTTAGCGCGACCTGGTTTATAAGAAGTGCCCACCAATTTCTTTGTGTGTTTTAATTGAAGTTACACCGCAAGGGCCACCAACGATAACAGAAACCACAACATAAAAGAAGAATCTTCCTCCTTGAAAGTCAACCTGTCATTTTCCACTCTTTTACAGTCTTTGTCTGTAATAGTATGTTTCGCATAGCTGTAACCTTATGGTGGAAGCAGTTTAATGTTTTGCTTTTTGCATTTATTACTTCTTTTAAAAGCGTGCTTCCATTTGGCCACTTAGTATTCACAATTTTCATTTTAATCTATGCATAATATCCTATCAACTTGTTATGCTATAATTTACTTCCCATCATCCCCAGATTGGAAATCCGCATTGTTTCCTGTTTGTTTACCGTAAGAGAAAACATTGCTGTGAACAGCTGCTCCCGTTCCTCAATTTTGGAAAAACGAAACGAAACATACCTTTAATTGCCGAGCTCCCAGCTCTAAGGATTGTAGAGTCTCCGGACCAATCTTGCTGCCCATCGGAGAAGAAAATATACAGATGGGAATATGTAGTGCCATGAAAGAGATTAGGTTCAATGGAGCCCACATGGCGAAGAGACCGTTTTGATCTTAGGGTACCACAGGAAACTCGGACCAGGTGGTTCCAGATGGGCTCTAACTCCGTGGAGTTGGCCGAGATGCACCCTGGATTGGAGAACTGTGCCCACAGCGTGTGCCGTGGCAGCGAGTGCCCTACCCCGGCTTAGGGCAGAGGGTCCGCCCCGCATGCCATGGAGTCTGCGGTCCCCGTGGAGGGTCCGCCCCGTGTGCCGTGGGGTCTGCGGTCTCAGTGGAGGGTCTGCAGCTGTGGGATCTGCGGGCCCCAGAGCTTGAAGTGAGGGGTTGCTGCCGGGTCACAAAAGGCCTTGAGTTTGGGTCCAGACGTTTATCTGTTTATCTGGTAGTCCAAGTCCCGCCCTGATCAAAACTTCGCATCGATTAGACTTTTTGTTGCCATCTTTTCCCCAGTGGATGCTTGTGTCTTGGTGCCTTCACGCAGCAGGTGCACCGTGACTTTTTGTCGAGTGCAAGGACAGGTGACCAATAGTGGAGCAGGTGCCCCGGTGGAGGGGAGGCCATGTGCTGAGGCCGCAGGGTCACGGGTCCTCCTGGATGTGGCTACCATAATTTCCCCGCTGGAACAGTGGCCAGTTTGGAGGGTCTCCGAATGCATCCAAGCATCGGACACAGCTGTTGTGAAAGCCAAGTGCGTTCGGAAGGGTCTCTTTTTAGCGGATTTCCTTTGCTCGGTGACCCATTCCTAGGCCTCAGTTTGGGGATTTCGTTTTAGTGGAATTAAAACCGAATGGCTGAGAATTACACGATGAATGACGTTCGGTCTCCGTTGCAGTACCTGGCCGGAGGCCCCTGGCCTGACCCACGCAGGAAGGGAGGGGCTGCGGGCCTCCATGGTGGGGGCTTACGCCTGGAGGAGACGGGCCGTCTTTCCTCTTCTCCTCGGCCAGCAGGGCAGCCGAGACTCCTTTTTCCAAGTGGCAGGTGAGCGGAGGCCTCAGGGGACGTGCCTGCCGGCCCCGCAGGTTCCTCACAACCGTGTGTGGTTTTCAGTTGTCCGTTCTTAGCAGAGTCAGACCCCTTAATGGCTAAAAGGATTCTTGGAGCACCGGAGGGACCCTTCCAGAAGCCGGCCTCTGTAGCGGGGAGACCTCTCCCTCCCGAGTGGGAGGCGGCATCGGGCCTGACTGCGAAAATGTAGTTAGCCAAGAGAATGTGCGGGCATTCTTGTGATCTGGGTAGACCTTGTCATCAGACGGGAAAGATGCCACACACGGTTTCCAGGGGAAAAGAAATACTTACACCACTTACGTGTTAACCATTTTTTAAAAACGTGACCAGACATCTCTGTGTGTTGTTTTCATTTGTAGTATCAAAATGTTACTGTGTCTGTTCCTTGCTTACTGGGCCCAAATAGCCTCACGCTGTTCTCATCAAATCAATAATGTCTCATAATTACGAGTATTTCAGTGTGTACAAAGCCCAGGCACGCTCGTCCCCTTGGGTTTCACACCCGGAGACTGACCGTCATGGGGGATGTTGCATCAAAAGGTCCTTTTCAAAGCCGCCCGCTTCTCAGGCTGTGTGAGGGGTCTGCCCTTCGGGCAGTGCGGTTTGGGGTGGTTTCGCCTTTCGTCTCCCGATTTTTTTTTTTTTTTGTCGCGTTACTTTTAAACACTTAAGAAAAAAGTTTTCATGCTTGTGTAAACCAGAATCCTCGGGAGCGCCGTTTCTCACAGGTGGACTGTTACAGGGAGCGTGAGCGGTCGCGTGTCTGTGTGGCTCGGGACGTGTCACCGGTCAGTGAATTTAAGAGCCGTGTTGCTTTCGCAGGTCGGGTCTACGCGGTCTTGTCCAAGAGAGAAGGTCGAGTGCTTCAAGAAGAAATGAAAGAAGGGACGGACATGTTCATCATCAAGGCGGTGCTGCCCGTCGCCGAGAGCTTCGGCTTTGCTGACGAGATCAGGAAGAGGACGAGCGGCCTGGCCAGCCCGCAGCTGGTGTTCAGCCACTGGGAGGTAACAGCCCAGCCCCGTCCCGCCTCCTCAGGCGCCGGCGTGCTCCCTGCAGATGACCCCGAGGGTGGCAGCCACCGCCGGGCCTCCGCGGGGCCTCCTCTCAGTCCCTCGCCCGGGAGAAGGCACGGGGCTGTTCTCCTCCAGATGGAAGGGTCCTGAGGTTACGTGGGGCCTGTGACGCACACATACACACTCTCATTCTTCACTTTTGTTTGATGCAAAAGTTAAGACGCAGAACGTTCGATCCTGCGTTTCCCTCTGAAGATAGCGGTTAGAATTTTAAGGGAAAAATCACAGACGTGTTGAAAGTGAAGCTCTCGGGAACTTTTCTTCCAGGGGGGAAATACTTCGGGCGTTTAGAGGGGAACGGTCGTGTTGGCAAGGAGCAGCTCTAAGCTCCCGTGCGTTCTGTGGCCCTCAGTCCCCGCCGCGGACTCTGCGGGTTTCCGCGACTTCCTAACCCTAACCCTAACCTTACCCGCACTTAAAACTGCAAACGTGGGTCCGCGTTGCTGGGGGAGAGGAAAAGATGGTGAAGACATCGTTTTTTCACTTTTGGGGTTGGGCCGGGAGGGTACTGACACGGAGTAGGGAGGTCAGACCAGCCTCCCTGAGCAGGTCCTGGAGGGAGAGCCAGCCGGGCACCGAGGAGGCGGGCGCCGCGGGACAGGCGGGCGAAGGAGAGCGGAAAAGTCTGGTCACCTTCCAGACCCGTCTCGGGTCAGGAGGAGGGTTTGGAAGCCACGGGATGTAGGAAGAAGGGCTGTTGTGGGAAACCAGCGTTTGTTGTCCCTTTGCAGGGAACAGAAAGCCCGGCCCATGGCTCCCTCTCCCGGGGAGGCCCGTGCCTAGTGGGACCAGCGCTGGCTGTGCTGCCACAGGTTCGGGTTGCAGAGACCCCCTCTGCCGCGTGCTTGGGCAGGCCGGGGGGCCCCCCGAGTGCGTCCCGCCCCTGGGATGGCGTGCTGACCGTGCAGCCTGGTGCCCGACCGCGGGAGGCTCCCGGTGGTGTGGACGCGCTCGGGGCTCTCTCCGCTAGCCCTGCCGAATCACGACGGTTTACTTCCGGTGCCGGGTCGTCCCTTTTCTCACTTTCTGTAGCCAGACGGGCCCCTTTCTCCAGAGCAGGATTGAAAGAAACCGTTGAAGTGCGGGTAAGAAAGGGGAATGTGGTAAGTGAGGGAGAACTTCCTTTTTAAAGTGAATTTTGTAGTCAAGGAAATCAGCACTTCAGAAAGCCGGACTTTGACGGCAAATCTAGTTTTAATCGGGCGGTTCCTGTCACCTAAACGGACACCAGAGAAGTGGCTGTCCAGAACTGGCGGTTGTGTCTGCTTTTCTAAAAAAAAAAAAAAAAAAAAAAAAAAACGCACATCCGTAACGCTCGAAAGAACCACGGTTAATGTTCTGGAGTAGTCTCCTTTTTTTTGTTTTAATCAGTATAGTCTTCATCTTAACAGGGATTTACTATGAAATTTTTCTTCATTTTGTCTGTTTGTCTAGAAACTAAATGAAGTTTTGGTGGTTTTATCGGTTTATATCAAAATAGGTATCATTCATTCCATGTTTCACCATGTAGAAAACAGGAGGTCCAAAACATTTATTTGTTTATTTAAAAAAAATTTTTTTTAACGTTTATATATTTTTGAGACAGAGACAGAGCATGAACGGGGGAGGGGCAGAGAGAGAGGGAGACACAGAATCCGAAACAGGCTCCAGGCTCTGAGCGGTCAGCCCAGAGCCCGACGCGGGGCTCGAACTCACGGACTGCGAGATCGTGACCCGAGCCGAAGTTGGACGTTTAACTGACTGAGCCACCCAGGCGCCCCCCAAAACATTTATTTGTTAATTTCTGAACTTAAGTGGGTAGTAATTTCCCACTTACCCAAACTTGGACCTTTTCAGCTTTGGTTTCGGCACTCGATTATTACAGAGGAATAAACACCAGTGAGGGATACAAAGAACGGATTTGTTCAAGCAGCTTCTGAAGAACTACGTCTGTAGTGAGTCTATTAGGGATGATCTTACTGGAACGGTCTCCAGAGTCCTCCCGCGTGTGTTTTAGGGACTAGGCGTGATTACAGGGCAGTGCAGCTGACATTTAGAACCGAAGGGGGTTTATCCAACTTAGAGCAGTGACCTCGAGAGGGCAAAGCACTGTCTTCGTCGGTGCTGCCGTTCCGAGAACCTCCCCAGAACTTGGAGCTCACCCGTCCAAACATCTTGCCGATGACAAGGTGTCCGTCTCAGGGAGGTGGCCTTGATCCCACCAGTGACAAGGCCAGGTTCTGGCATGTTTGACGAGAACAGACAGAGTGCAAGTTCGTGATCCCGGGGGTCCCGTGTGCGGACAGATCCAAAGCAGGGATTCAGAGCTGTCGTAGGGGCATCATGATTGGAGGAACTGGGTTTCTGAATTCACATATCCTGTTTGCTAAAAATAAGTGATCATTTCACAGTCGGCCTTATCCCTGAAAGTGGTTTTATAAAGCACATTTTTAAAACTCTACGAAGTTTTCATTGTTTCCTAATTGGCAAGTAAGCAGGTAAGACTGTTCTGTGAAAACCTTCTCAGAGTAGATTGTCTTCTTCTGGGGCGGGGGCCTGGGCGGAGGGGACTCCCTGGTGGGGGGGGGGGTTGCGGGGGCTCGCTTGCAGGGGCTCACTGGTGGGGGCGGTGGGGACTCACTGGTGGGGGTGGCAGGGGCGGTGGGGGCTCATGCTGGGCTGGCGGAAGGCGGGGGCGGGGGCCCAGGCTGCTCCAACTCCTTTGTCAGCACGTGGCTTCTGCTGAGGGTCCAGAGTGGCTGCTCTCCCCCGCACCACACGTCCGCATCCCAGGCGGGAAGAACAGGGAGTGGGAGAATGGGAAGAGGAGGGCGCGTGCCCTCCCTGCAGGGACGTGAATGTCCCAGTGCCCACAGCCAGTCGCGTGGCCACATGTCACAGCACCCCCCTAACCAGGAGGTTGGGAAATGGAGCCTGACTAATCAGGAGTCAGCAGACGATGGCCCGTCACCTGTTCCGGTGAACGAAGTTTCCCGGAACACGGTCGTACCCATTCTTAGACGTGTTTTCTGTAGGTCCTGTCCAGAGACCGTGTGGCCTGCACTCTGGTTCTTTACAGAAAGAGTGTGCCTCCCCTCATCCCGAGCCTGAAATACCTGTTAGCAAAGAAAACAGGAGAAGAGATACTTAGGAACAGCAGGTTCTTACCAAATAGGCAATTTCTGTTAATGTGAAAACCACGATGACTTTTCCATCTGCTTTTTCTCTCACTCACAAAAGGCCAGAAATCTTACGTACTTAATAGTAGTTGTTTTGTTTTGTTTTTTTTGAAATACTAGTTTCTGTCTTAGTTGGTTATTAAAAGTCAGTCTCTTGGTAAATTTAGAGACGAGTGCGGTCGAGAAGAGCCCGCTCCAGTTTTGTACCACCGTCTGCCGGCCCCCTGCCACCTGTCCTAGTCCCCACTGCCGACAGCTTCAAATCTGTGAAAGTCTTGAAAACGACGTTATAATTAAATGTCATTGATGTGATCGTTTTTGGCTGTCTTCGTCCTCCCCCCTGGTTGGGTTTAGAAATAACGCAGTCGTTGAGCTCTGGCTTCTCGCTCCAAGCCACTTTCTTCCATTTGTGTTCTATCACACCATATAATTTACAATCAAGAGCTTTTGAGAGAAAGTGCTTCAAAAAATAGAGAAAATAAAATTACAGGCATTTTCCATGAGGAAACCTTTGAAGTCAGCAATCTCATAATTTCTGTGTTTTACCCCTTCTGTGAAAAGGGAAGAAAAGGAGCTAATAACAGGCACAGAGAGAAAAATATTCCCACCCAGTGGAGTTCTACACGCATGTCAGCACAACCTCAAGCCTGGCTGCTCGATGCCGAGACCACGCGGGGGGCGGGCCGGAGTTCACCCGGGGTGAGGAGGCCGCGGCTCTGAGCACAGTAGCGCTGAAGAAGTTCATTCCGGACGCGGTGTCTCCCACCCGCCAGCCACGGTCCTCGCGAGAGCTGGGCACCGACCTGAGACGGGGCTCCCCACGCGCTTCCCTTCTGGGCTGTTGTCCCCTTTCCTCCTCCTCTTCCTCTTTTTGTTTTTGTTTTTAATGCCCAGGACAGCAGCTGGCACTTGGGAGCCTTCCTTCCCGTGAGCTAGAAAATGCCGTCCCCTCCAGGCTGTGGGGCTGCAAAACAAGGTTCTTGCTGTAGGCAGATGAATTCTGGGTGAACCAGTTAGAAAATAGCACCCTTTCTTCCAAACTGATGCGAGCTCTGCCCTGTGGCCTCGAGGGTGCCGTTCTGTAGCACACGGCACGGTGTGGGCACCCGAGCCCCCCAGCGAGGGGCAGTCTGGAGCAGGACTCCAGAGGACCCCAGGACGGAGGTGAGTGCAGAAGGTAGGCTTCGAGTCTACCCTGGAATCTGTGCGGAGGGCCACACGGAATGGGACCTTTTGAAACTCCTGGTCTTACCGGTTTTGAAACAAGGACCGGTCTGAGTCTGGTGTCTCTCAACTAGCATAGTTCACTTGCTGCTCTATATAAAACGCATCACTTTAGGGGCGCCTGGGTGGCCCAGTCGGTTAAGCGTCCGACTTGGGCTCAGGTCGTGATCTCACGGTCCGTGGGTTCGAGCCCCGCACCGGGCTCTGTGCCGACCGCTCGGAGCCTGGATCCTGCTTCCGATCCTGTGTCTCCCTCTCTCTCTGCCCCTCCCCCACTAACACTCTGTCTCTCTCTCTCTCTCTCTCTCTCTCTCTCTCTCAAAAATAAATAAACATTTATAAAAACGCGTCACTTTGTAAACAGGATTAACAGCCTCTTCACCGCTACTCCCCAGACCTGCTGAGAACATGCAGCTTCTTTATATGCTCTGATGGGCTTATGTGATGTGAGGGGAGGATGCCAGTAACCAGCTTAAAACTAGTCTCCCGCAGCGTAGACGGTCTGTGGACGACTGCCCGGGGGACGTTCCGCTTCCCGGCTGTCTCCCCAAGGAGAGGGCTTCTGTGGCCGCGTGGTGCGAGGGAGAAGGGGGTCTTCGGGAAGCGCCACCGGGGCCGGCGTGGGGCACCGGCTCCTCACCAGACACTTTTTTCCGTGTTTGGTAGAAGTCGCCCTCGTGCGCGAGCTGGAGCCTCATCGTGGTTTTGATGTGCGTCTCCCTCGTGACTAATGACCGACGGCTCTTCGTGGCCTGCTGGCCATTCGCACATCTTCTTTGGAGAAGGATCCCTTCGAGTCCTCCGCCCGTCTTTCCATTGGGCTGCTCGTCTTTTCTGCTGGGTTGTAGGAGTTCTTTATCCTGGACGTCGAGTCTGTTCATTTAGGGGGTCTTCTCAGCGGTTCGCTATTTAACCTGCCTGCCGAGGTTCTTTCTTTTGCATCCTTCCGTCTGAATTTATTTCTAGGATTTCTAGCTCTTACTTTTTTACAGCTGCCTCATGTTTTATGGATGCAGTGCCCCCACACGCCCCTTATTTCTTGGAGAATTTTTAAGTGAACTCTGTAACCCTCGGTCACTCCATCACCTCTCTTACTTGGTTACGAGTGCTCCCTCTGTTGAGTCTGGTTACTGTTGATTGGGGCGGGGGTTCCTGTCGTGCCCTGTGCGAAGCCGTCTTCAGTCGGGTCTTCTCCCCCGCGTCACCCTGGGGCATCTCCGAGTCACCTGTCCCTCCCAAGAGCCACAGCTCCGCAGCTGCTCAGCTCGGCGCCTTCACCAGGGCGGATGGCGCAGGACCGCGGACACGGGCCCAGTACGATCCGTCCCGCCCTCTGTCCCCCAGTGGTAGCCACGGCCCAGGGCACACGTGGTTCTTCCAGCTCCAGAGAGAGGGCCTGGGCTGTGTGGCTGGGGCCCGTCCTGAGCGGGCAGCGGACCCGGCCTGGCGCCCTGTGGGACGCGGACAGGGGTTTTACCCCCATTTACTACTGTGGGCTCCCCTCCTCCCCCTCCCGGTTCACAGACCAGACCCTTCCATTTCTGGTGCTGAAGAGCATCTACTTCCTTTTCCGCCATTTCTAGATTTTAAATTGAAAAGCGTTAGGATTTGAGGCCACTGAGTAAATACCACCCCTTTCTTTCCCGAATGGAGAAATGAGAGAAAAGGACAAGCCGGATAAGGTGTGTGAAGGCCAGACTCTCACCTTCATTACCCGTCAGGCTGACCTTGGAGAGTGTGGTCTCGACCGTGGAGGGTACGGAGCCCCTGCTGCCACGTTCCAGAACGAGACCAGCCAGGCCGCGGGGCTCCTGCCGCAGGGCCAGGTCAGGTTGGCTTCCGTAAGTGACGCGGAGGGACGGGGCGGACTGTGCACTTCTAGTGGAGAGGGGAAGAAGACCCTTGTCCCCCGGTCCTCTCTCTTCTCACACTTACCTGTCACATCCTGGGGGAACCCTTGGCGAGGAGGCAGAGACAGGCCACGAGTGTGCGGCTCGTGGAACCTTCTCTGCCTGCAGGAAACTGTCCGCCCCCTCTGTCCTGGACCTCAGGGAAGTCTGTGTCCAGTGTCGCCATTGCTGTGGGCCTCGTGACCCGGCAGCTGCTCATCCCAGAGGGGCTGGGCACCCCCACGTCACTACTTACAGACCAGCCCCGCCCCCGCCGCCCCCCTCCCCGGGGCCCAGGCTCTGCCCTCTCCCTCCCGTCAGGAGGAGGCTCCCCTGGACGTGTCCCCCTCACCGTGAGGGCGCCAGCAGGCGGGGGCCCAGACCAAAGAGGGAGGAGGGCAGTGCTGACTGCCGCTCGTCCTGACAGAACATGGGCCAAGCGGCCCGGCTCACCGGTCACACCACGGAGTTTGGGAGCAAAAGCTTGGGTGACCAGAAGTGGGCTTACGGGCATTGGTCTTTGCTGGGGACGAGGGCAAAGTGGATGAAAAGACCCCGCTGGTACCCAGATGCATCCGAGCGAGAGGGGGAGCTTTTCCGTCACGTTATTCAAAGTTCAGAGTCGCCCTTGTGCCTCGGGGTGACGTCGTGCACCTTACAGGTTTGTTGAAGCTGCTTCCCTCTGTTCACGCGTCCTGTGATCCCTCACGACTGTTCCTTGCCCTTCCCAGCAACTGGCTGTTCGTGGCTTAACTTTGGTTCTTCAGCCTCACGCCAGGAATCTGGCAAGGCTGTTTGAAATCCAAGTATGCTTGCCTGACCTGGCACGTTCTGTCCCCTTCTCTCGCCAGGTCATCCCCAGCGACCCCTTCTGGGTACCAACCACCGAGGAGGAGTACTTACACTTCGGGGAGAAGGCGGATTCTGAGAACCAGGCCCGGAAGTACATGGACGCCGTGCGTAAGCGGAAGGGTCTTTACGTGGAGGAGAAGGTGGTGGCGCACGCGGAGAAGCAGAGAACCCTCAGCAAAAATAAGTAACCCCGCCCCCGGCAGGGCCGCCTCTTTGGAACGGAGGCGCCACCCCAGGCCAGATGCTGGGAAAACCTCTCTGAGCTCACTGTCAATAAAGCTGATGCTTATAAGTATTTTAAAGAGGTGCGAGAGAACGTGTTTCCCGAGTGGTTTTGTTGACCCATTCTGGTGCGAGGCGAGAAGTTCCCGGCGTCCCGCGCCCGGGGGAGTTGGCCCCGGCGTGGTCCTAACTGATTCCCAAGTCAGGCCGCGTCCTCGAGAGGCCACTTGCAGTCCGACCCGGTCGTAGCTGACCCTCGCCCTGCTGGTCTGTGCGGCCACACTGTCCCGTCCGACTGGCGCTGGCCTCAAACTGCTTTCGCACTCCCTCGTAAATCACATCGCTCGTGTTCAGATAGGTGTTGGTGAGAGTTAGGCCGTAGGCCTGTTCTTTAGAAAAATAACCTCTGTAACTTCCTCGGTGGTTTCCTGTTAATCTTCAGGGACGTTAGCTAACATGACGAGATTATTTCCTTTATTGCCAACACTCTTAAACCTCCTCGGTTGCGCCCTTCGGGGAGATCTCCTGGAAGGAGTCAATGCGATCCGGCCAAAAATAGCTTTTGTAATTTTTGAGGCTGCACTAATAATTTTTATAGCCACTTAAACGAAGGATTCTCTTTCAAAACACGTACGACAATCAGATCAGACTTTGTTTTTGAGAGGCTTTCAATGGGCTTTCTTCCCATACACTAGGTCAATAAATGAGGTCCTCATACTAGTTATGGAGACATTATCTCTGTTCGTTGGAGTTATGGAGACATTATCTCTGTTCGTTGGAGCCATGGTCTAGCTGGTCAACTCTAACTGACCCCGACTTTGGCAACAGTGTGGCTCCGTAAGTCACCGTCAGTTTAAGCTTACCAGGTACAGATACTTGCGTTAACTCAGGAGAGTTATTCCGGGCATCGGTTTATCTTGAAAACTTTGATAGGGAGGAAAAGCTGGCGCGTCGATTGGCAGCCTTCGCAAACAGCACCCTTCCGAGCGCCCACACGTGCCGTGAGAAGTACTCTGGGACTCTGCCCCTTCCCGGCACTCGCTCATTTTGCAAGGAGGCGCAGCCCCAGACTTGGAGCTCTCTCGCAGTCCCGTGGGGCCCTACCAGACGCGCCGGCACGGGGGAGGTGACGCGGCACCGTCCCCACGTTGAGGGAGACGGTCACGAGTGGTCAAGTGACCCCGGAGAAGCCGGCCGGGGGGTGCGGCCAGCCCCCCGTGTGAGTCGTCCACACCACGTGCGCGCCGTGGTGCCCCCCCCCCCCCACTCAGGAACCACGTCCCTGTGCGGCAGGTGTGGGTACTGAGACCGTGTCTTTGCTCGCGTCGGGGCCGTGCCCAAAGCCTAGCCTCACTGGCAGCGGGAGTGTTCCTGTTCTCACGCAGGCGGGGTGTCTGTAGTCAGTTACGGGCAGGCCTCGGGCAGCGGGGGGCCGCCACCCCAGGACCCTCACTCCTGGAGGACTTGGCATTGATGTCTGGGGACAGCCTTCCTGCTCTGGGACGGGCACCGGACAACATGGCTGTAATGCCTTTTCCCCATGACCCTGGAGCACGGGCGGGCCAGGGGCTGGGGTGGGGAGAGGGGCAGAGGGATGAGCTGCTTGGGTCAGTGTCCATAGACGTGAGGGGAGATACCCACGTCCTGTTGTGATCCCTAGGACACCACACACACACACACACACACACACGTATACAACAGTACGTGCAAGTGTGTGCGTGCCAGGTAGTAGCTAAGTTCACAGCCCACAGCCCGGGGTCCCGTTTCTCATCCAGTTAACATCTCTTAGTAAGCCCTGTTCCAGGCACATCACGAAAAGTTCCCAAGGATTATTGCCTGATCTGTGTTAGGACCGTCAACAGGAGCTGGGTCCTCACTATGGCAGAGGGAAGGACTTGGGGCATCTTTATATCTATATTTATATTCTGTGTCTCCAGCCCAGTAGGCAAAGCTACTAACAGTAATGGTGTCCAAGTTTCAGAAATATATAATGGCTCCGTTTCTGGCTGGTAAGTTTAGAAAATAATTGATTTCAGAAATTAGGCCAGCCTGTGCACCTGGCACGGAGAGTCGGGCACTGGGTAGGGAATACCCCTTCTCTCCTGTCTGACAACGACCAAAGAAGGCTTGGGGCCTTAGGCAGCTTGTCACAGAGCAGGAGCCCTCCAGGTGAGTATGTTGTTAAATCTGCAAATTAGAAGGTGTTCATTGTGGGGCACCTGGGTGGCGCAGTCGGTTAAGCGTCCGACTTCAGCCAGGTCACAATCTCGCGCTCGGTGAGTTCGAGCTCCGCGTCGGGCTCTGGGCTGATGGCTCGGAGCCTGGAGCCTGTTTCCGATTCTGTGTCTCCCTGTCTCTCTGCCCCTCCCCCATTCATGCTCTGTCTCTCTCTGTCCCAAAAATAAATAAACGTTGAAAAAAAAATTTAAAAAAAAAAAAAGGTGTTCATTGTGAAACAGTCAAACCCTTTCTTTTCTTTTTTTTTTTTTTAATTTTTTTAATGTTTATTTATTATCAAGAGACAGAGACAGAGACAGAGCATGAGCATGGGAGGGACAGAGAAAGAGAGAGGCATAGAATCCAAAGCAGGCTCCAGGCTCTGAGCTGTCAGCACCGAGCCCAGTGCAGGGCTCGAACTCACGAACTGCGAGATCGTGGCTTGAGCCGAAGTCAGACGCTTAACCGACTGAGCCACCCAGGCGTCCCTCAAACCCTTTCTTTTTAAGGCAGAGAGCATTTTAAGCTTTCTAGGATAGAAAAGAAATTGATAAAAGTAACAATAAAAGCCAAGCATTTAGATCAGATTCTAAAAACAAGATTATGAATGTCGACCAAAACACAGGAACCAGACCGCAGAGGTGCTAACACTTTCCTTTGATCCTGCCGGTGGGCACAGAGCCTGCAGCACAGAGAGCGTCTCCTAGTGGCCTGGGAATGAGAAGAGGGAAGAGACCACCCTGCGGTGTATCTGCCCTCTGGTTATGAGCAGAGCCCCGTGCAGCAGGCTCTAGAGAGAGGCAGAGGGTTCCGACCAGACAA
The DNA here is from genome assembly GCF_016509475.1 of Prionailurus bengalensis. Classification (NCBI taxonomy): domain Eukaryota; kingdom Metazoa; phylum Chordata; class Mammalia; order Carnivora; family Felidae; genus Prionailurus; species Prionailurus bengalensis. The sequence continues at coordinate 3,119,048 of NC_057355.1, read as the reverse complement.
GACGAGCAGGAAGGGAGTGAGGGGGCCGAACAAGTAAGGGTTCCCAGAAGGGCTGGAGTGAAGGGTCCAGGCCTTTCCCAACTTGGGCAGTCGTGGCCCAGGGCTGGAAGGCCAGAGGCTTGAGTAGCGGGATGGGGTTTCTTCCAATGCACATCCCCTTCCTCTGGGCCCGGCTTGATAAGGACATTCCAGAGGGCCAGGCAACTCTCTCTATCCCACACCTCGGTCCCTCCCCCGGCACGGCTAGAGCGTTCGGTTTGGGGGTTACTTCATTACCCTCTTTGTTGATTTTGCACGTCCCTCCCGGGTCTTGGGTCTGGCTGAGAGTATTTTCTACCTTATAGTAGATAGAGAAACCCTTAAGACTTCAAAAAAATAATAATAACAAATAAAAAATAGAGGTACAGAGGGGGGAAAATCTTTTTCTCGGTGATTAGTTGTAGAAAACTTATAGGCTGAGTTTCTGATGTAATAAAATCCTAACGATCACTTTTTTTAATCACTAAGCCTTTCCACGTGCGTACGCCGTTATTTTAGGCTCGGGAAAGTAAGGGTCATTGGACAGAACACTGATGGACGGAGGAAGGAGGCATTTGCCTGTGAGACCCAGTAGGAGCCAAGGAAGGGAGGGGCAAGCTGTAGGCTCTGGGGCACCGATAAATGGGCCGTTAAGGGAAGAAGGCTGGATCACACCGGACAGCCTTGTTTGAACGTCAGATTTAGATGTTTCTTTTTTTATTTGTCCGAACTCAGAAAAAGTGACCTCATGAGGTCTAGTTTTGAATGTTTACTTCTCTCTTTTTTTTTTTTTTTTAAAGTACATCTGGAAAATTCAGAGCTTGTGGACTCCTGTTCTGCTATCAGATGAGATCATTGGAAATACACACTTTTCATCTCATATGCTCCCTTTTCCAAAGACATTTTCTCTCACTAACACAACTTTGCTTTTAGGGGCGCCTGGGTGTCCAACTCTTGGTTTCCACTTGGGTCGTGATTTCCCACTTTGTGGGTTCGGGCCCCGGGTCGGAATTCTCTCTCTCCCTGTCTCTCCGCCCCATCCCCTGCTTGCTCTCCCTCTGTCTCTCTCGAGGGTAAATAAATAAACTTGGAAAAAATTGTTTAGGAAACTTCCCTTTTGAGAATGTCACTTGGAGGTGAAGTCATTTGGCCGCTTCACGGCGGCCTCGGAGTGTTTTTAAAATTGCCCCCCATTGGGGCGCCTGGGTGGCGCAGTCGGTTAAGCGTCCGACTTCAGCCAGGTCACGATCTCGCGGTCCGGGAGTTCGAGCCCCGTGTCGGGCTCTGGGCTGATGGCTCAGAGGCTGGAGCCTGTTTCTGATTCTGTGTCTCCCTCTCTCTCTGCCCCTGCCCCGTTCATGCTCTGTCTCTCTCTGTCCCAAAAATAAATAAATGTTGAAAAAAAAAATTAAAAAAAATAAATAAATAAAATAAAATTGCCCCCCACCAAGTAAGCAGCATTTGTTAGCTCCCAGATGCGTAGCACTGAGCGTTTGGAAAGGGTTGGATCCAGACGGAAAATGCGGTGCTTACCGGTCACATGGTTCTCCGAAGGAGGCAGAAGCCCCCGAGGTCTGAGACCACCCGCAGCCTCCTCTCTGGGAGAGCTGCTTCCCTTCCCCGGACAGGGCTGGCGTTTCTCAGGTGATGTGCACGGAGCCTTCCTCGCGGACCCGGCATCTGCCCTGCCCGAAGGGAGCCCTGCGCCCACGGCCTGGTGGCCCGGGTCACACCGCGGCTTCCCCCTCGGGACCGCTGGCTCGGGGGGGCGTGTCTCACCTGGGCCCGGGGTCAGATCCACGCTCTGCGGGGTGTGACCTCCTCGTCCTCTTCACCACTGCCCCCCCCCCCGCCCCTGCCGGCTGCCTGCCACCACGTTCCCTGAGCCGCGCTCCCGCCAGAGCCATCGAGCTGGATTTTGTTTCTTTCTACTCTCTCCCTCTTGGTGTTGTCGGAGGGGCCTCGGGGCAGCGGGCCTTTACGTCCCGGGCTTTGTGGCGTCTTGAGCAAGTCAGCCCCTTGGCAACCCGCCTCCCACACGAACAGACAGGTGCCCCCGGGCGTCCCCAGGCTTGGGGATGGATTCAAGCGGCCGTCACTAGTGCACTCGAGACTATTACCTCCTTCTGTGACTCAACCAACCGTGTCTGCTGCCTTCCTTTCACGGTATGTTTCCCTCCCAGAAGGTTGTTCAGAATCCCCTACAGATGGGGGCGGGGGGGGCGGGGATGGCCAGCCCCTGGCAGCTGCGGGCCGGCCCGGACAAGCAGCTTTGAGTAGTGGTCTCTCCCCAGCTTGGCCGTGCGTGCTAGGATGTACGGTGGTCATACATGCACCCTGGGCATCTTTCTAGAAACCCCTCCCACGGAAGCATCACACAAACGCACAGAGGTATCCGCACGGGGCCGTGTGGAACGGCCCCCACCGGGAAGGCTCCGAACGTCCATCCGGAAAGAGCTGCCGGCTCCGCGGCTGGTTGAGGGCTGGAAGCTCCTGAAGGGTACGGAATCCCAAGATGCTATACTTGGCCTGAATCCGTTTTTACCACGTACTTAAAACGTGCGTGTACGTCGTTACCCCGCGCTCCGTAGAAACCCGGAGACCTGGCTACGGACCTGTGAAATTTCTTATCGCCGGGGGCGTAATTAACAGAGCGGTTTCCTTTCTGCATTGTTTTTCTGTAAAGTTTTTCCTTTGCGAATCCAGCGTGTAGTACTTTGATGATCAGAAAAAGGCGATTCCCTGGGATGGAAAAGGTAACAAAGGGGTCCCGCACCGCCGCCCGGTTGCCGAGGGCCCGAGGGGCTCTGCGTCCGCAGTGAGGCGGGTGGTGGTGGGTGGGGACGTGCTTGGTGCCGCGCTGAGAGCCTCGCGGGCCGAGTCGAATGCACCAGACAGGCCAGCACCATGCCGGCCCTGACTTCGGGAGGGCCAGCGGATGCCCGGTCGCCCCACAGACAGGGCAGCCCCCGTGTCTGCACCCCCCACGCCCCCCATACAGCGTCTTCGGAGGGGAAGGGCGCGGGATGCTCCTGTCCCAGGAGTGGGCATGTTCTGAACCACGTGGCTACACCCGCAGGTCAGAGATCCAGGCACACTGATGATGGGTCTCAGGAACTTGAATAGGCAATCGGGATCATGAGCCAGCTGGGAGAGGAAGAGGAGGGGAAAGAGAAGACCCCGAGGGGCACCTGGGGGGCTCAGCTGAGAGTTTTTGAGAGAGAGAGAGAGAGAATCCCAAGCAGGCTCTGTAACCGGATGAGCCACCCACCCAGGTGCCCCAAGCATCTGACTCTTGATTTCAGCTCAGGTCATGATCTCAGAGTTTGTGGGATTGAGCCCCACATTGGGCTCTGCACTGACAGTGTGGAGCCTGCTTGGGATTCTCTCTCTGCCTCCCTCTCCCCCGTCTCATGCTCTGTCTCATTCTCTCAAAATACATACATAAACATTTAAAAGAAAAAAAGACAGAGGTGCCCGTGAGAGGCCTTGGAGGTGGCGGGGTGGTGAGTCACCAGAAGCCCTGTGCTCGGCTCCTGGGACTGGGACCTCGGGCCGCTCAGACCCTAACCACACGTCCCCTCCGCCTCCCTGCGAGGTCCTGAGGCCTGGTCCCCTGGGGACCTCGGGACAGCCGCCCAGCTGATAACCTGTCTGACTTCCCCGGCAAAGCCCTCCTCCGTAGGGAAACCTGAGGGGGGTCTGCTCCCCCCTAAAATGGGTGCACATGGAGTCCACCCACCCTTGGAGCCCCCAGAGTCCCTTCTGGCCGGAGTGCATTCTCCGCGAGAAACCCAGTGTGGAAGTTCCAGTGTAAAAACAATCCAAGTGCAGCCGCCCCGTTGGGAGCAGGGGGGAGGGGGGAGGGGAGCCTCAGACCCGGCCCCAGGTGCAGGTGGCAGCTCCCTGAGGCCCCATGGGAATTCCCGGGGGTCTACAGAGCGCATCTGAACACCCACAGCTGTGGGTCCCGCTCCCGAGACGTGCCCGGCATCCCTCTTTGCACGCCCACCCCTTCGCTGGGGCCCCAGAATCGCACATCCATGCACCGTGGCCACGTCCACTGCCACTGGTTGTAGGGCACGGCCCCCAGGTCAGGGGCCGCCGGCTGGTCACCAAGCTCTCGACATCTGCAAACCCCGGGGGGAATTTGGGCGATCAGGTGCACACGTCCCAGGGGTCAGTGGTTCTCAGAGAATCCGCCCCAGACCAGCAGCACCAACCTGACCCGAGAGCCGGTCGGAAATGCCAATTCTCAGGCCCACCCGACACCTACTGAATCAGAAGGAGGGGGTGGTGACCCCCTTCATCTTCCCGGCAGTCCTCACTTCACACACCGGGGGGGCCTGAGAACCGCCACCCCAGACAGTGGCAGGAGAACAGCTCTGAGTTCACCTGCTCTGGAGATTTGTCTCCGTGGGAGGAAGCAAAGCAAAGCCCCCGCCCGGAACACACCTTGGTCTCAGCGCACGGGGCTCCAGAGGACACGGCTTCCTTTCATACGTTGGGCGCCCCACCTCGGAGATGCTCCCAGGGAACTTCAGGGACAAAATCGGGGGCCCCTTTCCAAGGGGCAAAAGTCACTGCAGCAGACAGATTGCCCTGCGTCTGTTTCTCCACACTGGTTTGGCTGGCAAAGCTCCCCTTGACATAAATGGTACCTTTTCTGAGTCTTACAGGCTCTGGAAACTCACACACACACACACACACACACACACGCTGATTACTAATTCTTTCGTCGACTGGAGCGACCCCTGGCCACCTTCCCTCTGGGTTTTTACATTATTTATGTGCGAGAAATACAGGTCACAGGGCGCAGACGCCCTCACGCAGTTCTTGGCTCTGGACAGGGTCACTTAGCATCACAGGGATTCCTTCCGAGATGGGTGCTGGTCTCATACATCACATGCTTACGCTGCCCATGGCCATTCAGCATTTTTCTAACAACACCGGTCGTCATGATAACACTCTTTCGGAGCCCCCACCGTGTGCCAGGCTCCACCCCAGCAAGTTGTGTGATTACCCCGGTAAACACCACCGTGATGCCCCGATAGCCCCTTCTGATAGATGAGAAAACCGAGCAGATTGGTTAGAGACCTTTTGCTCAAACATCACACAGCTGTTGGCGCACGGTCCATTAAGCTGGGGGATCAGAGGGAAGATTCCCCCGTTCTGCTCTTCTGTCAAGGAAGGCGCTGTGAGCCTCTCAGGTGCCCGATGCTAACCGTTGTCAACCGGATTCTGCTCTCCTAGCGTCTCAAGTCACGGATGCGATGGGGAGCGGGGGCGGGGGGTGGGGACAGGTGTGGCACGAGTGGCCCAGGGCGGGGGGCCTCAGCTCCACACGGCCTGGCCTCGGACACCCCCTTTCCCTGCGGGTCATGACTCGAGGGCCACCACGTCTCACCAAAGAGGAAAGCGGTCCCAACCTGCCTGTAACTTCCAACTTCCCACTGTCAACTGAAAAGTACACTCCCGCTTTGAGTCGAGGACAGGCCAGCGTTATTGACTATTTCACTACTGCTTTTTCTCCGTTTATCTGCAGCTGTGTGGTTGCACTTTTCAAACTGGAGTGAGAAATAGTAACTCCTGCGCAAACCCTGGGTCTCCCGTTCGGCCGCCTCGAATCTTGCACGTACCTGTGGTGGAGGCAGCTAGATCAAGGGGCTGAGCAGGTGAAGACCGGGTTGAGTGGGACCAAAAATTACACTACCACCCGTGGCCCGAACAGGTTGACTCGGAGAGCCCCGGCTGCCCTAGCTCTCGGCCAATCAGAGAACTCGTTACAATAATAGCAGAGGCCGTGCGCTGAGCCCTGAGGTGCTGGGCGCCGTGCCCAGCAATTTACAATTAATCCTCCAGAAGCGTTAATAATTTACTCTGTGCCAGGCATTCGCAGGCCTCCTGACACTTGTCTAAGGCGTCTACTCATCTTACAGATGAAACGAGATGCGGGGAGATGAAGCCAGCCGCCCAAGGCCCCGCAGCCAGCAGGGGGCGGCGCTGAGATTTGAGCCCGGGCACCAGACCCCAAGCTTGCAAACGCCAGGCGAGCCCGCCGCCTGATGGGACAAAGTACGTACTGGTTATATTTCCCATTTACAGACGCCGCCCGAAGCATCGGCGGAGCGTGGGGCGAATCCCTGAGCGGCTGTGCTCACCCGGCACCGCACGGGCGTCTGCGTGCGGTTTCCCTGGGGGGTCAGGAGGGCCGGAAAATGCACAGAAGCACGGCTAGCCGGGCGCCTTCCGCCAGACCAGGAAGACCAGGCTGCGGAGAAACAGGACACTTTGCCCTCCTTCATCAGAAACACATTGCTTCCAGGAAACCCACCCAATCTGGTTTCAGCAGAAGGACGCGCTATACCCGCCCTGGGATCTGCCCCGGGTGGCCCCGGGTGTTCCCGGGGCGGCCCCGGTGGCCACGGAGGGACCGGTGCCCGTTTCCACCTTGAGAGGCCAGCCGGGTGTGTGCTGAAGGGGACTGAGCTCCAAGGAGTCGCCTCTAAAGGACTCCAGGCTGTGGGCTGTGGGCCGAGAGGCAGAGGGAGGGGGTCCAGTGAGAGTGAAGGATCGGGAGGGAGATCCCTTCAACAAAGAAACATTTTCTGAGCTCCAGCCCCGGGCCGGGTGCCTGGCAGCGAAACAGAACGTCCCCGATCGGGGAGGAAGACGGTCCAGCCATCGAGGGGTAAGTGCCTTTGAGGAAAAGACTTCAGGCCCAAGGCCCTGACCTACTGGGGGTCAGAAAAGCCTCCGCTGAGACTGGGACCCTTGGGCATGTCCAGGCCGGGACGGGTGAGCCCTCTGCTCTGCAGGCCACCAGGGGCCTCTACCTGCTCCCCCAGCAGAGTGACCCGAGCTGCTTGCACTTGACCTCCTCAGAGTTTCCCCTGGTCCCTCCAGGCTCGTCCTTTCATTGCCTCCCCTCCTCCTTCTCCTCCTCCTCCTTCTTCTTCTTAAGTTTATTTTGAGAGAGAGAGAGAGAGAGAGAGAGAGAGAGAGAAAGAATCCCGAGCAGGCTCCGCTCTGTCAGCACAGAACCTGACGCAGGGCGCGAACTCATGAGCCCTGAGATCATGACGTGAGCCCAAATCAAAAGAGGGAGGCTTCACCAACTGAACCCCCCAGGTGCCCCACCACGCCTTCTTCTTACAGGTGGGCTGTCCGCCCCCCCCCCCCGCTCCCCCTGGTCCCTTAGTCACCACCCTGGGGGGGTGGTGAACAGGAAGGAGGAGGGGGAGATCCCACTGGGCCCCTCGAGGGCACCTGCGGGCACCGGGCACCACACCTGCGCTGCCGGGAGGAAACGGCCCCGTCAGGCGTCTCCACCACAGTGTCCCTTCCCGCGGCCCGTGAGGCCAGGGTCTGGCGCAGCCTCCCCGGCACGATGGTGGGACACCGCGGGACACGGGAGGGACCTGGCCGCTGGGCGTCTCTCTCTGCACCCGCGAGCAGGCGCTCTCGCAGGCACCGCCGAAACGCCTGGTTTGAGGTTCTCCCCAAGTTTGAAACTCTTAGCGGGTGTACATGGTTCTGGAACTTTCCCGACTTTTCAAACCAGTGTCTTGTGGGAGGACCTAGCACAGGACTCCACGGAGGATGATGGGGCCCAGTGCGTGGAGACGCTCCTGTCGTCTGGCAGGTGGAGGCTGGGGATCAGGGGGCAGGCCCCACAACAGTGAAGTGTGCGGACCCCAGTGGGGTCCTGTGATCCACGGTCCTATTTGTCCCAAGACAAGACAACGTGAAGACCACAACATTCCCATCGAGATAAACAGACAAAGTCACGCATGTGCCCCAGGCGCTCCCCCTGAGCACTTTGGTGACGCGTGCCTCTTGCATTGTGGCCAAGAGTCCAGGACGGATTTCGCCGCCCAAGTGGACGGCTTTTCCAGGGCCACCTCGGGGCTGCCTCCTGAGACCCGCCGGAGACAGTGCCCAGCGTCCTGAGCGGTGGCAGAATTTCCCGGCAGGCTTGGCAATGTTGAGAGAAGGCAAATACTTTCCCTGTGGCTCATCGTCTGCTCGTCCGAAGCACGTGGCCTCACCCCCTCGTGGGGCTGCCTCGGGCTTCTGGAACGTACGGGGAGCCCACGTCCGCAGGGCTATTCGTTCCTGGACGCACGCACCGTCCAGGGCGAGGCAGCTGTGGACAGGACCGAGGGTGCCCGGCGTGAACGGGAGGCGGCCGGCGCTCCCCACGCTCCCCACGCTCCCCGCGGCTAAACACGTGGTCTGAATGAGGCCGTTCGAGATGGTTTTCAAACCACGCCGCTCCGTGCGCAGACTCCGATTGGATCCTGGATCCAGGAGACCAAGCGCAGGACACGTGCTGGAGACTCCGGGGGAAGCCCGGGCGCAGCCGGCGTATCAGGGGATGAAGAAGTCGGCGCTCGTCTTGTGTGCTGTGGTGACAGGGTTTTGGCTTCAGCAGGGCCGTGGCCTTGTTTCCTAGACGTGCAAATCGCAGTGTCTGACTCGAGATCGGCGTGGCCAACTGTGGTTTATCCTCTCCGCAGTGTATTGTCCTGCCCTTCCTCATCTGCTGAACATTTGCATAATGGAAAGTAAAGAACCAGACCAAGGTCCCGTGAAAAAGGAAAAGAAAATGCTCCCGCGACGTTGAGGTCAAGGAAAAGCAAGTGTGATGTGGGGAGAGGTCCAGGTCCTTCAGTGAGGGCAGCGCCCGCTCCCCCGACCTTCGGGGCTGGACGCGGCTTCCTTCCTGCCTCGGACTCTTCTCCTGAACGTGGAGACCCTGTTGCCGCAGAGACAAACTCCGGCGGGTCCTTCCTCCATCCTCTTGTTGGGCAGTTGGTTCGTTTATCCAGTCATTCAAGTACGCTGGTTTGCTGCTGTCTGTGCTGGGTGCTGGGCGTGCAGTGACGGTGGAAACAGTCCCTTCCTCTCTGGAGCTCCTAATCTGTGGGGGAGGCAGGTGTCAGTCTGAAAGCTGCCAGGATGAGTGTAAGATGACAAGCAAACCAAATGACAAGTGCTATAAACGAGAGTATGGAAGAGGGGCGGGTGGCCGAGCCAGGAAGACCCAACAAACCGAGTTTGAAGGGAAGAGAGGGGATGTGCAAAGGCCCTGTGGCTCGGCTGGAGGCAACATGGCCGCTGTGAGGGAGGACGGGGGTACCCGAGAATCGGAGAGGACGGTAGCGGCGCACGTGGGGATGCTTGGTCCGCGGGCTACTTCGGCTTCTGTCTCCCAGGTTTGGTGATTAACTTCAAGTTCGTCTTCTGTTTTGGTCGCTGACTTGCCCCTACCCCAACTCTCCGTGGTTCTGCACGGCTTCTGAGCGTCAGACACACCCTCCACCTGGCCCCTACTAAGATGTGCGCTCTGTGGCCTCTGTGGTGGGGTCCCCTCGCCCCTTACCAGGCAGGTTGCTGGGTCTCAACCCGAGGTTCTCATCCACTGGCACTGTGGTCGTCTGTAGGCTGGGGGAGAGCCGGGCAGCCCCACCTCAGGCCTCGTCTCTACCTTACCCCACCGCCCTGTGTTTTCACTCGGCCTGACTGTTCCATGTAAATGTGACAGGTTCCCCGCAAGGGACACTGTCCCCAGAGCTGCAGCCCCAAAGGCAGAGCGCGCCAGCCTCAGCCCATTTCAACACCGACCCTGCCACACCCTGGGGTTGGGCTGGAGCCGGGAAGCCATGGCTTCTCCTCTGTCTCCCTTCCTTCCCGGGCCTATCAAGTGTCCTCTTCCTGTCTGGAAGTTTCCTGGCATACCATCTCCTCGTCCCTGCCCGGGTCCCACACCCCATGACTACTAGGGGTATCTTCCCCACATTCCAGAACACATTCTGTGGACCTCAATCTACAGGTTTGGCTCTAGATATTTCCACAAATAAGAGAGTATTGGTTTGGGGCGCCTGGGTGGCTCAGTCGGTTGAGCGTCAGACTTCGGCTCAGGTCGTGATCTCGCGGTTTGTGGGTTCAAGCCCCGCATCGGGCTCTGTGCTGACAGCTCGGAGCCTGGAGCCTGCTTCGGATTGTGTGTCTCTCCATCTCTCGGCCCCTCCCCTGCTCATGCTCTGTGTCTCTCTGTCTCTCAATAATAAATAAACGTTAAAAAATTAAAAAAAGAGAGAGTATTGGTTTAAGGTCCCCCAAACCACACCCTCTTAATAGCAGCACACTCAGTGAGTAGCACCGGTTAGGATCAGGCCCCCTCTGGAAGGTTCCTTCTGGACTCCATAGAGCTACTTCCTTTTTGACCTTAGAGCCATCCTGGGCTCGTCCTCACCTAGATGTCTGCCTCTGGAGTCTTCAGTCTGGTGGCACCAGCTCCTGACTCGTGACAGAGCCCGGAAGGGTCTCGCAGAGCCTCTGTGTGCCCCTTGGGTGTTCCTGCTCCGGTGGGCAGGCATGCTGACCCATCCCAGGCCGGGCCCTGGATCCCGGCTCTCTGTCCCCCTCTGGTGGTGCCCTGCCATATTGCCCTGCCTGCCCTGACTTGGCCCTTGCGGGCGGGGCACCATTGGCCAGCCCCAGCCATTTGGCCCCATGGGAGAGGCGTGAGCGTGGTTAAGACCCCATCAAGGTGGCCCTCGTCGTATGAAACGGTGTTTCCCCCGCTAACTTGTTGCCAGGATAAAAATCAGGGAAGGGTAAAAGCCAAATACTCACGGAGTCCCTGGCACCCGCCAGACCTTTAGTGACCACGTGCGTGTGTTCCGCAGGAGCGCGATGAGGCCGGTGCCGGTGTGGGCGGAGCCGAGCCGGGAAAGGAGCGTTCCAGGGGCTTGTCTGAGTCAGAACGTGCGTGAGAGGCAGAGCCGGGATACAGGACCACGGCCCGGAGCAAAGAGATGACAGGGAGGGCGTGGACTTCTCCTGCTCTTCGTCCCGAAGGAGGCAGGACGGCAGAATGTCACAGGCTTCCTTCCGACGGGGCGGCCTCCTCCAGCTCGCCCCTCCCCCCACCTGCCCCACGCGCAGAAATCCGCACCCGTCCAGGCCCGGCCCCGCCAGCGAAAAGTCACGGCTGTGCTTCCCTGTGTGGGTCCCACGTCCCGAGTCATACCATCCCAGGGCTTCAGTGGGACGCCACCTTGTCCCTCATCCAAGTGTTTTGACTTTTTACCATCCGTTTGCTAGTGAGAACTGGACTTAATGAGGCGGATCTGGACTTCAATCCTGACTCTGCCTTTTACCAGCTACGGGAGCCTGCGACGCTTCACCCGACCTCCGAGCACTTCGGTTCGACATCTGTGCAAATGGAAATCATGAGCGTGTCGCTCACGTGCTGTCGTGGGGATTAAATGAGATAAAATATACCAAGGGCTTAGCACAGCTCCGGGCACATAGTAAGGGCCCGGTAAACGGTAGAAAGTAGTGTTAGAATAAAGACCACTTCTCTCTCTCTCTCTCTCTCGAGCTTCAGTTGTGTTTTCGTTTTTTTGTTTTGTTTTTCCGTTCATATTTGCAAGAATTGCATAGATTTGAACCCATAACCACTCCTTTTTCTTAAGTTATTTATTTATTTTGAGAGAGACAGGGTGCACACACAAGCAGGGGAGAGGCAGAGAGAGAGAGGAGAGAGAATCCCAAGCAGGTTCTATGCAGTCAACACAGAGCCCAACGTGGGGTTCAGTCTCATGAAGTGTGAGATCATGACCTGAGCTGAAATCAAAGGGTTGGAGGCTTCACCGACTGAGCCACCCAGGTGCCCTGAATCCAAAATCACTTCTAATGTAAATATGTTTTGCAATCAACTTTCTCCCTTTACATTTAGTTTGGTTAGGTTTCGCTTCTAAAAGATTAACATCTCTGCTGTTAATTCTGTTCGTATTTTCTTTGATTACTTGAAACCTGAGAAAATTCAGGGCACCTGGGTGGCTCAGTCAGTTGAGCATCCAACTCCGGATTTGGGCTCAGGTCACGATCCCAGGGTCCTGGAATCCAGCCCCGGTTCGGGCTCCAGGCTGAGCACGGAGTCTGCTTAAGATTCTCTCTCTCTCTCTCTCTCTCTCTCTCTCTCTCTCTCTCTCTCTCTCTCCCCTGTTTGCATTCTCTCTCTCTCTGTCTCTGAAATTAAAATTAAATAAAGCCTGAGAAAATTCTCATTCCTCCATATGTCTGATACATCACTCTTTTTTAAAATAAATTTATTTATTTATTTTGAGAGAGAGAGAGAGAGAGAGAAAGAGCTGGGGAGGGACAGAGAGAGAGGGGACAGAGAATCTGAAGCAGGCTCTGAGCTGTCAGCACAGAGCCTGATGCTGGGCTCAAACTCACGAACTGTGAGATCATGACCTGAGCTGAAGTCGGACGCTCAACCGACTGAGCCACCCAGGCACCCCAATTCCTCTTTTATACTCCTTGTCGTGATAAAGCGATATATAAGTGAGCAGTCAGTGAGTGGAGCTGGGAAATACATGAGCTGGTTTCCCCAGACGTATCATGGGGGCCTCCCCTGCCAAGGAGGTGACGGAGATTGATAATGGAGAGGAGGCCCTGGGGCAGGTTTCCAGCTCAGCACTGGAGACATTTGGGGGCCAGATGACTCTTTGTTGTGGTGGTGGTGGGGGGGGGGGGGAGCATCTATCCTATTCATGGTAGGATGAAGACACTCACCATCCTGGCCTCTGCCCACTAGATCCCTCAGTGTGCCAACCAAAAATGTCTCCAGACATTGTCAAATGTTCCCTGGGCGGCAAAATCACCCTGGATGGGACCCGGCCAGGCTGACCGTTGCCCTGAGGCCTCAGTCTTAGTGTGGCAGTGCCTCAGGGCACCCAGGTTATCACAACCATAAAATCA